>NC_139967.1:37007974-37110474 GCF_963993115.1 Abramis brama | reverse complement strand
TGACATTAATTTAATCCCTCGCCATAGCAAAACCGTTTGAGATATTCAATATCCGTTTACAATTTAGCATCATTAATATATTTTTATCATGTTGAAAAAGTTTGGTGGGAATAAAATAAACCTTTTAGGAGGAGTAACTAAAAACTCAGAGGCTGATTTAACAAAAAATCCATATTCAGACCAAAATATCTGACTTCCTGTTGGTTGCAGCTAATGCCTGTAAATTAGAAAGTTGTCCGGCTCGATGAGACCAATATACGTACTAATTTTTGTAATTGTGGGTAAAACTAACCCCCCCACTTTTGTCAAAAACATTTTGAAAGTGACACACTTCCTGCTGCCAGTTGGTGGCGCTATAACTTTGACTCACAATAGTCACATCCATCTGATCGGCCTCTTACCACGAACACACTGCTGAAGTTTCATCAAGATCAGTTAATGTGTGCAGAAGTTATTCCACTTCGTGTTTCTCTTTTCTCGCCATAAATTCGATTCCTCGCCACGGCCAAACCGTTCGAGATATCAAAAATCCGTCCGCAATTTAGCATCCTCAAAGTCTTGACTACATGCACACCGAGTTTGGAGGGGACACGGTGAATTTTCTAGGAGGAGTATTTCACATTCCACAGCAAGCGTTTTCCAAACAACCCATAATAGCCGACTTCCTGTTGGGCTGGCGTAAAACTTGACCAGGGGAAAGTTGTCCGGCACGATGAGATCTATATGTGTACCGAGTTTCATATTAATTCATGCAAGCGTGTTTGATATATGGACCAAGTTTTAGAACCCCGTTCAAGGGGGCGCTGTTGAGCCCCCCAGCCACGCCCGGGTACCAGCTTCAGCCCGGCCCTGATGGCCGTGGGTTCTGACCTGTGTGCAAAGTTTCAAGAGTTTTTGAGCACGTTAAGGACCCCAAAAGCCCCTGAAACCTTTATTAACAATATAAAAGCAATAGTCAAATCCCCCCCCTCCCCTCACACACACAGAGACACAGAGAGAGGGAGAGAAAATTCTTCAGAAAATCCACATTCAAACCAAAATATCTCTCTTCCTGTTGGTCAGAGATGGTTAATGTAAATTAGAAAGTTGTCCGTCTTGATGAGAACAATACACATACCAAGTTTTGTTGCTGTTGATAAAACTAACCCCCCCACTTATGACTAAAGGTGGCGCTACTGAGCCCCTCACCACGCCCGTTTCTGAAACTTTGCACATGTCTACTAGGTAATAAATGTAATGTGTCTGTCGAGTTTCATGCAATTTCAAGCATGCTAAGAGTCTCAAAAGCATCAAAAAAGAATATTGATGTTTGATGCGTTGCCATGGCAACAATATTAAAGATATCAAAAATCCTTTCACAGGTCTACATCTGCCGTGTGTTTACATTATACACATAAAGTTTGAAGCAAATCGGGTAAAAATAAGAGGGTGATTTCAAAGCATATAGAAAGTGACACACTTCCTGCTGCCAGTTGGTGGCGCTATAACTTTGACTCACAATAGTCACATCCATGTGATCGGCCTCTTACAACGAACACACTGCTGAAGTTTAATCAAGATCAGTTAATGTATGCAGAAGTTATAACACACTTCCTGTGTATATTTTCTCGCCATAAATTAATTTCCTCGCCACAGCCAAACCGTTTGAGATATCAAAAATCCGTCCGCAATTTATCATCCTCAATGTCTTGACTTTATGCACACCGAGTTTGGAGGCGAATGGATGAATTTCCTAGGAGGAGTACATCAAATTCCACAGCATGCGTTTTCCAAACAACCCATAATAACCGACTTCCTGTTGGGCTGGCGTAAAACTTAGAGCACGAAAGTTGTTCGGCCCGATAAGATCTATATGTGTACCGAGTTTCATATTAATTCATGCAAGCGTGTTTGGTATATGGACCAAGTTTTCGGACCGCACTCGGACCCCATTCAAGGGGGCGCTGTCGAGCCCCCCTGCCACGCCCGGGTACCATCTTCAGCCCGGCCCTAATGGCCGCAGCTTCTGACCCGTGTGCAAAGTTTCATGAGTTTTTGAGCACGTTAAAGGCCCCAAAAGCCCCCGAAACCTTGAAGAACAATAATAAATATAGCTGCGAGCAGCGATTACGTGCCCAAGCCGGTGGCACCGCAACCACGATGCCATTAGTTACCTAAAGGCACCGGGGTGGCGGTGCCGCCGGCTTTGGCCCTTCATCGCTGCTCGCAGCTATATTTATATATATATATATATATCTTTAATGTATTTTTATAATGTTGAAAAAGTTTGGTGTGAATAAAATAAACCACTTAGGAGGAGTAACTAAAAACTCAGAGTCTGACATATCCAAAAAATCCACATTCAACCCAAAATATCTGACTTCCTGTTGCTCGGAGCTAATGACTGTAAATTAGAAAGTTGTCCGGCTCGATGAGACCAATATGCGTACTGATTTTTGTAACTGTGGGTAAAAGTAACCCCCCCACTTTTGTCAAAAGCATTTTGAAAGTGACACACTTCCTGCTACCAGTTGGTGGCGCTATAACTTTGACTCACAATAGTTACATCCATCTGACCGGCCTCTTACCATGAACACAATGCTGAAGTTTCATCAAGATCAGTTAACGTATGCAGAAGTTATATTACTTCGTGTTTCTCTTTTCTCGCCATAAATTTGTTTCCTCGCCACGGCCAAACCGTTCGAGATATCAAAAATCCATCCGGAATTTATCATCCTCAATGTCTTGACTTCATGCTGACCGAGTTTGGAGGCGAGTGGATGAATTCTCTAGGAGGAGTACATCAAATTCCACAGCATGCGTTTTTCAAACAACCCATAATAGCCGACTTCCTGTTGGGCGGAGCTAATAACTTAGAGTGCGGAAGTTGTTCGGCCCGATGAGATCTATATGTGTACCGAGTTTCATATTAATTCATGCAAGCGTGTTTGATATATGGACCAAGTTTTTAGACCGTGTCCAAGGGGGCGCTGTTGAGCCCCCCTGCCACGCCCGGGTACCAGCTTCAGCCCGGCCCTGATGACCGTGGGTTCTGACCTGTGTGGAAAGTTTCAAGAATTTTTGAGCACGTTAAGGGCCCCAAAAGCCCCTGAAACCTTGAAGAACAAAGATTAAATGGAATAGACAAATCCCCCCCCCCCCCCCACACACACACAGACACACAGAGAGAGAGAGAAAATTCTCCAGAAAATCCACATTCAAACCAAAATATCTGACTTCCTGTGGGTCTGAGGTAATGACTGTAAATTAGAAAGGTGTCCTGCTTGATGAGAACAATACACCTACCAAGTTTTGTGATTCTAGGAAAAACTAAGCCCCCATTTTTGACTAAAGGTGGCGCTACTGAGCCATTCCACCACGCCCATTTCTGAAACTTTGCACATGTCTACTGTATAATAAATGTGATGTGTCTGTCGAGTTTCATGCATTTTCAAGCATGTGAAGAGTCTCAAAAGCATCCGAAAAGAATATTAAAGTTTGATGCGTTGCCACGGCAACAGTATCTAAGATATCAATAATCCTTTCACAGGTCTACATCTGCCGTGTGTCTACATTATACACATAAAGTTTTAAGCAAATCGGGTAAAAATAAGAAAGTGATTTCAAAGCATTTTGAAACTGACACACTTCCTGTTGCCAGTTGGTGGCGCTATAACTTTGACTCACAAAGGTCACATCCATGTGATCGGCCTCTTACAATGAACACACTGCTGAAGTTTCAGCAAGATCAGATAATGTATGCAGAAGTTATAACACACTTCCTGTGTCCCATTATTCGCCATAAATTCGTTTCCTCGCCACGGCCAAACCGTTCGAGATATCAAAAATCTGTTCGCAAGAATTCATCCTCAATGTCTTGACTTCATTCACACCGAGTTTGGCGGCGATCGGATGAATTCCCTAGGAGTAGTATTTCACATTCCATTGTATGCGTTTTCCAAACAACGTATAATAACCGACTTCCTGTTGGGCTTTTGTAAAACTTAGAGCACGAAAGTTGTGCGGCCCGATGAGATCTATATGTGTACTGAGTTTCATATTATTACATGCAAGCGTGTTTGATATATGGACCAAGATTTCGGACCCCATTCCAGAGGGTGCTGTCGAACCCCCTGCCACGCCCGGGTACCAGCTTCAGTCCGGCCCTGATGGCCGCGGGTTCTGACCTGTGTGCAAAGTTTCAAGAGTTTTTGAGCATGTTAAGGGCCCCAAAAGTGGCAAAAAGGCACAAAAAAAAATAATGAAGAAAAAGAAAAATAAAAAAAAATAAAATAATAATCCTTACGAAAACAATAGGGCCTCCGCCCTTTCAGGGCTTGGGCCCTAATAATAATAATCCTAACGAAAACAATAGGGCCTTCGCCCTTTCAGGGCTTGGGCCCTAATAATAATAATAATAATTAAAGCTGCAAGCAGCATTTATCGGGGTTCAAGCATTTAAGGCCTTTAAGCACATAAGCATTTAAGACATTAAGATTTATTTAGAAAGCTTTTAACCACTGAAATAATAGATGGAAAAGTCCATTTACAGCCAATACAGGAAATTTACCATAGGAAATATATGGTTTTCAAAGCTTTTTAACAGTTATAGCGCCACCTATGGTCCGATCTCCATAAAAATTGCCATGCTTCTTTAGCATGTTATTTCACATATGCCCATCAATTTTTGTGAAGTTCTGAGTTTTTATTTAGGCTTTATAGACGTTTGAGTGTATTTGGACACGCCTATTTTATAAATGATCCTCTTCTAGCCAACCAAAAGCAAAATTTTAACTTTTTTTTGATAATTATTGATCTAGAGAGTCCAGAGAATTGTCCTAGACTGGTCTGGTTCCGATCGGGCGAAAAACCAGGGACTAGTTCGCAAAAGTAGGTTTTTAACATATTCATGCATAATTAATAAACTGTTTGATTGACAGCAATGGTTCTAGAGGCAAAGTTGTTCAGCATGAGCAGATCTATCAAATGATATGCATTTTGTGATGATAAGTGTAACACCACGTGATTACAGAGCCATAAAACTCGTTAGCGCCAACTAGTGGCCGATTTCTTTCAAAATTCTTACAGACCTCTAGGGCCATGAGTCGAACATGCCCACCGAGTTTTGTTCCGATCGGCCTCCGTTAACCTTGTCTAATAGGTGCTCAAATTTCATTGGCCGATGGCGGCCATGTTTTTTGAGATACACCAATGTCCTCATAGATATACATGACAGCTTGGACCAAGACACTGCATACCAATTTTCAAGTCAATCGGACTAACGGTCAGGTGGTTACAGCCTGATTTATGTTTTTTTCATGTTATAGCGCCACCATGTGGCCAATCGCCGCAATCTTTTTACTATGACCTCAGATTGACCTCTTACACAGGTGTACCGAGTTTGGTGAAGATACCTCATTTACTTCTGGAGTTATAGCCATTTTAGTAAAATAGGCTCCGCCGCCTTCAAACATTTTGGCGCCTCTTAGCGACCGTCAATCGAAATTTCAACTTTTTTTCGATAATTATTGATATACTGACTCCAGAGAACATTTCTGCACTGGTTTGGTTCCGATCGGACACAAAACCAGGGACTAGTTCGCAAAAGTAGGTTTTGGACCTAATTCAAAATGGCGGAAAATTTGCATACCGGAAATGAAATCCTTGAGGCCTTTTTTGTTCGGCTTGACCCAAGGATTCCAATGATATAAGACACTTGAGTCTGTGACAAACGGTTAATGAGATTTAAGCAAAAATATGATTTTTTTTTGTTTTTTGCACTGTAGCGCCACCTATGGGCCAATCGGGGTCATATTTTGATAACCTCTCCTCGATTTTTGTACTACTACGTTTTGTTTGCCATGAGGTCTTGATTACATTGATATAAGACACTTGAGTCTACGACATACAGTCTAGGAGTTATGAGCAGTTTCGCGCTTTTGGTCGCTGTAGCGCCACCTATGGGCCGATTTGGCTAAGTCCGTGTATCTGAGTAGCGAGCAATACTACTACCATTTGACCAAGTATCACGTCTCTAGGCCTTACGGTTTTGGCTGCACGATGCGTTTTAGGGAAGAATAATAATAATAATAAAAATCAGGGCAATTACAATAGGGTTTCAGCACTTCGTGCTTGAACCCCTAATCAGTACAATTACAATAGGGTTTCAGCACTTCGTGCTTGAACCCCTAATTAAAGCTGCAAGCAGCATTTATCGGGGTTCAAGCAGTTAAGGCCTTTAAGGCCTTTAAGCACAAAAGCATCAAAAGTTATTAGTTTTATTTAGCAAGCATCTAACCATTGACATAATAGATGAAAAAGACCATTTACAGCCAATACAGGCAATGTACCATAGGAAATATATGGTTTTAAAGCTTTTTTAACAGTTATAGCGCCACCTATGGTCTGATCTCCATAAAATTGCTTACTGTGACCTCAAATTGAACCCATACACATGTGTACTGAGTTTGGTGAAGATATCTCATTTACTTCTTGACTTATAGCCATTTTAGTAAAATAGGCTCCTCCCACAACAATTTACCACATTCTAGTATTATTTACTATGATTCTAGCATGATTGTGCTACAATAGTAATTGTTATATAAGTGATTTTTTAGTGTCTTATTGTTATATAAGTGATTTTTAGTGTATAATGAATGCAAAAGCATATGTGAGTAGACTTCATTAATAAGTAGAATGGCCAGCAGAGGGCAGTAGAAGACCAGTTATTGGCTCACTTTCACTTTAAACTTCATGATTTTCACCATTTTTCTGTACTAAAGCAAACCAGTTTTTCCATTTTAACTCCATAATGCATGTTTACACACACACACACACACACACACACACACACACACACACAAAGACAAATGTTGTTGTTTTTTCAATGCTATTGGGATATGTCATTATGAAAATATATTTCAATGGTCTATAAACATTTCACAAAGTCTTTGTAAGCTATTAATCAGATGATTCAGAATTTATTCAGAAACCTAAGACTACACACACACATTATGTTGTAGATACAGACATTTGAACTATATGATGTGATCAAACTGTCAATAATAATACTTTAACAGGTGGATTTTGACTAAATGTAATTGTAAATGTTAAAATAGTGATTTTATAAAGTCTAAATATAAATTATAGAACAATATGACAAAATTACTATTTTAAACAGCAGGGGGCAGTAAAATACCACTTATTGGCTTAATATGCCATTATATTCATATCATTTTCACCTTTTTAACTGTTATAGAGGCAAATTTTGTCCGATCTGTCTGAAAATTTTCATGCATGTTCAGAGTGATATTTCACATGTTCTGACTTGTTTTTAAGAAGGTTTGAACATTCATTAAAGAGATGTAGGCTTTCGGGGACACTTGGTAAAGGCCACATTTTGAAGTGAACCTATTATAGCTATCCAAATGAAGTAGTTCAACTTTTTCTGACAATTATTGTTCTAGTGAGTCCAGAGAATTGTATTGCACTAGTTTTTAACATTATGATATAAAAAAAAATTATATGATCAGAGATGGAAAAGTCCATTTACAGCCAATACAGGCAGTTTACCATAGGAAATATATGGTTTTAAAGCCTTTTAACAGTTATAGCGCCAACTATTGTCCGATCTCCATAAAATTTGGCATGCTTCTTAATGATGTTATGTCACATATGCTCACCAATTTTTGTGATGTTGTGTTTTTTCATTTAGGATTTATAGGCTTTTTAGTGTATTTTGCCACGCCCCTTTTCTTTATGACCCAATTATAGCCATACGAAAAATTCAAAAGTTAAACTTTTTTTTGATAATTATTGATCTAGAGAGTCCAGAGAATTGTCCTAGACTGGTCTGGTTCCGATCGGGCGAAAAACCTAGGACTAGTTCGCAAAGTAGGTTTTTAACATGTTCGCGAATATTTAATGAACGGTTTGATTGACAGCAATGGTTCTTGAGGCAAAGTTTTTCAGCATGAGCAGATCTATCAAATGATATGCATTTTGTTACGATAAGTGTAACACCACGTGATTACAGAGCCATAAAACTCGTTAGTGCCAACTAGTGGCTGATTTCTTTCAAAATTCTTACAGACCTCTAGGGCCATGAGTCGAACATGCCCACTGAGTTTCGTTCCGATCGGCCTCCGTTAACCTTGTCTAATAGGTGCTCAAACTTCATTGGCCGATGGCGGCCATGTTTTTTGAGATACACCAATGTCCTCATAGACATACATGACACCTTGGACCAAGACACTGCATACCAATTTTCAAGTCAATCGGACTAATGGTCAGGTGGTTATAGCCAGTTTTATGTTTTTTTCATGTTATAGCGTCACCATGTGGCCAATCGCCACGATTTTTTTACTGTGACCTCAGATTGACCTCTTAAATAATTGTACCGAGTTTGGTGAAGATACCTCATTTACTTCTGGAGTTATGGCCGTTTTAGTAAAATAGGCTCCTCCCACAACATACAATTTGGCGCCCCTTAGCGACCGTGAATCGAAATTTCAACTTTTTTTCGATAATTATTGATATTCAAACTCCAGAGAACATTTCTGCACTGGTTTGGTTCCGATCGGGCAAAAAACCTAGGACTAGTTCGCAAAAGTAGGTTTTTGACAAAATTCAAAATGGCGGAAAAATTTGCATACCGGAAATGAAATCGGAGATATACGTTTTGTTTGCCATGAGGTCTTGATTACATTGATATAAGACACTTGAGTCTACGACATACAGTCTAGGAGTTATGAGCAGTTTCGCGCTTTTGGTCGCTGTAGCGCCACCTATGGGCCGATTTGGCTAAGTCCGTGTATCTGAGTAGCGAGCAATACTACTACCATTTGACCAAGTATCACGTCTCTAGGCCTTACGGTTTTGGCTGCACGATGCGTTTTAGGGAAGAATAATAATAATAATAATTAAAGCTGCAAGCAGCATTTATCGGGGTTCAAGCAGTTAAGGCCGTTAAGGACTTTAAGCACAAAAGCATCAAAAGTTACAAAGTTATATTTAGCAAGCATGTAACCACTGACATCATAGATGGAAAAGACAATGTTCTAGCATGATTTACCATGATATACCACGTTCTAGAATGATTTACCAGGATTCTAGCATGATTTACCTTGATACACCACATTCTAGTATTATTTACTATGATTTACCATGTTTCCAGCATGATTTACCATGATTTACCACATTACTAGCAATTATGTGAAGTGTCAGTGCAAATGAAGTGATAAACACTGATATGATTGTGTTATAATAGTTATTGTTATATAAGTGATTTTTAAGTGTCTAAATATGAATGATGCAAAATCACATGTGAAAAGACTTCATTAATAAGTAGAATGGCCAGCAGAGGGCAGTAAAAGACCACTTATTGGCTCAGTTTCACTTTAAACTTCATGATTTTAACCAGTTTTCTGCACTAAAGCAAACCAGTTTTTCCATGTTAACTCAATAATGCATGCTTACACACACACACACACACACACACACACAAACATACACACACAAATACAAATTTGTTTTTGGGATATGTTATTGAGAAAGTATATTTATTTGTCTATAGGCATTTCTTTGTGATCTAATAATATAAAACTATATTACCAGTATAGGGCTGTAACGACTCCTCGATTAAAGGGGTCATATAGGCCTACTGGTACATGCACTTTTACAAGTTGATTGTACTGAAATGTGCGTTGGCAGTGCCTGTACACAACCATCATAAAATGATAAAAATCCATCCAGTGTTTTTTTAAAAAAATCTCCTTATATGTTCTACACTTTCTGAAATCAAGCCGTTTGATTTTGTGACGTCACAAAATGGACGCCCCTCCCACGGTTGTGATTGACAGCAGCGTTTCAACACAGACCGTGAGCGAGCTGTCTATCATCATAGTGCATTGATATGCTGGAGAAGAATGGCGTCTAAGTCATTTTGATGTTTTGATGTAATATTCCCAAAGCATTGACGCAGGGATTCCCCACGATCAACGTCCATGCTTTCATGTTTGCGCAAATCATTTCACACCAGACAGCTTTACAAAGGAGGGTCAGTAAAACTGGTTTTGCTAAGAAGCTGCTCCTGAAAATAGGATTGGTACCAACTATTCGTGTTCCTGCTGTACCTCCAGAAGAAGAAGTGAGTGTAACGTTTTATTAACCTTTATATTAATCTTTATTAGCCTAGAAATCTAGACGCACCCTAGCGGCAGCAAAATGTATTTTGCAGCCAGGTGGGTCTAGCAACTCTCAATAGACCTTCTATCTGCAAAAACCTAAATTGGGTCAGGCCAATCACGTCGCTTATAGAGTAGGCGGGGCGGGCTTAACATATGACGACAGAGTTGCGACGGTTACCTGCCTGCGACTTGAAAACAAAGAATGATGGCTGCTGGAGAACAGTCTTTCGAATCGGCTTTGTCCGCGACTCTGGAGGACTTGGAGTTAAGTTTTTCTTTAAGAAAAGAGCAAAGAACATTCTTTAAAAAAGGAAGATGTGTTCGTCGTTTTGCCGGCCAGATATGGCAAAAGTTGAATGAATCTATCAACTAGCTCCGCTGTTGGGAAAACGCTCTGGTTGGTTGAAGCGCTGTCCTATTGCGTGCAGAGGGAATTTGAAAGACAGCCGTTTATCCCGCCCCTCGGAGTGAGCGTGTCTATGGTGAGTTGCCAGACTAAACATCTTGATGTAGTCTGGCTTGCCAGGCTAAATCTTTATATTAATCTTTGCAAATCGCTTGCTGCACGCTTCACGGTGAATGCGGCTGTTTACACTCAGAGTACATTACGACATGTTTTCTATGTACGACGTTCTCAATATAATTCATAATCCCACGTTAATGAACAACGCGTTATGGTTATTGTGTTAGAAACGGTGTCAAACAGAACAGAGGGGCGGGGTGAGCAAAGCTCATTATCATTTAAAGACACATGCACTTAAATGCCGTGCTGAAAACAGAGCTGTTTTTGACCAGGTAAAATGAGTGTTATCTTACAATACTAATGAGAATTTTTAATTGAAGTATATTACAAACTTTTAATTTAGACCCTAAAGAATCATATTAGCTTGTACAAAAATGGCATTATATGACCCCTTTAAAGTCAAGTACTCGATTTAAAAAAATCCTCGATTGCAATTTACCGGAAGTGGTGCATTCCACAAACGAGAATCCATCAACCGCAGAATTACACAGTTTTCTAAGACAACGCGATATTTCATGTGATATTTCACATGTTCTGACTTGTTTTTAAGGGACACGTGGTCAAGGCCACATTTTGAAGTGACCCTATTAAGGCCATCCAAATGAAGTAGTTCAACTTTGTCTGATAATTACTGATCTAGAGAGTCCAGAGAATTGTACTGCATTAGTTTTGAACATTATTATATGAAAATTATATGATCATAGATGGAAAAGACCATTTACAGTCAATACAGGCAATGTACCATAGGAAATATATGGTTTTAAAGCTTTTTAACAATTATAGCGCCACCTATGGTCCGATCTCCATAAAATTTTGCATGCTTGTTAATGATGTTATGACACATATGCTCACCAATTTTTGTGAAGTTCTGAGTTTTCATTTATGATTTAGAGGCTTTTTAGTGCATTTTGCCACACCCATTTTCTTTATGACCCTATTATAGCCATGCGCAAAATGCAAAAGTTAAACTTTTTTTTGATAATTATTGATCTAGAGAGTCCATAGAATTGTCCTAGACTGGTCTGCTTCTGATCGGGCGAAAAACCTAGGACTAGTTCGCAAAAGTAGGTTTTTAACATATTCGCGAATAATTAATGAACGGTTTGATTGACAGCAATAGTTCTTGAGGCAAAATTGTTCATCATGTGCAGATCTATCAAATGATATGCATTTTGTGACGATAAGTGTAACACCACGTGATTACAGAGCCATAAAACTCATTAGCGCCAACTAGTGGCCGATTTCTTTCAAAATTCTTACAGACCTCTAGGGCCATGACTTGAACATGCCCATCGAGTTTCGTTCCGATCGGCCTCCGTTAACCTTGTCTAATAGGTGCTCAAACTTCATTGGCCGATGGCGGCCATGTTTTTTGAGATACACCAATGTCCTCATAGACATAGATGACACCTTGGGCCAAGACACTGCATACCAATTTTCAAGTCAATCAGACTAAAGGTCAGGTGGTTATAGCCTGTTTTGTTTTTTTCATGTTATAGCGCCACCATGTGGCCAATCGCCGCGATTTTTTTACTGTGACCTCAGAGTGACCTCTTACACATGTGTACCGAGTTTGGTGATTATACCTCATTTAGTTCTGGAGTTATAGCCGTTTTAGTAAAATAGGCTCCTCCCACAACATACATTTTGGCACCCCTTAGCGACCGTGAATCGAAATTTTAACTTTTTTTCGATAATTATTGATAGTCAGGCTCCAGAGAACATTTCTGCACTGGTTTGGTTCCGATCGGGCGAAAAACCTAGGACTAGTTCGCAAAAGTAGGTTTTTAACAAAATTCAAAATGGCGGAAAAATTTGCATACCGGAAATGAAATCGGAGATATACATTTTGTTCTTCAGGTGTCCAGCTTTCCAATGATATAAGACACTTGAGTGTACGACATACGGTCTAGGAGTTATGAACAGTTTCGCGCTTTTGGTTGCTATAGTGCCACCTATGGGCCGATTTGGCTAAGTCCGTGTATCTGAGTAGCTAGCAATACTACTACCATTTGACCAAGTATCACGTCTCTAGGCCTTACGGTTTTGGCTGCACGATGCGTTTTAGGGAAGAATAATAATAATAATTAAAGCTGCAAGCAGCATTTATCGGGGTTCAAGCAGTTAAGGCCTTTAAGGCATTTAAGCACAAAAGCATCAAAAGTTATTAAGATTTATTTAGGAAGCATGTAACCACTGACATAATAGATGGAAAAGACCATTTACAGCCAATACAGGCAATTTGCCATGGGATATATATGGTTTTAAAGCTTTTTAACAGTTATAGCGCCACCTATGGTCCGATCTCCATAAAATTGTTTACTGTGACCTCAAATTGAACCCATACACATGTGTACTGAGTTTGGTGAAGATATCTCATTTACTTCTTGAGTTATAGCCATTTGAGTAAAATAGGCTCCTCCCACAACGATTTGCCACATTCTAGAATTATTTAATATGATTCTAGCATGATTTACTATCATATACCATGTTCCAGAATGATTTATTAGGATTCTAGCATGATTTACCTTGATACACCTCATTTCAGTATTATTTACTATGATTTACAATGTTTCTAGCATGATTAACCACATTACTAGCAATTATGTGAAGTGTCAGTGCAAATGAGGTGATGAACACTGACAAAATATTATTGTGTTATAATAGTTAGTTATATACGTGATTTTTGTGTGTGTGTCCAAGTATGAATGCAAAAGCACATGTAAAATATTTCATTATTAAGTAGAATGGCCAGCAGAGGGCACTAGAAGACCACTTATTGGCTCACTTTCACTTTAAACCAGTTTTCTGCACTAAAGCAAACCAGTTTTTCCATGTTAACTCAATGCATGCTTACACACACACACACACACACACACACACACACACACACACAGCATAGTTAACCATGATTTACCATGATATACCACGTTCTAGTATTATTTACCAGGAGATAAACGACAATCTAGTATTATTTACTTTGATTTACCATGTTTCTAGCCTGATTTATCACATTACTAGCAATTATTTGAAGTGTCAGTGCAAATAAAGTGATTAACACTGACAAAATATGATTGTGTTATAATGGTTATTGCTATATAAGTGATTTTTTTAGTGTGTATTCAAGTATGAATGCAAGCACATGTTGAAATATTTCATTAATAAGTAGAATGGCCTGCAGAGGGCAGTAGAAGACCACTTATTGGCTCACTTTCACTTTAAACCAGTTTTCTGCACTAAAGCAAACCAGTTTATCCATGTTAACTCAATGCATGCTTACACACACACACACACACACACACACACACACAGCATAGTTAACCATGATTTACCACATTACTAGCAATTATTTGAAGTGTCAGTGCAAATAAAGTGATTAACACTGACAAAATATGATTGTGTTATAATAGTTATTGCTATATAAGTGATTTTTAGTGTGTATTCAAGTATAAATGCAAGCACATGTGGAAAAATTTAATTAATAAGTAGAATGGCCAGCAGAGGGCAGTAGAAGACCACTTATTGGCTCACTTTCACTTTAAACCTCATGATTTTGACCAGTTTTCTGCACTAAAGCAAACCAGTGTTTCCATGTTAACTCAATAATGCATACTTGCTACATATGCTACACACAATAATGCTACACACACACACACACACACACACACACACACACACACACACACACACACACAAATGTTTCAGTGATATTGGTGTCACATTCACCTTCATCACATTCACCTTCTGTCTTCATCACATTCACCATCTGTCGTCATCACCTGCACCTGCTCCTCATCACCCTCCTCATCATCACCTGCTCCTCATCATCATAACCGTCACCTGTTGTCCTTGTCTTGATCTGTGTATTTAAGTTCCCCTCTCATCCATTATCATTGTCGGTTATTGTTTGTGCACTAGCACTCTGTTATGTTTGTTTTCATGTTGGAAAATAAAACCTTTGTTATATTTGTACCACACACACACACACACACACACACACACACACACACACACACACACACACACACACACACACACACACCATCATTTATCATGATTTACCATGGCTGATACCAATACCAATATGAGAAAATGACTATTTTAAACAGCAGGGGGCAGTAAAATACCACTTATTGGCTTAACATGCCATTAATTCATATCATTTTCACCTTTTTAACTGTTATAGAGGCAAATTTTGTCCGATCTGTCTGAAAATTTTCATGCTTGTTCAGGGTGATATTTCACACGTTCTGACTTGTTTTTAAGAAGGTCTGAGCATTGATTAAAGAGATATAGGCTTTCGGGGACACTTGGTAAAGGCCAGATTTTGAAGTGAACCTATTATAGCTATCCAAATGAAGTAGTTCAACTTTCTGACAATTATTGATCTAGTGAGTCCAGAGAATTGTATTGCACTAGTTTTTTAACATTATGATATGAAAATTATATGATCAGAGATGGAAAAGACCATTTACAGCCAATACAGGCAGTTTACCATAGGAAATATATGATTTTAAAGCTTTTTAACAGTTATAGCGCCACCTATCGTCCGATCTCCATAGAATTTTTCATGCTTGTTAATGATGTTATGTCACATATGCTGACCAATTTTTGTGAAGTTCTGAGTTTTTATTTAGGATTTATAGGCTTTTTAATGTATTTTGACACGCCCATTTTATAAATTACCCTATTACAGCCATCCAAATGCAAAAGTTCAACTTTTTTTTGATAATTATTGATCTAGAGAGTCCAGAGAATTGTCCTAGACTGGTCTGGTTCCGATCGGGCAAAAAACCTAGGACTAGTTCGCAAAAGTAGGTTTTTAACATATTCATGAATATTTAATGAACTGTTTGATTGACAGCAATGGTTCTAGAGGCAAAGTTGTTCAGCATGAGCAGATCTATCATATGATATGCATTTTGTGACGATAAGTGTAACACCACGTGATTACAGAGCCATAAAACTCGTTAGCGCCAACTAGTGGCCGATTTCTTTCAAAATTCTTACAGACCTCTAGGGGCTTGAGCCGAACATGCCCACTGAGTTTTGTTCCGATCGGCCTCCGTTAACCTTGTCTAATAGGTGCTCAAACTTCATTGGCCGATAGCGGCCATGTTTTTTGAGATACACCAATGTCCTCATAGACATACATGGCACCTTGGACCAAGACACTGCATACCAATTTTCAAGTCAATCGGACTAACGGTCAGGTGGTTATAGCCTGTTTTATGTTTTTTTCATATTATAGCGCCACCATGAGGCCAATCACCGCGATTTTTTTACTGTGACCTCAACTTGAGCTCATACATATGTGTACCGAGTTTGGTGAAAATATCTCATTTCGTTCACGAGTTATAGCCATTTTTGTATAATTAGCTCCGCCTCCTGCGAACGTTTTGATGCCCCTTAGCAACCGTGGATCGAAATTTTAACTTTTTTTCGATAATTATTGATATTCAGACTCCTGTGAATATTTCTGCACTGGTTTGGTTCCGATCGGGCGAAAAACCAGGAACTAGTTCGCAAAAGTAGGTTTTGGACAAAATCCAAAATGGCGGAAAAATTTGCATACCGGAAATGAAATCCTTGAGGCCTTTTTTGTTCGGCTTGACCCAAGGATTCCAAAGATATAAGACACTTGAGTCTGTGACAAAGGGTTGATGAGATTTAAGCAAAAATATGCAATTTTTTTGTTTTTTGCACTGTAGCGCCACCTATTGGCCAATCTAGCTCATATTCTCTGAACCTCTCCTCGATTTTTGTACTACCTTCTGGCCAAGTTTCAAGTCTCTAGCACTTACGGTTTAGGCTGCACGATGCGTTTTACGGCGGAATAATAATAATAATAATAAAAATCAGCACAATTACAATAGGGTTTCAGCATTTCATGCTTGAACCCCTAATTAAAGCTGCAAGCAGCATTTATCGGGGTTCAAGCAGTTAAGGCCTTTAAGGCCTTTAAGCACAAAAGCATCAAAAGTTATTACGTTTTATTTAGCAAGCCAAAAAACTCGTTAGCGCCAACTAGTGGCCGATTTCTTTCAAAACTCTTACAGAGCTCTAGGGCCATGAGTCGAACATGCCCATCGAGTTTCGTTCCGATCGGCCTCCGTTAACCTTGTCTAATAGGTGCTCAAATTTCATTGGTCGATGGCGGCCATGTTTTTCGAGATACGCCAATGTCCTCATAGACCTACATGGCACCTTGGACCAAGACACTGCATACCAATTTTCAAGTCAATCGGACTAACGGTCACGTGGTCATAGCCCTTTTCATGTTTTTTTCACATTATAGCGCCACCTAGTGATCAATCGTCGCGATTTTTTTACCGTGACCCCAGATTGAACTCATACACATGTGTACTAAGTTTGGTAAAGATATCTCATTTACTTCTTGAGTTATAGCCATTTTAGTAAAATAGGCTCCTCCCACAACATTAATTTATCACCCCCTAGCGACCAGGAATCGAAATTTCGATATTTTTTCGATAATTATTAGTAATCAGACTCCAGAGAACATTTCTGCACTGGTTTGGATCCGATTGGACAAAAAACCAGGGACTAGTTCGCAAAAGTAGGTTTTTGACTACATTCAAAATGGCGGACAATTTGCATATAGTAAATGAAATCGGAGATATACGTTTTGACCTTCAGGTTCCCAGCTTTCCAATGATATAAGACACTTGAGTCTACGACATACGGTCTAGGAGTTATGAGCAGTTTCGCGCTTTTGGTTGCTATAGCGCCACCTATGGGCCAATCGGGGTCATACTTTGATAGGTTCTCCCCAAATTGAGTACTACCATTTGGCCAAGTTTCAAGGTTCCAGCATTTACGGTTTGGGCTGCACGATGCGTTTTAGGGGAGAATAATAATAATAATTAAAGCTGCAAGCAGCATTTATCGGGGTTCAAGCATTTAAGGCCTTTAAGCACATAAGCATTTAAGACATTAAGATTTATTTAGAAAGCTTTTAACCACAGAAATAATAGATGGAAAAGTCCATTTACAGCCAATACAGGCAATTTACCATAGGAAATATGTGTTTTTTAAAGCTTTTTAACAGTTATAGTGCCACCTATAGTCCGATCTCCATGAAATTTTGCATGCTTGTTAATGATGTTATGGCACATATGCTCACCAATTTTCGTGAAGTTCTGAGTTTTCGTTTAGGATTTATAGGCTTTTGAGTGCATTTTGCCACGCCCATTTTCATTATGACCCAATATACCCATGCGAAAAATGCAAAAGTTCAACTTTTTTTTGATAATTTTTTATCTAGAGTGTCCAGAGAATTGTCCTAGACTGGTCTGGTTTCGATCGGGTGAAAAACCTAGGACTAGTTCGCAAAAGTAGGTTTATAACATAATTACGAATATTTAATAAACGGTTTAATTGACAGCAATAGTTCTTGAGGCAAAGTTGTTCACCATGAGCAGATCTATCAGATGATATGCATTTTGTGACGATAGGTGTAACACCACATGATAACAGAGCCATAAAACTCGTTAGCGCCAACTAGTGGCCAATTTCTTTCAAAACTCTTACAGACCTCTAGGACCATGAGTCGAACATGCCCATCGAGTTTCGTTCTGATCAGCCTACGTTAACTTTGTCTAATAAGTGCTCAAATTTCATTGGTCGATGGCGGCCATGTTTTTCAAGATAAGCCAATGTCCTCATAGACATACATGCCACCTAGGACCAAGACACTGCATACCAATTTTCAAGTCAATCGGACTAACGGTCACGTGGTCATAGCCCTTTTCATGTTTTTTTGATGTTATAGCGCCACCTATTGATCAATCGACGCAATTTTTTTACTGTGACCCCAGATTGAACTCATACATATGTGTATTAAGTTTGGTGAAGATATCTCATTTCCTTTTCGAGTTATAGCAATTTTAGTAAAATAGGCTCCTCCCACAACATTAATTTATCACCCCCTAGCGACCAGGAATAGAAATTTCGACTTTTTTTCGATAATTATTGATCTTCAGACTCCAGAGAACATTTCTGCATTGGTTTGGTTCCGATCGGGCGAAAAACCAGGGACTAGTTCGCAAAAGTAGGTTTTTGACAAAATTCAAAATGGCGGAAAAATTTACATACCGGAAATGAAATCGGAGATATACGTTTTGACCTTCAGGAGTCCAGCTTTCCAATGATATAAGAAACTTGAGTCTACGACATACGGTCTAGGAGTTATGAGCAGTTTCGCGCTTTTGGTTGCTATAGCGCCACCTATGGGCCAATTGGGTCATACTTTGATAGGTTCTCCCCAAATTGAGGACTACCATTTGGCCAAGTTTCAAGGTTCCAGCATTTACGGTTTGGGCTGCACGATGCGTTTTAGGGGAGAATAATAATAATAATTAAAGCTGCAAGCAGCATTTATCGGGGTTCAAGCAGTTAAGGCCTTTAAGCACAAAAGCATCAAAAGTGATTAAGTTTTATTTAGCAAGCATGTAACTACTGACATAATAGATGGAAAAGACCATTTACAGGAAATACCATAGGAAATATATGGTTTTAAAGGTTTTTAGCAGTTATAGCGCCACCTATCGTCCGATCTCCATAAAAATTGGCATGCTTGTTAATGATGTTATGTCACATATGCTCACCAATTTTTGTGAAGTTCTGAGTTTTCATTTAGGATTTATAGGCTTTTTAGTGTTTTTTTGCCACGCCCCTTTTCTAAATGACCCTATTACAGCCATCTACATGCAAAAGTTCAACTTTTTTTTTGATAATTATTGATCTAGAGTGTCCAAAAAATTGTCCTAGACTGGTCTGGTTTCGATTGGGCGAAAAACCTAGGACTAGTTCGCAAAAGTAGGTTTTTAACATAATTACAAATATTTAATAAACAGTTTAATTGACAGCAATAGTTCTTGAGGCAAAGTTGTTCAACTTGAGCAGGTCTATCAGATGATATGCATTTTGTGACGATAAGTGTAACACCACGTGATTACAGAGCCATAAAACTCGTTAGCGCCAACTAGTGGCCGATTTCTTTCAAAACTCTTACAGACCTCTAAGACCATGAGTCGAACATGCCCATCGAGTTTCGTTCCGATCAGCCTCCATTAACTTTGTCTAATAGGTGCTCAAATTTCATTGGTCGATGGCGGCCATGTTTTTCAAGATAAGCCAATGTCCTCATAGACATACATGCCACCTTGGACCAAGACACTGCATACCAATTTTCAAGTCAATCGGACTAACGGTCAGGTGGTCATAGCCCTTTTCATGTTTTTTTCATGTTATAGCGCCACCTAGTGATCAATCGTCACGATTTTTTTACTGTGACCCCAGATTGAACTCATACACATATGCACCAAGTTTGGTGAAGATATCTCATTTCCTTTTTGAGTTATAGCCATTTTAGTAAAATAGGCTCCTCCCACAACATTAATTTATCACCCCCTAGCGACCAGGAATCGAAATTTCGACTTTTTTTCGATAATTATTGATATTCAAACTCCAGAGAACATTTCTGCACTGGTTTGGATCCGATCGGGCAAAAAACCAGGGACTAGTTCGCAAAAGTAGGTTTTTGACAAAATTCAAAATGGCGGAAAAATTTGCATATCAAAAATGAAATCGGAGATATACGTTTTGACCTTCAGGAGTCCAGCTTTCCAATGATATAAGACACTTGAGTCTACGACATACCGTCTAGGAGTTATGAGCAGTTTCGCGCTTTTGGTTGCTATAGCGCCACCTATGGGCCAATCGGCGTCATACTTTGATAGGTTCTCCCCAAATTGAGTACTACCATTTGGCCAAGTTTCAAGGTTCCAGCATTTACGGTTTGGGCTGCACGATGCGTTTTAGGGGAGAATAATAATAATTAGGGGTTCAAGCACGAAGTGCTGAAACCCTATTGTAATTGTACTGATTTTTAGGGGTTCAAGCACGAAGTGCTGAAACCCTATTGTAATTGTACTGATTTTTATTATTATTATTATTATTAGGGGTTCAAGCACGAAGTGCTGAAACCCTATTGTAATCGTCCTGATTTTTATTATTATTATTTTTCCGCCATAAAACGCATCGTGCAGCCCAAACCGTAAGACCTAGAGACTTGAAACTTTGCCAGATGGTAGTACTATTGCTCGCTACTCAGATACACGGACTCAGCCCAATCGGCCCATAGGTGGCGCTATAGCAATCAAAAGCGCAAAACTGCTCAGAACTCCCAGACCGTAAGGCGTAGCTTCAAGTGTCTTATATCATTGAAATCCAGAGCTCCTGAAGAAAAAAACGTATATCTCCGATTTCATTTCCGCCATGATAGATTTTTCGCCATTTTGAATTTTGTCAAAAACCTACTTTTGCGAACTAGTCCCTGGTTTTTCGCCCGATCGGAACCAAACCAGTGCGGAATTGTTCTCTGGAGTCTGAAGATCAATAATTATCGAAAAAAAGTTGAAATTTCGATTAATGGTCGCTAGGGGGTGCAAAATTAACGTTGTGGGAGGAGCCTATTTTACTAAAATGGCTATAACTCAAGAAGTAATTAAGTAAACTTCACCAAACTTGGAACACATGTGTAAGAGGTCAATCTGAGGTCACAGTAAAAAAATTGCGTCGATTGGCCACATGGTGGCGCTATAAAACAAATAAAAACATATAGACAACTGACCGTTTTTCCGAATGACTTGAAATTTGGTATGCAGTGTCTTGGCCCAAGGGGCCATGTATGTCTAAAAGGATATTGGCGTATCTCGAAAAACATGGCTGCCATTGGCCAATGAGGTTTGAGCATCGTTAACGAAGTCCGATCGGAGCGAAACTCGATGGGCATGTTCGGCTCAAGCCCCTAGAGGTCTGTAAGAATTTTGAAAGAAATCGGCCACTAGTTGGCGCTAACGAGTTTTAAGGCTCTGTAATCACGTGGTGTTACACTTATCATCACAAAAAGCATATCATTTGATAGATCTGCTCATGCTGAACAACTTTGCCTCAAGAACCATCACTGTCAATCAAACTGTTCATTAAATATTCATGAATATGTTAAAAACCTACTTTTGCGAACTAGTCCCTGGTTTTTCGCCCGATCAGAACCAGACCAGTCTAGGACAATTCTCTGGACTCTCTAGATCAATAATTATCGAAAAAAAGTTGAACTTTTGCATTTTTCGCATGGGTATAATTGGGTCATAAAGAAAATGGGCGTGGCAAAATGCACTCAAAAGCCTATAAATCCTAAACGAAAACTCAGAACTTCACGAAAATTGGTGAGCATATGTGCCACAACATCATTAACAAGCATGCAAAATATCATGGAGATCGGACTATAGGTGGCGCTATAACTGTTAAAAAGCTTGCCTGTATTGGCTGTAAATGGACTTTTCCATCTATTATTTCAGTGGTTAAAAGCTTTCTAAACAAATCTTAATGTCTTAAATGCTTATGTGCTTAAAGGCCTTAAATGCTTGAACCCCGATAAATGCTGCTTGCAGCTTTAATTATTATTATTATTATTCTTCTGCCGTAAAACGCATCGTGCAGCCCAAACCGTAAGGGCTAGAGCATTGAAACTTTGCCAGATGGTAGTACAAAAATCGAGGAGAGGTTCAGAGATTATGACCCCGATTGGCCCATAGGTGGCGCTATAGCGACCAAAAGCGCAAAACAGCTCATAACTCCTAGACCGTATGTCGTAGACTCAAGTGTCTTATATCATTGGAAAGCTGGAAGCCCGACGAACAAAACGTATATCTCCGATTTCATTTCCGTCATGATAGATTTTCCGCCATTTTGAATTTTGTCGAAAATCTACTTTTGCGAACTAGTCCGTGGTTTTTTGTCCGATCGGAACCAAACCAGTGCAGAAATGTTCTCTGGAGTCTGAAGATAAATAATTATCGAAAAAAAGTTGAAATTTCGATTCCTGGTCGCTAGGGGGCGCAAAATAAACATTGTGGGAGGAGCCTATTTTACTAAAATGGCTATAACTTAAAAAGTAAATAAGATATCTTCACCAAACTCGGTACACATGTGTATGGGTTCAGTCTGGGGTCACAGTAAAAAAATCGCGGCGATTGAACACTAGGTGGCGCTATAATATGAAAAAAACATGAAAAGGGCTATAACCACCTGACCGTTAGTCCGATTGACTTGAAAATTGGTATGCAGTGTCTTGGTCCAAGGTGCCATGTATGTCTATGAGGACATTGGCGTATCTCAAAAAACATGGCCGCCATTGGCCAATGAAGTTGAGCACCTATTAGACAAGGTTAACGGAGGCCGATCGGAACGAAACTCGATGGGCATGTTCGACTCATGGCCCTGGAGGTCTGTAAGAATTTTAAAAGAAATCGGCCACTAGTTGGCGCTAACGAGTTTTATGGCTCTGTAATCACGTGGTGTTACACATATTATCACAAAATGCATATCATTTGATAGATCTGCTCATGCTGAACAACTTTGCCTCTAGAACCATTGCTGTCAATCAAACAGTTCATTAAATATTCATGAATATGTTCAAAACCTACTTTTGCGAACTAGTCCCTGGTTTTTCGCCCGATCGGAACCAGACCAGTCTAGGACAATTCGCGGGACTCTCTAGATCAATAATTATCAAAAAAAAGTTGAACTTTTGTATTTGTATGGCTGTAATAGGGTCATTTATAAAATGGGCGTGGCAAAATACACTAAAAAGCCTATAAATCCTAAATGAAAACTCAGAACTTCACAAAAATTGGTGAGCATATGTGACATAACATCACAAACAAGCATGCACAATTTTATGGAGATTGGACCAAAGGTGGCGCTATAACAGTTAAAAGGCTTTAAAACCATATATTTCCTATGGTAAACTGCCTGTATTGGCTGTAAATGGTCTTTTCCATCTCTGATCATATAATTTTCATATCATAATGTTCAAAACTAGTGCAATAGAATTCTCTGGACTCACTAGATCAATAATTGTCAGAAAAAGTTGAACTACTTCATTTGGATAGTTATAATAGGTTCACTTCAAAATGTAGCCTTTACCAAGTGTCCCCGAAAGCCTATATCTCTTTAATGAATGTTCAAACCTTCATAAAAACAAGTCAGAACATGTGAAATATCACTCTGAACATGCATGAAAATTTTCAGACAGATCTGACAAAATTTGCCTCTATAACAGTTGAAAAGGTGAAAATGATATGATTATAATGGCATGTTAAGCCAATAAGTGGTATTTTACTGCCCCCTGCTGTTCAAAATAGTCATTTTGTCATATTGTTCTATAATTTATATTTAGACTTTATAAAATCACTATTTTAACATTTACAATTACATTTAGTCAAAATCCATCTGTTAAAGTATTAGTATTGACAGTTTGATCACATCATACAGTTCAAATGTCTGTATCTACAACATAATGTGTGTGTGTAGTCTTAGGTTTCTGAATAAATTCTGAATCATCTGATTAATAGCTTGCAAAGACTTTGTGAAATGTTTATAGACCACTCAAATATATTTTCATAATGACATATCCCAATAGCATTGAAAAAACAACAACAACATTTGTCTTTGTGTGTGTGTGTGTGTGTGTGTGTGTGTGTGTGTGTGTGTATGTAAACATGCATTATGGAGTTAAAATGGAAAAACTGGTTTGCTTTAGTGCAGAAAAATGGTGAAAATCAAGAAGTTTAAAGTGAAAGTGAGCCAATATGTGGTCTTCTACTGCCCTCTGCTGGCCATTCTACTCATTAATGAAGTCTACTCACATATGCTTTTGCATTCATTAGACACTAAAAATCACTTATATAACAATAAAACACAAAAAATCACTTATATAACAATTACTATTGTAGCACAAACATATTTTGTCAGAGTTTATCACTTCATTTTTACTGATACTTCACATAATTGCTAGTAATGTGGTAAATCATGGTAAATCACACTTAAAACATGGTAAATCATAATAAATAATACTAGAATGTGGTGTATCAAGGTAAATCACACTACAATCCTGGTACATCATTCTAGAACATGGCATATCATGGTACATCATGCTAGAACATGGTAAATCATGGTAAACTATGCTAGAACTGTGATAAAACAAAGAGAGGTCCAGAGACGAAAAGCAGGTAATGTTCTCTTTTAATTGAAACAAGATAACGCCGTGCAGGCTGATAACAGAAAGTCACTTCTCAGACAATGAAACAAAGACTTAGTTCGTTGCTTCTCTCAGAATATGAATAAACAGAGGATGCTGTAGATCAACTCATTGAATGAAGAAACTGAGGATACTGTCGATCTGGCCACTCCTGGGCAGCGAGGACTGGGAAGCAGGTGAGCAGTGGAACCCTCTGCTATTCTCCATGGAGAACACTGGGTACAGCACAGAATAGGTAACTCACAGCAAATGATAACAGTTGCACAGTTAACAGCAGGACCCGACAGGACTGGACAGGACAGGACTTAGGTTTCTTTTCAGAGCTATAACAATCGACGTGCATCACAGTCAAACAATAATCCGACAACACAAACAAGAAAGAGAAAGCTAGATATAGCGAAGACAAAAGAGAAAGATTGAGAACAGGTGTGTAAGAGGGATGTGAATGAGAACCAGCTGATAGAGATGAGGTGATGCGTTAATGAGTGTGTGCGTAAATGTGTGAGAGAGGAGGTAGTGAGACGTAAAACAGCCAGCAGAGGGAGACAAAGGAAAGAAAAAGAGAAGGACAGAACCAGGATCATGACAAGAACAGGATAAATCATGGTAAGCCATGATAAATCAGGATAAACTATGGTAAATCATGTTAGAATGTGGTATATCATGGTAAATCATGCTAGAACATGGTAAATCATGGTAAACTACGCTAGAACAGGGTAAATCATGGTAAACTATGATAAATCATGATAAACTATGATAAATCATAATAAACTATGGTAAACCATGCTAGAATCACAGTAAACAATGTTAAATCATACTAGAATGTAGTATATCATGGTAAATCATGCTAGAATATGGCAAATCATGCTAGAATCACAGTAAATAATACTAGAATGTGGTAAATTGTTGTGGGAGGATCCTATTTTACTAAAATGGCTATAACTCAAGAAGTAAATGAGATATCTTCAAAATGAGATATCTTCACCAAACTCAGTACACATGTGTATGGGTTCAATTTGAAGTCACAGTAAACAATTTTATGGAGATCTGACCATAGGTGGCGCTATAACTGTTAAAAAGCTTTAAAACCATATATTTCCTATGGTACATTGCCTGTATTGGCTGTAAATGGTCTTTTCCATCTATTATGTCAGTGGTTACATGCTTGCTAAATAAAACATAATAACTTTTGATGCTTTTGTGCTTAAAAATCCTTAAAGGCCTTAATAGCTTGAACCCCGATAAATGCTGCTTGCAGCTTTAATTATTATTATTATTTTTCTTCTGCCGTAAAACGCATCGTGCAGCCCAAACCGTAAGTGCTAGAGACTTGAAACTTTGCCAGATGGTAGTACAAAAATCGAGGAGAGGTTATCAAAATATGACCCCGATTGGCCCATAGGTGGCGCTACAGTACAAAAAACAAAAAAAAATCATATTTTTGCTTAAATCTCATTAACCGTTTGTCACAGACTCAAGTGTCTTATATCATTGGAATCCTTGGGTCAAGCCGAACAAAAAAGGCCTCAAGGATTTCATTTCCGGTATGCAAATTTTCCGCCATTTTGAATTATGTCCAAAACCTACTTTTGCGAACTAGTCCCTGGTTTTGTGTCCGATTGGAACCAAACCAGTGCAGAAATGTTCTCTGGAGTCAGAATATCAATAATTATCGAAAAAAAGTTGAAATTTCGATTGACGGTCGCTAAGGGGCGCCAAAATGTTTAAAGAAGGCGGAGCCTATTTTACTAAAATGGCTATAACTCCAGAAGTAAATGAGGTATCTTCACCAAACTCGGTACACCTGTGTAAGAGGTCAATCTGAGGTCATAGTAAAAAGATTGCGGCGATTGGCCACATGGTGGCGCTATAACATTAAAAAAACATAAATCAGGCTGTAACCACCTGACCGTTAGTCCGATTGACTTGAAAATTGGTATGCAGTGTCTTGGTCCAAGCTGTCATGTATATCTATGAGGACATTGGTGTATCTCAAAAAACATGGCCGCCATCGGCCAATGAAGTTTGAGCACCTATTAGACAAGGTTAATGGAGGCCGATCGGAACAAAACTCGGTGGGCATGTTCGACTCATGGCCCTAGAGGTCTGTAAGAATTTTGAAAGAAATCGGCCACTAGTTGGCGCTAACGATTTTTATGGCTCTGTAATCACGTGGTGTTACACTTATCATCACAAAATGCATATCATTTGATAGACCTGCTCATGCTGAACAACTTTGCCTCTAGAACCATTGCTGTCAATCAAACAGTTTATTAATTATTCACGAATATGTTAAAAACCTACTTTTGCGAACTAGTCCCTGGTTTTTCGCCCGATCGGAACCAGACCAGTCTAGGACAATTCTCTGGACTCTCTAGATCAATAATTATCAAAAAAAAGTTAAAATTTTGCTTTTGGTTGGCTATAAGAGGATCATTTATAAAATAGGCGTGTCCAAATACACTCAAACGTCTATAAAGCCTAAATAAAAACTCAGAACTTCACAAAAATTGATGGGCATATGTGAAATAACATGCTAAAGAAGCATGGAAATTTTTATGGAGATCGGACCATAGGTGGCGCTATAACTGTTAAAAAGCTTTGAAAACCATATATTTCCTATGGTAAATTTCCTGTATTGGCTGTAAATGGACTTTTCCATCTATTTTTTCAGTGGTTAAAAGCTTTCTAAATAAATCTTAATGTCTTAAATGCTTATGTGCTTAAAGGCCTTAAATGCTTGAACCCCGATAAATGCTGCTTGCAGCTTAAAGCCATTTAAGACATTAAGTTTTATTTAGAAAGCTTTTAACCACTGAAATAATAGATGGAAAAGTCCATTTACAGCCAATACAGGCAATTTACCATAGGAAATATATGGTTTTCAAACCTTTTTAACAGTTATAGCGCCACCTATGGTCCGATCAACATGAAATTTGGCATGCTTGTTTATAATATTATGGCACATATGCTCACCAATTTTCGTGAAGTTCTGAGTTTTCGTTTAGGATTTATAAGCTTTTGAGTGCATTTTGCCACGCCCATTTTCTTTATGACCCAATTATAGCCATACGAAAAATTCAAAAGTTCAACTTTTTTTCGATAATTATTGATCAGGAGAGTCCAGAGAATTGTCCTAGACTGGTCTGGTTCCGATCGGGCGAAAAACCAGGGACTAGTTCGCAAAAGTAGGTTTTTAACATATTCGCGAATAATTAATGAACGATTTGATTGACAGCAATGGTTCTTGAGGCAATGTTGTTCAGCATGAGCAGATCTATCAAATGATATGCATTTTGTGACAATAAGTGTAACACCACGTGATTACAGAGCCGTAAAACTCGTTAGCGCCAACTAGTGGCCGATTTCTTTCAAAATTCTTACAGACCTCTAGGGCTATGAGTTGAACATGCCCATCGAGTTTCGTTCCGATCGGCCTCCGTTAACCTTGTCTAATAGGTGCTCAAACTTCATTGGCCGATGGCGGCCATGTTTTTTGAGATACACCAATGTTCTCATAGACATACATGACACCTTGGACCAAGACACTGCATACCAATTTTCAAGTCAATCGGACTAATGGTCAGGTGGTTATAGCCAGTTTTATGTTTTTTTCATGTTATAGCGTCACCATGTGGCCAATCGCCACAATTTTTTTACTGTGACCTCAGATTGACCTCTTAAATAATTGTACCGAGTTTGGTGAAGATACCTCATTTACTTCTGGAGTTATGGCCGTTTTAGTAAAATAGGCTCCTCCCACAACATACAATTTGGCGCCCCTTAGCGACCGTGAATCGAAATTTCAACTTTTTTTCGATAATTATTGATATTCAAACTCCAGAGAACATTTCTGCACTGGTTTGGTTCCGATCGGGCAAAAAACCTAGGACTAGTTCGCAAAAGTAGGTTTTTGACAAAATTCAAAATGGCGGAAAAATTTGCATACCGGAAATGAAATCGGAGATATACGTTTTGTTTGCCATGAGGTCTTGATTACATTGATATAAGACACTTGAGTCTACGACATACAGTCTAGGAGTTATGAGCAGTTTCGCGCTTTTGGTCGCTGTAGCGCCACCTATGGGCCGATTTGGCTAAGTCCGTGTATCTGAGTAGCGAGCAATACTACTACCATTTGACCAAGTATCACGTCTCTAGGCCTTACGGTTTTGGCTGCACGATGCGTTTTAGGGAAGAATAATAATAATAATAATTAAAGCTGCAAGCAGCATTTATCGGGGTTCAAGCATTTAAGGCCTTTAAGCACATAAGCATTTAAGACATTAAGTTTTATTTAGAAAGCTTTTAACCACTGAAATAATAGATGGAAAAGTCCATTTACAGCCAATACAGGCAATTTACCATAGGAAATATATGGTTTTAAAGCCTTTTAACAGTTATAGCGCCAACTATTGTCCGATCTCCATAAAATTTGGCATGCTTGTTTAGAATATTATGGCACATATGCTCACCAATTTTCGTGAAGTTCTGAGTTTTCGTTTAGGATTTATAAGCTTTTGAGTGCATTTTGCCACGCCCATTTTCTTTATGACCCAATTATAGCCATACGAAAAATTCAAAAGTTCAACTTTTTTTCGATAATTATTGATCAGGAGAGTCCAGAGAATTGTCCTAGACTGGTCTGGTTCCGATCGGGCGAAAAACCAGGGACTAGTTCGCAAAAGTAGGTTTTTAACATATTCGCGAATAATTAATGAACGATTTGATTGACAGCAATGGTTCTTGAGGCAATGTTGTTCAGCATGAGCAGATCTATCAAATGATATGCATTTTGTGACAATAAGTGTAACACCACGTGATTACAGAGCCGTAAAACTCGTTAGCGCCAACTAGTGGCCGATTTCTTTCAAAATTCTTACAGACCTCTAGGGCTATGAGTTGAACATGCCCATCGAGTTTCGTTCCGATCGGCCTCCGTTAACCTTGTCTAATAGGTGCTCAAACTTCATTGGCCGATGGCGGCCATGTTTTTTGAGATACACCAATGTCCTCATAGACATACATGACACCTTGGGCCAAGACACTGCATACCAATTTTCAAGTCAATCGGACTAACGGTCAGGTGGTTAAAGCCTGTTTTATGTTTTTTTCATGTTATAGCGCCACCATGTGGCCAATCGCCGCGATTTTTTTACTGTGACCTCAGATTGACCTCTTACACATGTGTACCGAGTTTGGTGAAGATACCTCATTTACTTCTGGAGTTATAGCCATTTTAGTAAAATAGGCCCCTCCCACAACGTACGTTTTGGCGCCCCTTAGCGTCCGTGAATCGAAATTTCAACTTTTTTTCGATAATTATTGATATTCAGACTCCAGAGAACATTTCTGTACTGGTTTGGTTCCGATCGGGCGAAAAACCTAGGACTAGTTCGCAAAAGTAGGTTTTTGGCAAAATTCAAAATGGCGGAAAATCTATCATGGCGGAAATGAAATCGGAGATATACGTTTTGTTCGTCAGGCATCCAGCTTTCCAATGATATAAGACACTTGAGTCTACGACATACGGTCTAGGAGTTCTGAGCAGTTTCGCGCTTTTGGTCGCTGTAGCGCCACCTATGGGCCGATTTGGCTAAGTCCGTGTATCTGAGTAGCGAGCAATACTACTACCATTTGACCAAGTATCACGTCTCTAGGCCTTACGGTTTTGGCTGCACGATGCGTTTTAGGGAAGAATAATAATAATAATAAAAATCAGGGCAATTACAATAGGGTTTCAGCACTTCGTGCTTGAACCCCTAAAAATCAGGGCAATTACAATAGGGTTTCAGCACTTCGTGCTTGAACCCCTAAAACTCAGTACAATTACAATAGGGTTTCAGCACTTCGTGCTTGAACCCCTAATAAAAATCAGTACAATTACAATAGGGTTTCAGCACTTCGTGCTTGAACCCCTAATAAAAATCAGTACAATTACAATAGGGTTTCAGCACTTCGTGCTTGAACCCCTAAAAATCAGGGCAATTACAATAGGGTTTCAGCACTTCGTGCTTTAACCCCTAATTAAAGCTGCAAGCAGCATTTATCGGGGTTCAAGCAGTTAAGGCCTTTAAGGCCTTTAAGCACACAAGCATCAAAAGACATTACGTTTTATTTAGCAAGCATTTAACAACTGCCATCATAGATGAAAAAGTCAATTTACAGCCAATACATGCAGTTTGCCATAGGAAATATATGGTTTTAAAGCGTTTTTACAGTTATAGCACCTTTTTGCCTGAGTCTTCTTACAGTCTTGCCTGATCTCCACCACTTTTATTAGTAGTACTCAAAGTGTGCCTATATATATGTGGCAAATTTGTTGTAAATATGTAATTTTGATAAGGAGTTTAGACAATTATATTCAGTGGCGTAACGAGCCAACACCGGGCACTTAAGTAGGATTATCAAGGCGGGCCCCTTGATGACGCAATTGATGACATTGATGACGCAATGTCCGCGAGTAGGCTACCATCAATAGGGCAGGATATGATCATACACAGCATATAAGAGATGAGATGACTAACAAAATCAGGAGGAGCCTACGCTCACCAAAAAAAAACAAAACAAAAAACACTGGTGACAGCGCACCATAACACATTGTTAGGCCTAGGTCCAAATACATAAAAAAGATGCTCTCTTACATTATAGCGGGATTTTCCGGGCTTTCCTATGTGCAACTGCAAAGTTGTCGATTAGATCAGGATTGTGCACACGGGCATTCTCAATTGACCCTTCGCAGGGAGTTTGATTGACAGGTGATCTGACTAATCATAATCCGCCATTTTGTCCCACAAAGCAGTCAGGAGAGTTAGTAGATTAACTTTGGAGGATTTAAATTTGAAAAACAAAGTGTACTGACGTCTTAGCACTTTAAAACAACATTCCTTTTATGTTCATTCATGTTTATTTTAATGCTATAAATTAACTAGAAGGAAGAGATGATCGGTTCACGAGCAGCTTTAACTGAGCCTTGAGTCTACAGCGATCTGTCAGACACATTAAAGAGTCACAAAACGGTATTTATTGTTTAAATGTCTCTAAAAAATGACTACATTTGAAAGGTGAGACTTTTGGCGCTTTTCCATTACCAGTACCAGCTCAACTCAACTTGACTCGACTCGACTCGGCTCGCTTTTCGCTCCGTGTTCCATTGCAGATAGTACCTCCACAATAGTACCTGGTCGTCATAGCGACGCTGCAGGAAACTGCCGTGACTTAATCTTCTACGCGAGATACATCCGCTGCCACACACAATGGACAATGAAGGAAATCGAGTGTATGCTGTTTCTGGATGTTTTTGTTTTTGCTGTTTTTTATTCAGGATACTCCGTCTGGCGCGTGCAATGATGACGCAGTGATTCTCTCTGACCAATCAGCAGTCTGCCGTGTTTTCACGTCACATTTTAGTATCGCCTCAGCTTGCCCCAGCTCACTTAGAACCTCGCCGGAGGTGGTACGAAAAAAAGTACCTGGAAGCAGGTACAGGTACAACTTTTACACAGTGGAAAACCAAACAAAGCTGAGTCAAGTCGAGCCGAGCCGAGCCGAGCCGAGCTGGCTGTAGTGGAAAAGCGCCATTTGTTTCATATCAAAAGTACTTGTCTGTCAGCGCACAGTCTCCTCTCTGATCCGCAATGTATTTTTCACTGCGTGAGAACTTGGTGTGGTGTGAGAGTGGCGTCGCTTGTCAGACAGTAACTAAAGTGGGCGGGTCTTTGCGAATGGTCATTGACAGTATGGACGGGGATTCGCCAGTCCCAATTCAAAACAAATTTCATGACAATCCATCATTGTTTGTTTCAAACATGTGAGAGCATCAAAATGATCCATGGGTGAAATTGATTGGATTTAATTCATTTTTTTGTCAGTTCCTATCATAATTTTAACATTTTGGCGTTATTGTTTAGCTATTTACCTATGTTTTCAAATTTCCTGTGTTTTTTTGTTGTTGTCTCGATCGGACTAACGGCTTTGAAGATAAACACAATTTTTTAAAGCTCTAAATGACACTTACAAAAACCATAAGGCGAAACCTGTCATGTTTGGTATTGTTGGACTCTGCAAGGATTCAGGAGTCTTAGGAGGTCACTCCTGTGAAAAAACACTGGCTTGAAACTTCTAAGGCTCCTTCAAGGGATTGTGCCAATGACGTATACTGAGTTTTTTGAGATACACCAATGTTCTCATAGACTATCATGGCACCCTGGACAAAGACACTGCGTGCCAATTTTCAGTAGACTAACAGTTGGGTGCGCTTATAGCTATTTTCATGATTTTTTTCACTGTTATAGCGCCACCAAGTGGCCAATTGTCACGTTTTTTTTCATGTCAACTATAATATATCTCTCTATAAAATATCTCTTTCCGCTCACAAGTTATAACCATTTTATAGTGCCACCAAGTGGCCAATTGTCATGATTTTTTTTCACGTGACCTCAGAATGAGCTCATGAACATGTGTCCCAAGTTTTGCGAAAATATCTCTTTCCGTTCACAAGTTATAACCGTTTTATAGTGCCACCAAGTGGCCAATTGTTGCGATTTTTTTTCAAGTGATCTCAGGTTGAGCTCAGGAAGATGTATCCCAAGTTTAGCAAAAAAAATCTCTTTCCGTTCACAATTTATAACCGTTTTAGTAAAAGTGGCCCTGGTGCCATCAAATATTTTGGTTCCCCTTATCGACCGTTAATTGAAATTTTGAATTTTTTGGATGATTATTGATTATCAGACTCCAGAGAATACTCTTGCAGTGGTTTGGTTCCGATCGGGCCAAAAACCTAGGAGAAGTTTGCAAAAATAGGTTTTTAAAAAAAATGCAATTTACTTGAAATTGGCGCCAGAAGGACGAGCAAATCGGAGATAGCCATTTTGTCCGCCTTGAGCCAAGGATTCCAACGATATAAGACACTTGACCCTGGGACAAACGGCCTAAGAGTTATGAGCGATTTTGAACTTTTGGTTGCTGTAGCGCCACCTATGGGCCAATCGGGGTCATACTCTGATAGGTTGTCCCCAATTTTGGTGAAGTTCTGAGTTTTCCTTTGGGATTTATAGGCTTTTGAGTGTATTTTGCCACGCCCCTTTTCTAAATGACCCTGTTACAGCCACCCAAATGCCAAAGTTCAACTTTTTTTTGATAATTATTGATCTAGAGAGTCCAGAGAATTGTCCTAGACTGGTTTGGTTCCGATCGGGCGAAAAACCAGGGACTAGTTTGCAAAAGTAGGTTTTGGACAAAATTCGACATAGCAGAACATTTTCCCTGCCTACATCCAAATCGGAGATAGCCATTTTGTCCGCCTTGAGCCAAGGATTCCAACGATATAAGACACTTGACCCTGGGACAAACGGCCTAAGAGTTATGAGCGATTTTGAACTTTTGGTTGCTGTAGCGCCACCTATGGGCCAATCGGGGTCATACTCTGATAGGTTGTCCCCAAATTGAGGCCTACCATCTGGCCAGGTTTCAAGTCTCTAGGCCTTATGGTTTGTCCTGCACGATGCGTTTTACGAATCCTTACAATTACAATAGGGTTTCAGCATTTCATGCTTGAACCCCTAATAAGAATGAAGGCTTTTTGCCAGTTATAGCGCCACCTATGGTCCGATCTCCATGAAACTCTGCATGCTTCCTCACCGTGTTCTGACACATATGCTCATCAATTTTGGTGAAGTTCTGAGTTTTCCTTTGGGATTTATAGGCTTTTGAGTGTATTTTGCCACGCCCCTTTTCTAAATGACCCTGTTACAGCCACCCAAATGCCAAAGTTCAACTTTTTTTTGATAATTATTGATCTAGAGAGTCCAGAGAATTGTCCTGGACTGGTTTGGTTCCGATCGGGCGAAAAACCAGGGACTAGTTTGCAAAAGTAGGTTTTGGACAAAATTCGACATAGCAGAAATTTTTCCCTGCCTACATCCAAATCGGAGATAGCCATTTTGTCCGCCTTGAGCCAAGGATTCCAACGATATGAGACACTTGACCCTGGGACAAACGGCCTAAGAGTTATGACCGATTTTGAACTTTTGGTTGCTGTAGCGCCACCTATGGGCCAATCGGGGTCATACTCTGATAGGTTGTCCCCAAATTGAGGCCTACCATCTGGCCACGTTTCAAGTCTCTAGGCCTTACGGTTTGTCCTGCACAATGCGTTTTACGAATCCTTACAATTACAATAGGGTTTCAGCATTTCATGCTTGAACCCCTAATAAGAATGAAGGCTTTTTGGCAGTTATAGCGCCACCTATGGTCCGATCTCCATGAAACTCTGCATGCTTCCTCACCGTGTTCTGACACATATGCTCATCAATTTTGGTGAAGTTCTGAGTTTTCCTTTGGGATTTATAGGCTTTTGAGTGTATTTTGCCACGCCCCTTTTCTAAATGACCCTGTTACAGCCACCCAAATGCCAAAGTTAAACTTTTTTTTGATAATTATTGATCTAGAGAGTCCAGAGAATTGTCCTGGACTGGTTTGGTTCCGATCGGGCGAAAAACCAGGGACTAGTTTGCAAAAGTAGGTTTTGGACAAAATTCGACATAGCAGAAATTTTTCCCTGCCTACATCCAAATCGGAGATAGCCATTTTGTCCGCCTTGAGCCAAGGATTCCAACGATATGAGACACTTGACCCTGGGACAAACGGCCTAAGAGTTATGACCGATTTTGAACTTTTGGTTGCTGTAGCGCCACCTATGGGCCAATCGGGGTCATACTCTGATAGGTTGTCCCCAAATTGAGGCCTACCATCTGGCCACGTTTCAAGTCTCTAGGCCTTACGGTTTGTCCTGCACGATGCGTTTTACGAATCCTTACAATTACAATAGGGTTTCAGCATTTCATGCTTGAACCCCTAATAAGAATGAAGGCTTTTTGCCAGTTATAGCGCCACCTATGGTCCGATCTCCATGAAACTCTGCATGCTTCCTCACCGTGTTCTGACACATATGCTCATCAATTTTGGTGAAGTTCTGAGTTTTCCTTTGGGATTTATAGGCTTTTGAGTGTATTTTGCCACGCCCCTTTTCTAAATGACCCTGTTACAGCCACCCAAATGCCAAAGTTCAACTTTTTTTTGATAATTATTGATCTAGAGAGTCCAGAGAATTGTCCTGGACTGGTTTGGTTCCGATCGGGCGAAAAACCAGGGACTAGTTTGCAAAAGTAGGTTTTGGACAAAATTCGACATAGCAGAAATTTTTCCCTGCCTACATCCAAATCGGAGATAGCCATTTTGTCCGCCTTGAGCCAAGGATTCCAACGATATGAGACACTTGACCCTGGGACAAACGGCCTAAGAGTTATGACCGATTTTGAACTTTTGGTTGCTGTAGCGCCACCTATGGGCCAATCGGGGTCATACTCTGATAGGTTGTCCCCAAATTGAGGCCTACCATCTGGCCAGGTTTCAAGTCTCTAGGCCTTACGGTTTGTCCTGCACGATGCGTTTTACGAATCCTTACAATTACAATAGGGTTTCAGCATTTCATGCTTGAACCCCTAATAAGAATGAAGGCTTTTTGCCAGTTATAGCGCCACCTATGGTCCGATCTCCATGAAACTCTGCATGCTTCCTCACCGTGTTCTGACACATATGCTCATCAATTTTGGTGAAGTTCTGAGTTTTCCTTTGGGATTTATAGGCTTTTGAGTGTATTTTGCCACGCCCCTTTTCTAAATGACCCTGTTACAGCCACCCAAATGCCAAAGTTCAACTTTTTTTTGATAATTATTGATCTAGAGAGTCCAGAGAATTGTCCAGGACTGGTTTGGTTCCGATCGGGCGAAAAACCAGGGACTAGTTTGCAAAAGTAGGTTTTGGACAAAATTCGACATAGCAGAAATTTTTCCCTGCCTACATCCAAATCGGAGATAGCCATTTTGTCCGCCTTGAGCCAAGGATTCCAACGATATGAGACACTTGACCCTGGGACAAACGGCCTAAGAGTTATGACCGATTTTGAACTTTTGGTTGCTGTAGCGCCACCTATGGGCCAATCGGGGTCATACTCTGATAGGTTGTCCCCAAATTGAGGCCTACCATCTGGCCAGGTTTCAAGTCTCTAGGCCTTACGGTTTGTCCTGCACGATGCGTTTTACGAATCCTTACAATTACAATAGGGTTTCAGCATTTCATGCTTGAACCCCTAATAAGAATGAAGGCTTTTTGGCAGTTATAGCGCCACCTATGGTCCGATCTCCATGAAACTCTGCATGCTTCCTCACCGTGTTCTGACACATATGCTCATCAATTTTGGTGAAGTTCTGAGTTTTCCTTTGGGATTTATAGGCTTTTGAGTGTATTTTGCCACGCCCCTTTTCTAAATGACCCTGTTACAGCCACCCAAATGCCAAAGTTCAACTTTTTTTTGATAATTATTGATCTAGAGAGTCCAGAGAATTGTCCTGGACTGGTTTGGTTCCGATCGGGCGAAAAACCAGGGACTAGTTTGCAAAAGTAGGTTTTGGACAAAATTCGACATAGCAGAAATTTTTCCCTGCCTACATCCAAATCGGAGATAGCCATTTTGTCCGCCTTGAGCCAAGGATTCCAACGATATGAGACACTTGACCCTGGGACAAACGGCCTAAGAGTTATGACCGATTTTGAACTTTTGGTTGCTGTAGCGCCACCTATGGGCCAATCGGGGTCATACTCTGATAGGTTGTCCCCAAATTGAGGCCTACCATCTGGCCAGGTTTCAAGTCTCTAGGCCTTACGGTTTGTCCTGCACGATGCGTTTTACGAATCCTTACAATTACAATAGGGTTTCAGCATTTCATGCTTGAACCCCTAATAAGAATGAAGGCTTTTTGCCAGTTATAGCGCCACCTATGGTCCGATCTCCATGAAACTCTGCATGCTTCCTCACCGTGTTCTGACACATATGCTCATCAATTTTGGTGAAGTTCTGAGTTTTCCTTTGGGATTTATAGGCTTTTGAGTGTATTTTGCCACGCCCCTTTTCTAAATGACCCTGTTACAGCCACCCAAATGCCAAAGTTCAACTTTTTTTTGATAATTATTGATCTAGAGAGTCCAGAGAATTGTCCAGGACTGGTTTGGTTCCGATCGGGCGAAAAACCAGGGACTAGTTTGCAAAAGTAGGTTTTGGACAAAATTCGACATAGCAGAAATTTTTCCCTGCCTACATCCAAATCGGAGATAGCCATTTTGTCCGCCTTGAGCCAAGGATTCCAACGATATGAGACACTTGACCCTGGGACAAACGGCCTAAGAGTTATGACCGATTTTGAACTTTTGGTTGCTGTAGCGCCACCTATGGGCCAATCGGGGTCATACTCTGATAGGTTGTCCCCAAATTGAGGCCTACCATCTGGCCAGGTTTCAAGTCTCTAGGCCTTACGGTTTGTCCTGCACGATGCGTTTTACGAATCCTTACAATTACAATAGGGTTTCAGCATTTCATGCTTGAACCCCTAATAAGAATGAAGGCTTTTTGGCAGTTATAGCGCCACCTATGGTCCGATCTCCATGAAACTCTGCATGCTTCCTCACCGTGTTCTGACACATATGCTCATCAATTTTGGTGAAGTTCTGAGTTTTCCTTTGGGATTTATAGGCTTTTGAGTGTATTTTGCCACGCCCCTTTTCTAAATGACCCTGTTACAGCCACCCAAATGCCAAAGTTCAACTTTTTTTTGATAATTATTGATCTAGAGAGTCCAGAGAATTGTCCTGGACTGGTTTGGTTCCGATCGGGCGAAAAACCAGGGACTAGTTTGCAAAAGTAGGTTTTGGACAAAATTCGACATAGCAGAAATTTTTCCCTGCCTACATCCAAATCGGAGATAGCCATTTTGTCCGCCTTGAGCCAAGGATTCCAACGATATGAGACACTTGACCCTGGGACAAACGGCCTAAGAGTTATGACCGATTTTGAACTTTTGGTTGCTGTAGCGCCACCTATGGGCCAATCGGGGTCATACTCTGATAGGTTGTCCCCAAATTGAGGCCTACCATCTGGCCAGGTTTCAAGTCTCTAGGCCTTACGGTTTGTCCTGCACGATGCGTTTTACGAATCCTTACAATTACAATAGGGTTTCAGCATTTCATGCTTGAACCCCTAATAAGAATGAAGGCTTTTTGGCAGTTATAGCGCCACCTATGGTCCGATCTCCATGAAACTCTGCATGCTTCCTCACCGTGTTCTGACACATATGCTCATCAATTTTGGTGAAGTTCTGAGTTTTCCTTTGGGATTTATAGGCTTTTGAGTGTATTTTGCCACGCCCCTTTTCTAAATGACCCTGTTACAGCCACCCAAATGCCAAAGTTCAACTTTTTTTTGATAATTATTGATCTAGAGAGTCCAGAGAATTGTCCTGGACTGGTTTGGTTCCGATCGGGCGAAAAACCAGGGACTAGTTTGCAAAAGTAGGTTTTGGACAAAATTCGACATAGCAGAAATTTTTCCCTGCCTACATCCAAATCGGAGATAGCCATTTTGTCCGCCTTGAGCCAAGGATTCCAACGATATGAGACACTTGACCCTGGGACAAACGGCCTAAGAGTTATGACCGATTTTGAACTTTTGGTTGCTGTAGCGCCACCTATGGGCCAATCGGGGTCATACTCTGATAGGTTGTCCCCAAATTGAGGCCTACCATCTGGCCAGGTTTCAAGTCTCTAGGCCTTACGGTTTGTCCTGCACGATGCGTTTTACGAATCCTTACAATTACAATAGGGTTTCAGCATTTCATGCTTGAACCCCTAATAAGAATGAAGGCTTTTTGCCAGTTATAGCGCCACCTATGGTCCGATCTCCATGAAACTCTGCATGCTTCCTCACCGTGTTCTGACACATATGCTCATCAATTTTGGTGAAGTTCTGAGTTTTCCTTTGGGATTTATAGGCTTTTGAGTGTATTTTGCCACGCCCCTTTTCTAAATGACCCTGTTACAGCCACCCAAATGCCAAAGTTCAACTTTTTTTTGATAATTATTGATCTAGAGAGTCCAGAGAATTGTCCTAGACTGGTTTGGTTCCGATCGGGCGAAAAACCAGGGACTAGTTTGCAAAAGTAGGTTTTGGACAAAATTCGACATAGCAGAACATTTTCCCTGCCTACATCCAAATCGGAGATAGCCATTTTGTCCGCCTTGAGCCAAGGATTCCAACGATATAAGACACTTGACCCTGGGACAAACGGCCTAAGAGTTATGAGCGATTTTGAACTTTTGGTTGCTGTAGCGCCACCTATGGGCCAATCGGGGTCATACTCTGATAGGTTGTCCCCAATTTTGGTGAAGTTCTGAGTTTTCCTTTGGGATTTATAGGCTTTTGAGTGTATTTTGCCACGCCCCTTTTCTAAATGACCCTGTTACAGCCACCCAAATGCCAAAGTTCAACTTTTTTTTGATAATTATTGATCTAGAGAGTCCAGAGAATTGTCCTAGACTGGTTTGGTTCCGATCGGGCGAAAAACCAGGGACTAGTTCGCAAAAGTAGGTTTTGGACAAAATTCGACATAGCAGAACATTTTCCCTGCCTACATCCAAATCGGAGATAGCCATTTTGTCCGCCTTGAGCCAAGGATTCCAACGATATAAGACACTTGACCCTGGGACAAACGGCCTAAGAGTTATGAGCGATTTTGAACTTTTGGTTGCTGTAGCGCCACCTATGGGCCAATCGGGGTCATACTCTGATAGGTTGTCCCCAAATTGAGGCCTACCATCTGGCCAGGTTTCAAGTCTCTAGGCCTTACGGTTTGTCCTGCACGATGCGTTTTACGAATCCTTACAATTACAATAGGGTTTCAGCATTTCATGCTTGAACCCCTAAAAATCCTTACAATTACAATAGGGTTTCAGCACTTCGTGCTTGAACCCCTAATAATAATAATTAAAGCTGCAAGCAGCATTTATCGGGGTTCAAGCAGTTAAGGCCTTTAAGGCCTTTAAGCACAAAAGCATCAAAAGTTATTAAGTTTTATTTAGCAAGCATGTAACCACTGACATAATAGATGGAAAAGACCATTTACAGCCAATACAGGCAATGTACCATAGGAAATACATGGTTTTAAAGTTGTTTAACAGTTATAGCGCCACCTATAGTCCGATATTCACGAAACTTGGCATGCTTCTTCACCATGATATTACACATATACTCATTAATTTTGGTGAAGTTCTGAGTTTTCATTTGGGATTTATAGGCTTTTTAGTGTATTTTGCCACGCCCCTTTTCTAAGTGACCCTGTTACAGCCACCCAAATGCAAAAGTTCAACTTTTTTTCAATAATTATTGATCTAAAGAGTCCAGAGAATTGTCCTAGACTGGTCTGGTTCCGATCGGGCGAAAAACCAGGGACTAGTTCGCAAAAGTAGGTTTTTAACATATTTTTTAATATTTAATGAACGGTTTGATTGACAGCAGTAGTTCTTGAGGAAAAGTTGTTCAACATGAGGAGATCTATCAAATGATATGCATTTTGTGACGAAATTCATTACACCACGTGATTACAGAGCCTTAAAACTCGTTAGCGCCAACTAGTGGCCGATTTCTTTCAAAATTCTTACAGACCTCTAGGGCCTTGAGACGAACATGCCCACTGAGTTTCGTTCCGATCGGACTTCGTTAACCTTGTTTAATAGGTGCTCGAATCTCATTGGCCAATGGCGGCCATGTTTTTCGAGATACGCCAATATCCTTTTATGCATACATGGCCCCTTGGGCCAAGACGCTGCATACCAAATTTCAAGTCATTCGGAAAAACGGTCAGGTGTCTATACGTTTTTTTTGTTTTATAGCGCCACCATGTGGCCAATCGACGCATTTTTTTTATTGTGACCTCAGATTGACCTCCTACATATGTGTACCAAGTTTGGTGAAGTTTACTAAATTACTTCTTGAGTTATAGCCATTTTAGTAAAATAGGCTCCTCCCACAGCGTTAATTTTGTACCCCCTAGCGACCGTGAATGGAAATTTCCACTTTTTTTCGATAATAATTAATTTTCAGAGTCCAAAGAACATTTTTGCACGGTTTGGTTCCGATCGGGCGAAAAACCACAGACTAGTTCGCAAAAGTAGGTTTTTGACAAAATTAAAAATGGCGGAAAAATTTGCATACCGGAAATGAAATCGGAGATATACGTTTTGTCCGTCTTGACCCAAGGATTACAGTGATATAAGACACTTGAGTCTACGACAAAGCGTCTAGGAGTTATTAGCGATTTCATACTTTTGCTTACTATAGCGCCACCTATTGGCCAATCGGGGTCATAATTTGATAACCTCTCCTCGATTTTTGTACTACCATCTGGCAAAGTTTCAAGTCTCCAGCATTTACGGTTTGGGCTGCACGATGCGTTTTACGGCGGAAGAATAATAATAAAAATCAGGACAGTTACAATAGGGTTTCAGCACTTCGTGCTTGAACCCCTAATAATAATAATAAAAATCAGTACAATTACAATAGGGTTTCAGCACTTCGTGCTTGAACCCCTAAAAATCAGTACAATTACAATAGGGTTTCAGCACTTCGTGCTTGAACCCCTAATAAAAATCAGCACAATTACAATAGGGTTTCAGCACTTCGTGCTTGAACCCCTAATAAAAATCAGTACAATTACAATAGGGTTTCAGCACTTCGTGCTTGAACCCCTAATAAAAATCAGTACAATTACAATAGGGTTTCAGCACTTCGTGCTTGAACCCCTAATTAAAGCTGCAAGCAGCATTTATCGGGGTTCAAGCAGTTAAGGCCGTTAAGGACTTTAAGCACAAAAGCATCAAAAGTTACAAAGTTATATTTAGCAAGCTTGTAACCACTGACATCATAGATGGAAAAGACAATGTTCTAGCATGATTTACCATGATATACCACGTTCTAGAATGATTTACCAGGATTCTAGCATGATTTACCTTGATACACCACATTCTAGTATTATTTACTATGATTTACCATGTTTCCAGCGTGATTTACCATGATTTACCACATTACTAGCAATTATGTGAAGTGTCAGTGCAAATGAAGTGATAAACACTGATATGATTGTGTTATAATAGTTATTGTTAAGTGATTTTTAAGTGTCTAAATATGAATGATGCAAAATCACATGTGAAAAGACTTCATTAATAAGTAGAATGGCCAGCAGAGGGCAGTAGAAGACCACTTATTGGCTCAGTTTCACTTTAAACTTCATGATTTTAACCAATTTTCTGCACTAAAGCAAACCAGTTTTTCCATGTTAACTCAATAATGCATGCTTACACACACACACACACACACACACACACACACACACACACACACACACACACACAAACATACACACACAAATACAAATTTGTTTTTGGGATATGTTATTGAGAAAGTATATTTATTTGTCTATAGGCATTTCTTTGTGATCTAATAATATAAAACTATATTACCAGTATAGGGCTGTAACGATTCCTCGATTAAAGGGGTCATATAGGCCTACTGGTACATGCACTTTTACAAGTTGATTGTACTGAAATGTGCGTTGGCAGTGCCTGTACACAACCATCATAAAATGATAAAAATCCATCCAGTGTTTTTTTTTTAAATCTCCTTATATGTTCTACACTTTCTGAAATCAAGCCGTTTGATTTTGTGACGTCACAAAATCGACGCCCCTCCCACGGTTGTGATTGACAGCAGCGTTTCAACACAGACCGTGAGTGAGCTGTCTATCATCATAGTGCATTGATATGCTGGAGAAGAATGGCGTCTAAGTCATTTTGATGTTTTGATGTAATATTCCCAAAGCATTGACGCAGGGATTCCCCACGATCAACATCCATGCTTTCATGTTTGCGCAAATCATTTCACACCAGACAGCTGGTGTGAAATGCTAAGAAGCTGCTAAGAAGCTGCTCCTGAAAATAGGATTGGTACCAACTATTCGTGTTCCTGCTGTACCTCCAGAAGAAGAAGTGAGTGTAACGTTTTATTAACCTTTATATTAATCTTTATTAGCCTAGAAATCTAGACGCACCCTAGCGGCAGCAAAATGTATTTTGCAGCCAGGTGGGTCTAGCAACTCTCAATAGACCTTCTAGCTGCAAAAACCTAAATTGGGTCAGGCCAATCACGTCGCTTATAGAGTAGGCGGGGCGGGCTTAACATATGACGACAGAGTTTCGACGGTTACCTGCCTGCGACTTGAAAACAAAGAATGACGGCTGCTGGAGAACAGTCTTTCGAATCGGCTTTGTCCGCGACTCTGGAGGACTTGGAGTTAAGTTTTTCTTTAAGAAAAGAGCAAAGAACATTCTTTAAAAAAGGAAGATGTGTTCGTCGTTTTGCCGGCCAGATATGGCAAAAGTTGAATGAATCTATCAACTAGCTCCGCTGTTGGGAAAACGCTCTGGTTGGTTGAAGCGCTGTCCTATTGCGTGCAGAGGGAATTTGAAAGACAGCCGTTTATCCCGCCCCTCGGAGTGAGCGTGTCTATGGTGAGTTGCCAGACTAAACATCTTGATGTAGTCTGGCTTGCCAGGCTAAATCTTTATATTAATCTTTGCAAATCGCTTGCTGCACGCTTCACGGTGAATGCGGCTGTTTACACTCAAGAGTACATTACGACATGTTTTCTATGTACGACGTTCTCAATATAATTCATAATCCCACGTTAATGAACAGCGCGTTATGGTTATTGTGTTAGAAACGGTGTCAAACAGAACAGAGGGGCGGGGTGAGCAAAGCTCATTATCATTTAAAGACACATGCACTTAAATGGCGTGCTGAAAACAGAGCTGTTTTTGACCAGGTAAAATGAGTGTTATCTTACAATACTAATGAGAATTTTTAATTGAAGTATATTACAAACTTTTAATTTAGACCCTAAAGAATCATATTAGCTTGTACAAAAATGGCATTATATGACCCCTTTAAAGTCAAGTACTTTTTTTTTTAAATCCTAGATTGCAATTTACCGGAAGTGGTGCATTCCACAAACGAGAATCCATCAACCGCAGAATTACACAGTTTTCTAAGACAACGCGATGTATTTAAAACCATTTACACAGTCATTATATAGCATAGTGCTATTGTGAAATCACAAAGGCTGTGATTCAGTTAAATAAATATATCCTCTGTTTTTTTGTTTGTTTGTTTTTTCACAGAGAAGATGCTTTAATTACATGAGTGCAGAGTACATGTTAAAATTACCTCAGCTCCGTCCACAGTAAACGCTGCTCCAAGCAAACTCAGTCTCTGCAGTGCTGTTTGTTTACGTTTCCAATAACGTGCATTTGGGAACGCAAGTCAGACGCAGTTTGTGTTTCATAGTTGTACTGTTATCATTTATATTTGTGGAGCGCGTCTCGGGATTCTCAAACTGCTTCTCGGTTTCTCAAATTGCTGTTCATCTCGGTTTCAAAATAAAAGTTTAAACATCGCGATTTCAAAATAAAAGTTTAAACTCTCACTCTGAGTTTGCATGTTTTGATGTGCACATGTTCTTGTTCAAGAAATTACAGTGGCTGTAGCATTTCTATCGTACAGAAGTGGCCAAATATTAAAGGTTAAGTTGACATTTGAATTTAATGTTGTTTGGCCAATAAACAAGGATTTGATAATGCCTTAGTGTAACAACAACCAGGCCGCTGGTGCCCTCTGCAGGCATTTGTTATTCATGTACATAAGTTATGTTTATATTAGTTTATATAATTTATTTTACATGGGTATATTTTAACAGTGTTGTTCAATAAAACCCATATAATTACTTACTTTGATACTTTACTTGAACCAATCATTATTGCTTGTTATTATATATTTGTATTTTAAGTCATTTTAAAGGCTGTTGTTAACTTGAATCTATTTTTTACCACATTTTTTTATCCGATTACTTGAATAGAATACTCGATTACTAAAATAATCGATAGCTACAGCCCTATCATAATAAAAAAGATTGCTTTTAAAGCATTTGTTTGTTTCCCAATACTGAAAGCTAATGAAAAGATCATATGTAATCTTGCTGCTCCCTCAAGTGGACAAAAGTGGTATTATAGCTTACATTTTACAATTGAAGTGTTTGAATGAATGAGTGAATGAATGGGAATTTGGTTTTTCACTTATATCTCGGTAACCAGAACGCGAAAAATTCTGAAACTCAGAGCATAGATAGTGCTCGAGGAGCCCTGTTGAATGAGACTATCATTCAGGCCCGCGACAACACGTTTCGATCAAGAGCCTGGAGAGGACCTTACCATCAAAATTTGAGCGCGCAACGACTTTCCGTTTTCGAGTAATGAGTGAATTTGTATTTGGGGACGTGGCGTAAATGCCGTTTTACTTTCGGTTTCAGTATTCACTTGTGACTCAGTTGTCAATAGTAATACAACAATAGATTAATTTTGACAAAATGTGATTGTAAATGTTAAAATAATGATTTTATAAAGTCTAAATATGAATTATAGAACAATATTAGGGAATAGTATGATGAAATGACAGCAGGGGGCAGTAAAATACCACTTATTGGCTTAATATGCTATGTTATTCATATTCACCTTTTTTATTAACTGTTAAAGAGGCAAATTTTGTCCGATCTGTCTTTTTCATGCTTGTTCTGACTTGTTTTTAAGGTCTGATCATTCATATTAGAGATATAGGCTTTTGTGGACACTTGGTCAAGGCTACATATTGAAGTGACCCTATTATAGCCATCCAAATGAAGAAGTTATAATTTTTCTGATAATTATTGAGTACAGATAATTGCACTGCACTGGTTTTGAACATTATTATATGAACATTATATGAGCACAGATGGAAAACACCATTTACAGCCAATACAGGCAATTTACCATAGGAAATATATGGTTTTAAAGCATTTTAACAGTTATAGCGCCACCTATGGTCCGATCTCCATAAAAATGTCCATGCTTCTTTAGCATGTTATGTCACATATGCTCATCAATTTTTGTGAAATTCTGACTTTTTATTTAGGATTTATAGACGTTTGAGTGTATTAGGACATGCCTATTTTCTAAATGACCCTCTTATAGCCAACCAAAAGCAAAATTTCAACAACTTTTTGATAATTATTGATCTAGAGAGTCCAGAGAATTGTCCTAGAATGGTCTGGTTCTGATCGGGCGAAAAACCAGGGACTAGTTCGCAAAAGTAGGTTTTTAACATAATTCCGAATATTTAATGAATGGTTTGATTGACAGCAATGGTTCTTGAGGCAAAGTTGTTCTCCATGAGGAGATCTATCAAATGATATGCATATTGTGTGGATGAGTGTAACACCACGTGATTACAGAGTCATAAAACTCGTTAGCGCCAACTAGTGGCCGATTTCTTTCAAAATTCTTACAGACCTCTAGAACCATGAGTTGAACATGCCCATCGAGTTTCGTTTCGATCGGTCTCCGTTAACCTTGTCTAATAGGTGCTCAACTTCATTGGCAAATGGCGGCCATGTTTTTCAAGATACGCCAATGTCCTCATAGATTTACATGGCACCTTGGACCAAGAGACTGCATACCAATTTTCAAGTCAATCGGACTAACGGTCAGGTGGTTATAGCCCTTTTCATGTTTTTTTCATGTTATAGCGCCATCTAGTGTTCAATCGTCGCGATTTGTTTCCTGTGACCCCAGATTGAGCTCATACATATGTGTACCGAGTTTGGTGAAAATATCTCATTGCGTTCCCGAGTTATAGCCATTTTAGTAAAATTAGCTCCGCCTCCTGCGAACGTTTTGACACCTCATAGCAACCATGTATCGAAATTTATTGATATTCAGACTCCAGAGAACATTTCTGCACTGGTTTGGTTCCGATCGGGCGAAAAACCAGGGACTAGTTTGCAAAAGTAGGTTTTGAACAAAATCCAATATGGCGGAAAAATTTGCATACCGGAAATGAAATACCTCCTATATTTTTTGTTCGGCTTGAGCCAAGGATTCCAATGATGTATGACACTTGAAGCTGGGACAAATGGTTATTGAGATATGAGCAAAATAGTGGATTTTTTTTGTTTTTTGCGCTATAGCGCCACCTATAGGCCAATCGGGCTCATACTTTGATAACCTCTCCTCGATTTTTGTACTACCTTGTGGCCAAGTTTCAAGTCTCTAGCACTTACGGTTTGGGCTGCACGATGCGTTTTAGCGGAGAAGAATAATAATAATAATAATTAAAGCTGCAAGCAGCATTTATCGGGGTTCAAGCAGTTAAGGCCTTTAAGGCCTTTAAGCACACAAGCATCAAAAGACATTAAGTTTTATTTAGCAAGCATTTAACAACTGCCATCATACATGAAAAAGTAAATTTACAGCCTATACAGGCAGTTTACCATAGGAAATATATGGTTTTAAAGCGTTTTTACAGTTATAGCACCTTTTGCCTGATCTCCACCACTTTTATTAGTAGTACTCAAAGTGTGCCCATATATATGTGTCAGATTTGTTGTAAATATGTCATTTTGATAAGGAGTTTAGACAATTATATTCAGTGGCGTAACGAGCCAACACCGGGCCCTTAAGTAGGATTATCAAGGCGGGCCCCTTGATGACGCAATTGATGACATTGATGACGCAATATCCGCGAGTAGGCTACCATGAATAGGGCAGGATATGATCATGCACAGCATATAAGAGATGAGATGACTAACAAAATCAGGAGGAGCCTACGCTCACCAAAAACAAAACAAAAAAAACAATGGGGACAGCGCACTGTAAAACATTGTTAGGCCTAGGTCCAAATACATAAAAAAGATGCTCTCTTACATTATAGCGGGATTTTCCGGGCTTTCCTATGTGCAACTGCAAAGTTGTCGATTAGATCAGGATTGTGCGCACAGGCATTCTCAATTGACCCTTCGCAGGGAGTTTGATTGACAGGCGATCTGACTAAACATAATCCGCCATTTTGTCCAACAAAGCAGTCAGGAGAGTTAGTAGATTAACATAGGAGGATTTAAATTTGAAAAACAAAGTGTACTGACATCTTAGCACTTTAAAACAACATTCCTTTTATGTTCATTCATGTTTATTTTAATGCTATAAATCAGTGGTTCTCAAAGTGTGGTACGCGTACCACTAGTGGTACGCAGGCTCCGTCTAGTGGTACGCAGAGGAATCACTGAATTTCGCACGCAAGATCAAACCAGTGTGATCTAAATTTACTGTTTATTGTGTGATCAGTCTTGACCGGTCCCTGGAGCGTACAATACGATTACACCGGTGTGAGTAGAACGGCCAGTGCATCACGTGATCAACTGCTAAATTCAAATTGTGCTCGCAGTTGGCTGGCGCTGAGCCAGAGACGGACGCGCGCCACTTATACGCTGTCAAATATCACAATTATTCAGTGTTTTTAACCACATAATGTTTATTTTACGTTTCAGACATTTAAATTCACATAAGTACTAAAAAACAATACATTTACAATTGGTAAAATACACACTGATGTCTATGGAAGCGAAAATTGCCATTATAATTAGACAGCACGTTTTACACATTGTGTAAGTAACTTTAAAGTTAACTCTATTCTTCTCCCAGTTCACTGGCCACTTACTTTCATGTATTTTGGGAGAAGTGGATGAATTTGCGTGCTGTAAATCCAACAGATACGATTCTCTGAACAGTGGCACAAACTAACATGACGGCGCATATAGCTCAATTAACGCGATCGTTTTAAAGGTGTTTAAAAAACATAACACTTCCACTTGCATATATTTGACAATAGGAATATCAAATATTTCATGCCATAGCTAACAAATTTGTGAATATTTTGAATAAAAAAAAAGAAATAAAAGCAGATAATTAGTCATTCAGCGCTGCGGTGTGTCACGTGACAAGCTATGACGCGTCACCATGGAAACAGTAAAGTGATCAGTTCTGCCTTGAAAAACTCACAGGGGTCAGCCAAAACATTTTAAATTTACGTTTAAAAGGGTAAAATGTGAATACACAGCCCGTTTTTTTACTAATATTTTAAGGACAGTAGGCTACAGTTTTTATTTCACTTTTAGGTGCAATACATTTTAATTGAATCATTATTTAAGTTTTTTATTAACCTGTATGCAATCAGCACAGTGCATTGTTAATGTTCAAACCGTGTTTTTACAATGTTTAAAGTGGCTGACAATAATAAATATTCTTATTAGAATTTAAGCTTCCTCATTTTTGAGCTGTGCATAACTGTAGCTGAATAGTTAGGCCTACTACGCTACTGTATTTTCATATTGGTCATTATGGTGGTACTTGAGCCAAATATTTTCTGAGGTGGTACTTGGTGTAAAAAGTTTGAGAACCACTGCTATAAATTAACTAGAAGGAAGAGATGATCGGTTCACAAGCAGCTTTAACTGAGCCTCGAGTCTACAGTGATCTGTCAGACACATTAAAGAGTCACAAAACGGTATTTATTGTTTAAATGTCTCTAAAAAGGTGAGACTTTGTTTCATATCAAAAGTACTTGTCTGTCAGCGTGCAAGTCTTTTCTCTGATCCGCAATGTATTTTTCACTGCGTGAGAACTTGGTGTGGTGTGAGAGTGTCGTCGCTTGTCAGACATGGCAACAGTAACTAAAGTGGGCGGGTCTTTGCGAACGGTCGTTGACAGTATGGACGGGGATTCGCCAGTCCCAATTCAAAACAAATTTCATCACAATCTGTCATTGTTCGTTTCAAACATGTGAGAGCATCAAAATGATCCATGGGTGAAATTGATTGGATTTAATTTTTTTTTTTGTCAGTTCCTATCATAATTTTAACATTTTGGCGTTATTGTTTAGCTATTTACCTATGTTTTCAAATTTCCTTTGTTTTTTTGTTGTTGTCTCAATCAGACTAACGGCTTTGAAGATAACCACAATTTTTTAAAGCTCTAAATGACACTTACAAAAACCATAAGGCGCAACCTGGCATGTTTGGTATTGTTTCGGCAAGGATTCTTAGGAGGTCACTCCTGTGAAAAAAACACGGGCTTGAAACTTCTAAGGCTCCTTCAAGGCATTGTGCAAATGACCTATACTGAGTTTTTTGAGATACACCAATGTTCTCATAGACTATCATGGCACCCTGGACAAAGACACTGCGTGCCAATTTTCAGTAGACTAACGGTTGGGTGCGCTTATAGCTATTTTCATGATTTTTTTCACTGTTATAGCGCCACCAAGTGGCCAATTGTCTCAATTTTTTTCATGTCAACTCAGATTGAGCTTATGAACATGTGTCCCAAGTTTAGCAAAAATATCTCTTTCCGTTCACAAGTTATAACCATTTTATAGCGCCACCAAGTGGCCAATTGTCATGATTTTTTCTCACATGACCTCAGAATGAGCTCATGAACATGTGTCCCAAGTTTTGCGAAAATATCTCTTTCTGTTCACAAGTTATAACCGTTTTATAGTGCCACCTAGTGGCCAATTGTTGCGATTTTTTTCAAGTGATCTCAGATTGAGCTCAGGAAGATGTATCTCAAGTTTAGCAAAAAAATCTCTTTCCGTTCACAATTTATAACCGTTTTAGTAAAAGTGGCCCTGGTGCCATCAAAGATTTTGGTTCCCCTTATCGACCGTTAATTGAAATTTAGTTTTTTTTGGATGATTATTGATTGTCAGACACCAGAGAATATTCTTGCAGTGGTTTGGTTCAGATCGGGCGAAAAACCTAGGAGAAGTTCGCAAAAATAGGTTTTTCAAAAAAATGCAATTTACTCAAAATTGGCGCATGAAGGGCGAGCAAATCGGAGATAGCCATTTTGTCCGCCTTGAGCCAAGGATTCCAACGATACGAGACACTTGATCCTGGGTCAAACGGTCTAAGAGTTATGGGCGATTTTGTACTTTTGGTCGCTGTAGCGCCACCTATGGGCCAATCGGGGTCATAGTCTGATAGGTTGTCCCCAATTTGAGGCCTACCATCTGGCCAGGTTTCAACGCTCCAGCACTTACGGTTTGGGCTGCACGATGCGTTTTAGCGGAGAAGAAAAATAATAAAAATCCTTACAATTACAATAGGGTTTCAGCACTTCGTGCTTGAACCCCTAATAAGAATGAAGGCTTTTTGCCAGTTATAGCGCCGCCTATGGTCCAATCTGCATGAAACTCGGCATGCCTCTTCACCATGTTCTGACACATATGCTCATCAATTTTGGTGAAGTTCTGAGTTTTCCTTTGGGATTTATAGGCTTTTGAGTGTATTTTGCCACGCCCCTTTTCTAAATGACCCTGTTACAGCCACCCAAATTCCAAAGTTCAACATTTTTTTGATAATTATTGATCTAGAGAGTCCAGAGAATTGTCCTAGACTGGTCTGGTTCCGATCGGGCGAAAAACCAGGGACTAGTTCGCAAAAGTAGGTTTTGGACAAAATGCGACATAGCAGAAAATTTTCCCTGCCTAAATCAGAATCGGAGATAGCCATTTTGTCCGCCTTGAGCCAAGGATTCCAAAGATATAAGACACTTGATCCTGGGACAAACGGTCTAAGAGTTATGAGCAATTTTGAACTTTTGGTTGCTGTAGCGCCACCTATGGGCCATTCGGGGTCATACTCTGATAGGTTGTCCCCAAATTGAGGCCTACCATCTGGCCAGGTTTCAAGTCTCTAGGCCTTACAGTTTGGCCTGCACGATGCATTTTACGAATCCTTACAATTACAATAGGGTTTCAGCATTTCATGCTTGAACCCCTAATAAAAATCCTTACAAATACAATAGGGTTTCAGCACTTCGTGCTTGAACCCCTAATAATAAAAATCAGTACAATTACAATAGGGTTTCAGCACTTCGTGCTTGAACCCCTAATCAGTACAATTACAATAGGGTTTCAGCACTTCGTGCTTGAACCCCTAATCAGTACAATTACAATAGGGTTTCAGCACTTCGTGCTTGAACCCCTAATAAAAATCAGTACAATTACAATAGGGTTTCAGCACTTCGTGCTTGAACCCCTAATAATAAAAATCAGTACAATTACAATAGGGTTTCAGCACTTCGTGCTTGAACCCCTAATAATAATAATAAAAATCAGTACAATTACAATAGGGTTTCAGCACTTCGTGCTTGAACCCCTAAATATAGCTGCGAGCAGCGATTACGGTCCCAAGCCGGTGGCACAGTAAAAAATCAGTACAATTACAATAGGGTTTCAGCACTTCGTGCTTGAACCCCTAATAATAATAATAAAAATCAGTACAATTACAATAGGGTTTCAGCACTTCGTGCTTGAACCCCTAAATATAGCTGCGAGCAGCGATTACGGTCCCAAGCCGGTGGCACCTATGGGCCATTCGGGGTCATACTCTGATAGGTTGTCCCCAAATTGAGGCCTACCATCTGGCCAGGTTTCAAGTCTCTAGGCCTTACAGTTTGGCCTGCACGATGCATTTTACGAATCCTTACAATTACAATAGGGTTTCAGCATTTCATGCTTGAACCCCTAATAAAAATCCTTACAAATACAATAGGGTTTCAGCACTTCGTGCTTGAACCCCTAATAATAAAAATCAGTACAATTACAATAGGGTTTCAGCACTTCGTGCTTGAACCCCTAATCAGTACAATTACAATAGGGTTTCAGCACTTCGTGCTTGAACCCCTAATCAGTACAATTACAATAGGGTTTCAGCACTTCGTGCTTGAACCCCTAATAAAAATCAGTACAATTACAATAGGGTTTCAGCACTTCGTGCTTGAACCCCTAATAATAAAAATCAGTACAATTACAATAGGGTTTCAGCACTTCGTGCTTGAACCCCTAATAATAATAATAAAAATCAGTACAATTACAATAGGGTTTCAGCACTTCGTGCTTGAACCCCTAAATATAGCTGCGAGCAGCGATTACGGTCCCAAGCCGGTGGCACCGCAACCCCGGTGCCTTTAGTTACCTAAAGGCACCGGGGTGGCGGTGCCGCCGGCTTTGGCCCTTCATCGCTGCTCGCAGCTATATTTATATATATATATATATATATATATAAATATCTTTAATGTATTTTTATCATGTTGAAAAAGTTTGGTGTGAATAAAATAAACCACTTAGGAGGAGTAGCTAAAAACTCAGAGTCGGACATATCCAAAAAATCCACATTCAAACCAAAATATCTGACTTCCTGTTGCTCGGAGCTAATGACTGTAAATTAGAAAGTTGTCCGGCTCGATGAGAACAATATGCGTACTGATTTTTGTAACTGTGGGTAAAAGTAACCCCCCACTTTTGTCAAAAGCATTTTGAAAGTGACACAAAACCTGCTGCCTGTTGGTGGCGCTATAACTTTGACTCACAATAGTTACATCCATCTGGCCGGCCTCTTACCATGAACACACTACTGAAGTTTCATCAAGATCAGTTAATGTGTGCAGAAGTTATAACACTTCGTGTTTCTCTTTTCTCGCCATAAATTTGCGTCCTCGCCACGGCCAAACTGTTCGAGATATCAAAAATCCTTCCGCAATTTAGCATCCTCAATGACTTGACTTCATGCTGACCGAGTTTGGAGGCGATTGGATGAATTCTCTAGGATGAGTACATCAAATTCCACAGCATGCGTTTTTCAAACAACCCATAATAGCCGACTTCCTGTTGAGCGGATCTAATAACTTAGAGTGCGGAAGTTGTTCGGCCCGATGATATCTATATGTGTACCGAGTTTCATATTAATTCATGCAAGCATGTTTGATATATGGACCAAGTTTTCAGACCGTGTTCAAGGGGGCGCTGTTGAGCCCCCCTGCCACGCCTGTGTACTAGCTTCAGCCCGGCCCTGTTGACATGGGTTCTGACCTGTGTGAAAAGTTTCAAGAGTTTTTGAGCACGTTAAGGGCCCCAAAAGCCCCTGAAACCTTGAAAAACATTAAGATTAAATGGAATAGACAAATCCCCCCCACCCCCTCCACACACACAGAGACAGAGAGAGAGAGAGAAAATTCTCCAGAAAATCCACATTCAAACCAAAATATCTGACTTTCTGATGGTCTGAGCTAATAACTGTAAATTAGAAAGTTGTCCGGTTTGATGAGAACAATATACATACCAAGTTTTGTAATTCTATGAAAAACTAAGCCCCCATTTTTGACTAAAGGTGGCGCTACTGAGCCATTCCACCACGCCCGATTCTGAAACTTTGCACATGTCTACTGGATAATAAATGTGATGTGTCTGTCGAGTTTCATGCATTTTCAAGCATGTGAAGAGTCTCAAAAGCATCTGAAAATAATATTAAAGTTTGATGCGTTGCCACGACAACAGTATCTTATATATCAATATTCCTTTCACAGGTCTACATCTGCCATGTGTCTACATTATACACATAAAGTTTGAAGCAAATCGGGTAAAAATAAGAGGGGGATTTCAAAGCATTTTGAAAGTGACACACTTCCTGTTGCCAGTTGGTGGCGCTATAACTTTGACTCACAAAGATCACATCCATGTGATCGGCCTCTTACAACGAACACACTGCTGAAGTTTTATCAAGATCTGTCAATGTTTGCTGAAGTTATAACACACTTCCTGTTTCTATTTTCTCGCCATAAATTCGTTTCCTCGCCACGGCCAAACCGTTCGAGATATCAAAAATCTGTCCACAATTTATCATCCTCAATGTCTTGACTTCATGCACACCGAGTTTGGAGGCGAATGGATGAATTTCCTAGGAGGAGAACATCAAATTCCACAGCATGCGTTTCCAAACAACCCATAATAGCCGACTTCCTGTTGGGCTGGCGTAAAAAGTAAAAGTACGAAAGTTGTTCGGCCCAATGAGATCTATATGTGTACTGAGTTTCATATTATTACATGCAAGCGTGTCTGATTTATGGAGCAAGTTTTCGGACCTCGTTCAAGGGGGCGCTGTTGAGCCCCCCTGCCACGCCCGGGTACCAGCTTCAGCCCAGCCCTGATGGCCGCAGGTTCTGACCCGTGTGCAAAGTTTCAAGAGTTTTCGAGCACGTTAGGGGCCCCAAAAGTGCCCGAAAGGTTGACAGAAAAATAATAAATAAATATAGCTGCGAGCAGCGATTACGGGCCCAAGCCGGTGGCACCGCCACCCTGGTGCCTTTAGTTACCTAAAGGCACCGGGGTGGCGGTCCCGCCGGCTTTGGCCCTTCATCGCTGCTCGCAGCTATATTTATATATATATATATATATATATATATATATATATTAGGGGTGGAGCCGAACCCGAATACGGTATTCGGAAAGGCACAAATAATGTGTTTTTTACGAATACTTATTTCGAACAAATACTTTAAAAATATTTGTATTCGGGAACAAGAAAAACTTTATATCAAAAAGCTGCGTTTCCTCATGAGACATGGCGACCGGCGGTGCTGCTGAGGAGGAAAGAGCCACATATGGAAATATTTTGGATTAGGCTAATGTCACGTTGTCATAAGGGGTCGTTCACATAGCGCGTTTTTTGCATGTGCAGATTTCAAATGTAGGCGCGCGGCAAGCGCGCTTATAATAGAAGCGAGCGGCGCGTTCGTTTTTCCAGGTGCGCCTATGTCCATGTTTGCATAGCAACGACAGACGCCACGAGAGAGCAAGCGCTTGTGGAAAGGAGAAAGCGGTGCGAACTGCGCTCTCCATGATGACGAGGAAGTATCAGCAAAGAATTAATTAATTTCTAGCCCTTGCATTAGCTTTAGATATATTTATGGAGATGAGAAATGAAATAAAAAGCCGTCATTAATATCAGTCCGTCAGAAAAGCAGTTCTAGGCTTATTCTTGGCTGGATAACTCTCGGTAATTTAGACAATAGGCTGTTGACAGAGTAACGTAAGGTAATGGCTGTTATGTTATTTTCTTTTCAATGACGTTCCTTGTTACATGTTCATTGCTGGATTTATGGAAAAACATGAATCAATATTGCATATCCATAATTATTATAATGGATACAATTAAAGAGTACTTACACTATAACGTAAATTAGAAGTGTAACGCAAAAAAAATGGATTTTTACACCTATTTTGAATTTTACTCAAATACAAATACAAATACAAATACTTTTCCCCCCTCAACAAATACAAATACAGATACAAATACCGGCTGCTTTGCACACCCCTAATATATATATATATATATATATATATATATATATATATATATATACATACATTATATACTGTGTGTGTGTGTGTATATATATACATTTTAGGGACAAGACACAGAGAATTTTACTTGCCTGACCTGATTAGAACAACGAAAAAAAATCTAATAAAAAGATAACTAGGGAATCACTAAATCGAGAGAATTATTCTGATTTTATGATACACTCAAAATATTACACAACAAATCCTTTAAATGTAACGATATTCAGAACGGAACAAGAATAAAAAAATAACTACAAACAAGCCAAAACGAAATAAAAAAATAAAAATACATTTAAGCAATCCATGACATGACATGATTTATCTAGTTTTTGGACTGAAACATTCTGGTTGTTTTTAAACTCAAACATAATTCTTAAATTGAAAACAAACAAACAAACAAAAAAAAAAAGAATAAAATGGGTATAGTTCTGATATTTGTATAATTTTATATAGAAATAAATGGTGTATAATTGCATTTTTAGAAGATATGAGGCTTTTAGTGTGTCCTTTTTTGACATTACTTTAATCCCTCACTATAGCAAAACCGTTTGAGATTTTATTTTAAAAAATAATCAGTTAACAACATAGGCCTGCTGACTATAAAAATTACAAATATGGAGGTTTTATATATTTTATAACATATGATACAGTGAAGCAACCTCACTTGACGAGTGTCATTTCCTGAATACAATCACAGTTGAAACTGTGACATTGATTTCATACAACAGGTTAATAAACAGTTCCAGTTAAGTCACTTACATTTTCGATGCAATATTGACTGTTTTTGTTCTGTTTCAACAGCGAAAATAGTTAAACAAAGATCACAGCAGAACCATCACGCATCACGTGTTTTCTCATAACTGAACGATTCAGCATTTTTAACGAATCGGTTGACTCAAAGATTGAACGATCAATAAACATCTGTCTTAATCATGATCGACTCATTCGAACGAATCGTTTGAACGAATGAATCAATGACTCGCTTATTAAGATGGATGCCTGGCGACACCTAATGGCGGTTTAGTGTTGTTTAAAAGCATCATTCTTTCCAACGTGTGTGTGCAACATTATCAATGTCAGTGTGGACGTCTGTATTTTTCTTTCACTTTTATATTAGCGATTTAAAAGCACCCGCTCGTGTCACACGTCGATTAACCGGTGGGAAAATATCCTCAGACACATACCTAATAAATGTATATTTAAATACAATATTGGCCTACCTGGTAAAAAGTTTTATATACTATTTTGATGTCCTTTTGGACACAAGAGGGCAGTATAGCCCTATGTTTGCTTTTTTGTTTAACCAAATAGCACTAAATAGCCTGTTTTTAACTTTTTCATTCTTCTTGAATTGCAAAAACAGAATAAAATGGGTTTAGTTGTGATATTTGTATACTTTTATATAGAAATAAATGGTATATAATTACATTTTTAGAAAATTTGAGGCTTTTAGTGTTTCCTTTTTGGACATTACTTTAATCCCTCGCCATAGCAAAACCGTTTGAGATATTTATTATCCGTTCACAATTTAGCATATTTAATGTATTTTCATCATGTTGAAAAAGTTTGGTGGGAATAAAATAAATATTTTAAGAGGAGTGGCTAAAAATTCAGAGGCTGATTTTGCAAAATAATCCACATTCAGACCAAAATATCTGACTTCCTGATGGGCGGAGCTAATGAATGTAAATTAGAAAGTTGTCCGGCTTGATGAGAACAATATACAAACAAATTTTTGTTTACTGTATTTAAAACTAACCCCCCCACTTTTGTCAAAAGCATGTTGAAAGTGACACACTTCCTGCTGCCAGGTGGTGGCGCTATAACTTTGACTCACAATAGTTACATCCATCTGATCGGCCTCTTACCACGAACACACTGCTGAAGTTTCATCAAGATCAGTTAATGTATGCAGAAGTTATTCCACTTCGTGTTTCTCTTTTCTCGCCATAAATTCGATTCCTCGCCACGGCCAAACCGTTCGAGATATCAAAAATCCGTCCGCAATTTAGCATCCTCAAAGTCTTGACTACATGCTCACCGAGTTTGGAGGGGACACGGTGAATTTTCTAGGAGGAGTATTTCACATTCCACAGCAAGCGTTTTCCAAACAACCCATAATAGCCGACTTCCTGTTGGGCTGGCGTAAAACTTGACCGGGGGAAAGTTGTTCGGCACGATGAGATCTATATGTGTACCGAGTTTCATATTAATTCATGCAAGCGTGTTTGATATATGGACCAAGTTTTAGAACCCCGTTCAAGGGGGAGTTGTTGAGCCCCCCAGCCACGCCCGGGTACCAGCTTCAGCCCGGCCCTGATGGCCGTGGGTTCTGACCTGTGTGCAAAGTTTCAAGAGTTTTCGAGCACGTTAAGGGTCCCAAAAGCCCCTGAAACCTTGAAAACAAACATTAAACTCAACAGACAAATCCCTCCCACCCCTCACACACACAGAGACAGACAGAGAGAGAGAAAATTCTCCAAATAATCACATTCAAACTAAAATATCTGACTTCCTTTTGGTTGGAGCTAATGAATGTAAATTAGAAAGTTGTCCGGCTTGATGAGAACAATATACGAACCGAGTTTTGTAACTCTATGTAAAACTAAGCCCCCATTTTTGACTAAAGGTGGCGCTACTGAGCCCCTCACCACGCCCGTTTCTGAAACTTTGCACATGTCGACTGGCTAATAAGTGTGATGTGTCTGTCGAGTTTCATGCAATTTCAAGTATGTTAAGAGTATCAAAAGCATAAAAAAAAAATTTTAAAGTTTGATGCGTTGCCACGGCAACAGTATCTAAGATATCAATAATCCTTTCTCAGGTCTACATCTGCCGTGTGTCTACATTGTACACACAAAGTTTGAAGCAAATCGGGTAAAAATAAGAGGGTGATTTCAAAGCATTTTGAAAGTGACACATTCCTGCTGCCAGTTGGTGGCGCTATAACTTTTACTCACAATAGTCACATCCATGTGATCGGCCTCTTACAACGAACACACTGCTGAAGTTTCATCAAGATTAGTTAATGTATGCAGAAGTTATAACACACTTCCTGTTTCATTTTTTCGCCATAAATTCGTTTCCTCGCCAAGGCCAAACCGTTCGAGATATCAAAAATCCGTCCGCAATTTAGCATCCTCAATGTCTTGACTTCACGCTGACCGAGTTTGGTGGCGAATTGTGGAATTCCCTAGGAGGAGTACATTAAATTCCACAGCATGCGTTTCCAAACAACCCTAAATAGCCGACTTCCTGTTGGGCTGGCGTAAAACTTAGAGCACGAAAGTTGTTCGGCCCGATGAGATCTATATGTGTACCGAGTTTCATATTATTACATGCAAGCATGTTTGATTTATGGACACGTGTTCGGATCCCGTTCCAGGGGGCGCTGTCGAGCCCCCCTGCCACGCCCGGGTACCAGCTTCAGCCCGGCCCTGATGGCCGCGGGTTCTGACCCGTGTGCAAAGTTTCAAGAGTTTTCGAGTATGTTAAGGGCCCCAAAAGTGCCCGGAACCTTGACAAAATAATAATAATAATAATAAATATAGCTGCGAGCAGCGATTACGGGCCCAAGCCGGTGGCACCGGTACCGCCGGCTTTGGCCCTCCATCGCTGCTCGCAGCTATATTTATATATATATATATATATATATATATATATATATATATATATATATATATATATACAGTGAGGAAAATAAGTATTTGAACACCCTGCTATTTTGCAAGTTCTCCCACTTGGAAATCATGGAGGGGTCTGAAATTGTCATCGTAGGTGCATGTCCACTGTGAGAGACATAATCTAAAAAAAAAAATCCAGAAATCACAATGTATGATTTTTTAACTATTTATTTGCATGATACAGCTGCAAATAAGTATTTGAACACCTGTCTATCAGCTAGAATTCTGACCCTCAAAGACCTGTTAGTCTGCCTTTAAAATGTCCACCTCCACTCCATTTATTATCCTAAATTAGATGCACCTGTTTGAGGTCATTAGCTGCATAAAGACACCTGTCCACCCCATACAATCAGTAAGAATCCAACTACTAACATGGCCAAGACCAAAGAGCTGTCCAAAGATACTAGAGACAAAATTGTACACCTCCACAAGGCTGGAAAGGGCTACGGGGAAATTGCCAAGCAGCTTGGTGAAAAAAGGTCCACTGTTGGAGCAATCATTAGAAAATGGAAGAAGCTAAACATGACTGTCAATCTCCCTCGGAGTGGGGCTCCATGCAAGATCTCACCTCGTGGGGTCTCAATGATCCTAAGAAAGGTGAGAAATCAGCCCAGAACTACACGGGAGGAGCTGGTCAATGACCTGAAAAGAGCTGGGACCACCGTTTCCAAGGTTACTGTTGGTAATACACTAAGACGTCATGGTTTGAAATCATGCATGGCACGGAAGGTTCCCCTGCTTAAACCAGCACATGTCAAGGCCTGTCTTATGTTTGCCAATGACCATTTGGATGATCCAGAGGAGTCATGGGAGAAAGTCATGTGGTCAGATGAGACCAAAATAGAACTTTTTGGTCATAATTCCACTAAACGTGTTTAGAGGAAGAAGAATGATGAGTACCATCCCAAGAACACCATCCCTACTGTGAAGCATGGGGGTGGTAGCATCATGCTTTGGGGGTGTTTTTCTGCACATGGGACAGGGCGACTGCACTGTATTAAGGAGAGGATGACCGGGGCCATGTATTGCGAGATTTTGGGGAACAACCTCCTTCCCTCAGTTAGAGCATTGAAGATGGGTCGAGGCTGGGTCTTCCAACATGACAATGACCCGAAGCACACAGCCAGGATAACCAAGGAGTGGCTCTGTAAGAAGCATATCAAGGTTCTGGCGTGGCCTAGCCAGTCTCCAGACCTAAACCCAATAGAGAATCTTTGGAGGGAGCTCAAACTCCGTGTTTCTCAGCGACAGCCCCGAAACCTGACTGATCTAGAGAAGATCTGTGTGGAGGAGTGGGCCAAAATCCCTCCTGCAGTGTGTGCAAACCTGGTGAAAAACTACAGGAAACGTTTGACCTCTGTAATTGCAAACAAATGCTACTGTACCAAATATTAACATTGATTTTCTCAGGTGTTCAAATACTTATTTGCAGCTGTATCATACAAATAAATAGTTAAAAAATCATACATTGTGATTTCTGGATTTTTTTTTTTTAGATTATGTCTCTCACAGTGGACATGCACCTACGATGACAATTTCAGACCCCTCCATGATTTCTAAGTGGGAGAACTTGCAAAATAGCAGGGTGTTCAAATACTTATTTTCCTCACTGTATACACACACACACATATATACATATACATATATATACACACACACATATATACATATATATATATATATATATATATATACATATACATATATATATATATATATATATATGTATATTACCGTTCAAAAGTTTGGGGTCAGTAAGATTTTTAATGTTTTTAGGAGAAGTCTCTTCTGCTCACCAAGGCTGCATTTATTTGATTAAAAATACAAACAAAAACAGTAATATTGTGAAATATTATTCCAATTTAAAACAGCTGTTTTCAATTTTAAAATATTTTACATAGTAATTAATTTCTGTGATCAAAGTTGAGTTTTCAGCATCATTACTCCAGTCTTCAGTGTCACATGATCCTTCAGAAATCATTCTAATATGATGATTGATGCTCAATAAATATTCATTATTATTTTCAATGTTGAAAACAGTTGTGTACAGATTTTTTTTTTTAACATTATAAATGTCTTTACTGTAACTGTTGATCAGTTTAACTCATCCTTCATAAATAAAAGTATTGATTTATTTTATTTCTTTCCCCAAAAAATAAAATTTAAATTATTACTAACCCCAAACTTTTGAGCGGTAGTGTTTAATGTTACAAAAGCTTTAGATTTCAGATAAATGCTGTCCTTTTGAACTTTCTATTCATCAAAGACTGTACACAACTGTTTTCGACATTTAAAATAATAATGAATGTTTCTTGAGCATCAATCATCATATTAGAATAATTTCTGAAGGATCATGTGACAGTGACGACTGGAGTAATGATGCTGAAAACTCAGCTTTGATCACAGGAATAAATAACAGTTTAAAATATATTAAAATAGAAAGCAGCTCTTTTAAATTGGAATAATATTTTACAATATTACTGTTTTTGTTTGTATATTTAATCAAATAAATGCAGCCTTGGTGAGCAGAAGAAACTTCGCTTAAAAACATTAAAAATCTTACTGACCCCAAACTTTTGAACAGTAGTGTATATATATTATATAAAAATGTAAGGGACAAGACACAGATAATTTTACTTGCCTGACCTGATTAGAACAATGAAAAAACTTAAATGAAAAAATAACTTGGGAATCACTAAAACGAGTGAATTAATCTGATTTTATGATACAGTCAAAATATTCTACAACAAATTCTTTAAATTTAATGATGTTGAGAACGGAACAAGAATAAAAAAAGAACTATAAACAAGCTGAAACTAAATAAAATAAAAATGAAAACGAAAGTAAGCAGTGTTGGGCTCACACAACTCTCTCATTAGAATCAAAATGTTTCAACATTTGCGAGGTATTTGGATGCTAAACTATCCTTTATCATAGGCTTTGTACTTCACTCACTTTCCAATATCGACGGAAAAAATCATCCTATTCACACGCAAAAATGTGCTTGGAATCATCACAGTGGAGCGGTGCTTACGAATTTAATGGTACGAATTGTAGTACTGACTATTTAAACAGAGCATTGTAAATTTTATATGTTAGGTTGACTATTTTATTATTATATTTTATTAAGGCTATAATGAACAGGCTGCGATGTCAAGATTGCAATGCTGGAATGTGTGTGTGTGTGTGTGTGTGTGTGTGCGTGGGGGTGTGTGTGTGTGTGGGGGTGTGTGTGTGGGGGGGGGGCGCGATTGAACAGTGGACATATAAAAACATACTCTGTCATTTTGTTCAGAACATCATTCAAACTGCAAAGTGTTAACTTATATTTTTGTACAGTAGCAATAAAACACAACATTGTGCTTTTGTAAAATACATTCAAGCAATCCGCCCCCAAAAATGAAACTAAAATGCTCACGGCTACACGGGCATACATAATGGTGCGCGTCCTCAGCGAGGAACGAGCAGAACAGAGTCAACGTTTTTTAGGTCATTCCTCCTTCCATAGGAATTTATTGAAAACGCTCGCTCTGCTCCGCACCATTATCCGTGCGGACGAACATATTTTACTTTCGTTTTTAAGTTAGCGATTAAAAAGCCCCCAGCGGTGTCACACGTCAGTTAACCGGTGGTAAAATATTCTCACCGTCACATACCTAGTATATTTTTATATAGATATAATAGGCCTACCTGATTTTGAACACAAGAGGGCAGTATAGCACTATGTTTGACTTTATTTATTTATTGTTTAGACTAAACAACCATTCTGGCAGTTTTTAAACTTAAACTTCATTCTTAAATTGAAAAAAAAGAATAAAATGAGTTAAGTTCTGATATTTGTATACTTTTATATAGTAATAATTGGTGTATAATTACATTTTTAGAATATATGAGCCTTTTAGTTTTTCCTTTTTAGACAATACTGTAATCCCTCGCCATAGCAAAACCATTTGAGATATTTATTATCCGTTCACAATTTAGCATCATTAATATATTTTTATCATGTTGAAAAAGTTTGGTGGGAATAAAATAAACCACTTAGATAAAGGTGGCTAAAAATTCAGAGGCTGATTTTGCAAAAAAATCCACATTCAGACCAAAATATCTGACTTCCTGATGGTCAGAGCTAATGACTTTAAATTAGAAAGTTGTCTGGGTCGATGAGATCAATATATGAACTGAGTTTTTTTACTGTAGTTAAAACTAACCCCCCCACTTTTGTCAAAAGCATGTTGAAAGTGACACACTTCCTGCTGCCAGTTGGTGGCGCTATAAACTTTTACTCACAATAGTTACATCCATCTGATCGGCCTCTTACCACTAACACACTGCTGAAGTTTCATCAAGATCAGTTAATGTATGCAGAAGTTATTCCACTTCGTGTTTCTCTTTTCTCGCCATAAATTTGTTTCCTCGCCACGGCCAAACCGTTCGAGATATCAAAAATCCGTCCGCAATTTAGCATCCTCAATGTCTTGACTTCATGCACACCGAGTTTGGTGGGGACACGATGAATTCTCTAGGAGGAGTACTTCACATTCCACAGGAAGCGTTTTCCAAACAACCCATAATAGCCGACTTCCTGTTGGGCTGGCGTAAAACTTGACCGGGGTAAAGTTGTTCGGCCCGATGAGATCTATATGGGTACCGAGTTTCATATTAATTCATGCGAGCGTGTTTGATATATGGATCAAGTTTTAGAACCCCGTTCAAGGGGGCGCTGTTGAGCCCCCCTGCCACACCCGGGTACCAGCTTCAGCCCGGCTCTGATGGCCGCGAGTTCTGACCTGTGTGCAAAGTTTCAAGAGTTTTCGAGCACGTTAAGGGCCCCAAAAGCCCCTGAAACCTTGAAACACACTGAAATCAATTGGAAATTCCCTCCCACCCCTCACAAACACAGAGACAGAGAGAGAGAGAGAGAAAATTCTCCAAAAAATCACATTCAAACCAAAATATCTGACTTCCTGTTGCTCTGAGCTAATAAGTGTGAATTAGAAAGTTGTCCGGTTTGATGAGACCAATATACATAGCGAGTTTAGTGACTCTATGTAAAACTAAGCCCCCATTTTTGACTAAAGGTGGCGCTACTGAGCCCCTCACCACGCCCGTTTCTGAAACTTTGCACATGTCTACTGGCTAATAAATGTGATGTGTCTGTCGAGTTTCATGCAATTTCAAGTATGTTAAGAGTCAAGAGAGTCAAGAGTTAAGAGAAAAAAAAAATTATATATATATATATTTTTATATATAAATATAGCTGCGAGCAGCGATTGCGGGCCCAAGCCGGTGGCACCGCCACCCTGGTGCCTTTAGTTACACTAAAGGCACCGGGGTGGCGGTGTCACCGGCTTGGGCCCTCCATCGCTGCTCGCAGCTATATTTATATATAAAAATATATATATATATAATTTTTTTTTTAAGTGTGTTTATTTATATATATATATATATATATATATATATATATATATATATATATATATATATATATATATATATATATATATACTGTATATATATATTTTTTGTTATATATATATATATATATATATATATATATATATATTACATTTTTTGGATGCTAAACATTTGTTTATTATAGGCTTTGTACTTCACTCACGTTCCACTATTGAAGGGAAAAATTATCCTCTTCACATGCGCAAATATGTGCTTGGAAACATCACAGTTTAGCGGTGATTACTGTGTTTAAATAGTCAGTACAATTCATACTATTCAGAGCAGTGTAATTTTTATATGTTAGGTTGACTATTTTATTATTATATTTTATTAAGGCTATAATGAACAGACTGCGATATCAAGATTGCAATGCGCTCGCTCTGCACCATTATCAATGTCCGTGCGGACGAACATATTTTACTTTCGTTTTTAAGTTACCGATTCAAAAGCCCCCAGCGGTGTCACACATCGATTAACCGGTGGGAAAATTTTCCCACAGTCACATCCCTAATATATTTATATATAAATACAATAGGCCAACCTGAAAGAGAATTTTACTTGCCCGACCAGAGTAGCCTGATTAGAACGTCAATAACGAAAAAATTACTTGGGAATCACTAAAACGAGAGATTATTCTAATTTTATTACATTCATTTTAAGTTGCAATCAACAGTTGTTAATAAATGTATTACCAGTAATCAGTTGATCAATGGTAACAAGGTTGCGCTGCTGAGGCTCATGCAGCTTCTCCAGGAGAAATGTAAACAAATGAGATCAGCACACAAAAAAAAAACTCAGTTAACAACTTACTGACTATAAAAATTATAAATATGGAGTTTTGATATATTTTATTACAGTTAAGCAACCTCACTTGACGAGAAGGCTGTTTCCTAAATACAATCACGATTGAAACTGTGACATTGATTTCATACAACAGGTTAAAAAACAGTTACAATCAAGTCACTTACATTTTAGATGCAATATTGACTGTTTTTGTTCTGTTTCAGCAGCGAAAATAGTTAAACAAAAAGATCACAGCAGAACCATCACGCGCATCTCTCAGCAATGTGTTTTCTCATTTCTGAATGATTCAGCATTTTGAACGAATCGGTTGACTCAAAGATTGAATGATCAATCCATAAACATATGTCTTAATCATGAATGACTCAGTCATTCAAACGAATCGTTTGAACGAATGAATCAATGCGGACGTGCGGACGTCCGTATATTACTTTCACTTTTATATTAATTGATTTAAAAGCAACCGCTCGTGTCACACGTCGATTAACCGGTGGAAAAATATCCTCACAGTCATATACCTAATAAATTTATATTTAACTACAATATAGGCCTACCTGGTAAAAAGTTGTATATACTATTTTGATTATATCTTTAATATCTGACTTCCTATTGGTCGAAGCTAATTACTGTAAATTAGAAAGTTGTCCGGCTTGATGAGATCAATGTACGTACTGATTTTTGTTACTGTATATACAACTAACCCCCCCACTTTTGTCAAAAGCATTTTGAAAGTGACACACTTCCTGCTGCCAGTTGGTGGCGCTATAACTTTGACTCACAATAGTTACATCCATCTGATCGGCCTCTTACCACGAACACACTGGTGAAGTTTCATCAAGATCAGTTAATGTATGCAGAAGTTATACCACTTCGTGTTTCTCTTTTCTCGCCATAAATTCGTTTCCTCGCCACGGCCAAACCATTCGAGATATCAAAAATCCGTCCGCAATTTAGCATCCTCAATGTCTTGACTTCATGCACACCGAGTTTGATGGTGATTGAATTAATTCTCTAGGAGGAGTGTTTCAAATTCCACAGCAAGCGTTCTCCAAACAACCCATAATAGCTGACTTCCTGTTGGGCTGGCGTATAACTTAAGAGTGTGAAAGTTGTTCGGCCCGATGAGATCTATATGTGTACCAAGTGTCATATTAATTCATGCAAGCTAGTTTGATCTATGGACCAAGTTTTCAGACCCCATTCAAGGGGGCGCTGTTGAGCCCCCCTGCCACGCCCGGGTACCAGCTTCAGCCCGGCCCTGATGGCCGCAGGTTCTGACCTGTGTGCAAAGTTTCAAGAGTTTTTGAGCACGTTAAGGGCCCCAAAAGCCCCTGAAACCTTGAAAAACAATTAAAAAAGCAAATTTCTCCTAACAGACAAATCCCCCACACCCCACACACAGAGACACAGATACAAAGAGAGAGAGAGAATTATCCAAAAAATCACATTCAAACCAAAATATCTGACTTCCTGTTGGTCGGAGCTAATAAGTGTAAATTAGAAAGTTGTCCGGCTCGATGAGAACAATATACATACCGATTTTTGTGATTCTAGGAAAAACTAAGCCCCCATTTTTGACTAAAGGTGGCGCTACTGAGCCCTTCACCACGCCCATTTCTGAAACTTTGCACATGTCTACTGGATAATAAATGTGATGTGTCTGTTGAGTTTCATGCATTTTCAAGTATTTGAAGAGTCTCAAAAGCATCCGAAAAGAATATTGAAGTTTGATGCATTGCCACGGCAACAGTATCTAAGATATCAATAATCCTTTCACAGGTCTACATCTGCCGTGTGTCTATACATAGTTCCCACAGGCCAATTAATGTCACGTGACCTCCCCGGAGACGCCATCTTTGAGGGCAAAAGCTGCTGTGTTTACAATGTTTTACCATACTGTCTATGAGATTTACAAGCAAATTTCGAATATTTCTTTCCATTTATAATGTTACGAAAATCATGAAGAGACAAAGTGACAGAGATTATAAAGAGACTCTATTAACACAAGACAGAGAGAGGTACAATGTGAAAATTTCAGTCATAAATGGTGTGGATCCGTATGCGCTAACAAAGGAAGCACTGAGCACTGATTATGCAGCAGATACAGTATTATCATGTGTATCATTATCTGGTATTGGCTAGGAGTTTTAATACATGTGAGCAATTCCGAGCCTGGAAATATGTGCATGAATATGAATATACATGGTAATATACACGGTATGAAAATAAATAAAACTCGCATGCAAATTATAATTAATGTAATGCGGAACTACTTTATACGCGGGTTCTTTAGGGACATAATCTGAGATTGCCGTGCTGGAATGTGTGTGTGTGTGAGAGTGAGAGAGTCGCGGGCGCGATCGAACAGTGGAAACAATGTTGTTTTTGTATGTTTTTAATATCTCGTAATTTTGTTCATACAGGACATAATTCAAACTGCAAAGTGTTAACTTATATTTGTGTACACTCGCAATAAAAAACAACAAATTCTTGCGTGTTTTGAGGGAGTTTCTTTCCTGTTTATCCTCGCCAGCCATAACCTCCGTCGTTGTTCTGACAAAAGCTTAACGTTAGTCTTCTCACATTCATGAAGTCTAATGACGGGTATACTGTAAAATCCAAATTTAACTGAACCTCCGACACGATTTAAACATCCATTGACCCAGCAGGAGATCACCATTTTCACTTTTTATCACGAAATTAACTCGCTTCAGCTTCTTCTACTATTGTTCTGCCCACAGAAATGGCGCCGGGTCGGCAAATGCTAAAAAACTAAATTTAACTGAACCTCCGGCACGATTGGAACATCCATTGACCCAGCAGGAGATGACCATTTTCACTTTTTAATCACAAAATTTCCGTTTCAGCTTCTTCTTCTCATGTTCTGCATTGTAAGAATGTTGTGTTCTGCCCTCAGAAATGGCGCCGGGTCGGCAAATGCCCGTATGTTGTGACGTCATGTGGGAACTATGTAAATTATACACATAAAGTTTGAAGCAAATCGGGTAAAAATAAGAGGGTGATTTCAAAGCATTTTGAAAGTGACACACTTCCTGTTGCCAGTTGGTGGCGCTATAACTTTGACTCACAAAGGTCACATCCATCTGATCGGCCTCTTACAACGAACACACTGCTGAAGTTTCATCAAGATCAGTTAATGTATGCAGAAGTTATAACACACTTCCTGTGTCTATTTTCTCGCCATAATTTCGTTTCCTCGCCACGGCCAAACCGTTCGCGATATCAAAAATCCGTTCGCAATTTAGCATCCTCAATGTCTTGACCACATGCACACCGAGTTTGATGGGGATTGAATTAATTCTCTAGGAGGAGTGTTTCAAATTCCACAGCAAGCGTTCTCCAAACAACCCATAATAGCTGACTTCCTGTTGCGCTGGCGTTTAACTTAAGAGTGCGAAAGTTGTTCGGCCCGATGAGATCTATATGTGTACCGAGTTTCATATTAATTCATGTAAGCTAGTTTGATCTATGGACCAAGTTTTCGGACCCCTTTCAAGGGGGCGCTGTTGAGCCCCCCTGCCACGCCCGGGTACCAGCTTCAGCCCGGCCCTGATGGCCGAAGGTTCTGACCTGTGTGCAAAGATTCAAGAGTTTTTGAGCACATTAAGGGCCTCAAAAGCCCCTGAAACCTTGAAAAACAATTATAAAAGCAGATTTCTCCTAACAGACAAATCCCCCACACCCCACACACACACACAGAGACACAGATACAGAGAGAGAGAGAGAGAGAATTCTCCAAAAAATCACATTCAAACCAAAATATCTGACTTCCTGTTGGTCAGAGCTTATAACTGTAAATTAGAAAGTTGTCCGGCTCGATGAGAACAATATACATACCGATTTTTGTGATTCTAGGAAAAACTAAGCCCCCATTTTTGACTAAAGGTGGCGCTACTGAGCCCCTCACCACGCCCATTTCTGAAACTTTGCACATGTCTACTGGATAATAAATGTGATGTGTCTGTCGAGTTTCATGCATTTTCAAGCATGTGAAGAGTCTCAAAAGCATCCCAAAAGAATATTGAAGTTTGATGCATTGCCATGGCAACAGTATCTAAGATATCAATAATCCTTTCACAGGTCTACATCTGCCGTGTGTCTACATTATACACATAAATTTTGAAGCAAATCGGGTAAAAATAAGAGAGTGATTTCAAAGCATTTTGAAAGTGACACACTTCCTGCTGCCAGTTGGTGGCGCTATAACTTTGACTCACAATAGTCACATCAATGTGATCGGCCTCTTACAACGAACACACTGCTGAAGTTTAATCAAGATCAGTTAATGTATGCAGAAGTTATAACACACTTCCTGTGTCCCTTATTCGCCATAAATTCGTTTCCTCGCCACGGCCAAACCGTTCGAGATATCAAAAATCCCCTGGCAATTTTTCATCCTCAATGTCTTGACTTCATGCTGACCGAGTTTGGAGGCGATTGGACGAATTTTCTAGGAGGATTATTTCAAATTCCAGAGGATGCGTTTTTCAAACAACCCATAATAGTTGACTTCCTGTTGGGCTTTTGTAAAACTTAGAGCACGAAAGTTGTTCGGCCCGATGAGATCTATATGTGTACTGAGTTTCATATTATTACATGCAAGTGTGTTTGATTTATGGACAAAGTTTTCGGACACCATTCCAGGGGGCGCTGTCGAGCCCCCCTGCCACGCCCGGGTACCAGCTTCAGTCCGGCCCTGATGGCCGCGGGTTCTGACCCGTGTGCAAAAATTCAAGAGTTTTTGAGCATGTTAAGGGCCCCAAAAGTGGCAAAAAGGCGAAAGAAAAATAATAGAAAAAAAAAAATATAATAATCCTACCGGAAACAATAGGGACCTTCGCCCTTTCAGGGCTTGGGCCCTAATAATAATAAAAAATATAGCTGCGAGCAGCGATTACGGGCCCAAGCCGGTGGCACCGCAACCCCGGTGCCTTTAGTTACCTAAGGCGGTACCGCCGGCTTTGGCCCTCCATCGCTGCTCGCAGCTATATTTATATATATATATATATGGGTCAATGACGTATAAGGATTACAAAAGTTTGGGGTCAGTAAGATTTTTTATGTTTTTAGGAGAAGTCTCTTCTGCTCACCAAGGCTGCATTTATTTGATTAAAAATACAAACAAAAACTGTAATATTGTGAAATATTATTCCAATTTAAAACAGCTGTTTTCAATTTTAAAATATTTTACATAGTAATTCATTTCTGTGATCAAAGTTGAGTTTTCAGCATCATTACTCCAGTCTTCAGTGTCACATGATCCTTCAGAAATCATTCTAATATGATGATTGATGCTCAATAAATATTCATTATTATTTTCAATGTTGAAAACATTTGTGTACAGATTTTTTTTTCAAAATGCTTTGATGAATGTAAAGTTCAAAAGAACAGCATTTATTTCAAATATAATTTTTTTAACATTATAAATGTCTTTACTGTAACTGTTGATCAGTTTAACTCATCCTTCATAAATAAAAGTATTGATTTATTTTATTTCTTTCCCCCAAAAATAAAATTTAAATTATTACTAACCCCAAACTTTTGAGCGGTAGTGTTATGTTACAAAAGCTTTAGATTTCAGATAAATGCTGTTCTTTTGAACTTTCTATTCATCAAAGACTGTACACAACTGTTTTCGACATTTAAAATAATAATGAATGTTTCTTGAGCATCAATCATCATATTAGAATAATTTCTGAAGGATCATGTGACAGTGACTCCGCTTTGATCACAGGAATAAATAACAGTTTAAAATATATTAAAATAGAAAGCAGCTGTTTTAAATTGGAATAATATTTTACAATATTACTGTTTTTGTTTGTATTTTTAATCAAATAAATGCAGCCTTGGTGAGCAGAAGAAACTTCTCTGTTATGTGCGCTCCACAGACTGCATGCACGTCCGCTTAGAGTTCCGCCTTTTGCGTTCCGTCAATATTACGTTATTAGAAAAATATTTATTTAGAGAATCGATTTTTTGACATTTGTGAATCGATTCAGAATCGTCCACGTCCGGATCGCGATGCATCTAAGAATCAATTTTTTCTACCACCGCTAGATTTCATAAAACAGGTTAATAAATAGTTACAATTAAGTCACTTACATTTTAGATGCAGTATTGACTGTTTTTGTTCTGTTTCAGCACCGAAAATAGTTAAAGATCACAGCAGAACCATCACGCATCACGCGTTTTCTCATAACTGAACGATTCAGCATTTTTAAGGAATCGGTTGACTCAAAGTTTGAATGATCAATCCATAAACATCTGTCTTAATCATGATCGACTCATTCGAACGAATCGTTTGAACGAATGAATCAATGACTCGCTTATTAAGATGGATGCCTGGTGACACCTAATGGCGGTTTAGTGTTTTTTAAAAGCATCATTCTTTCCAACGTGTGTGTGATTTGTGTGTGCAACATTATCAATGTCAGTGTGGAAGTCTGTATTTTTCTTTCACTTTTATATTAGCAATTTAAAAGCACCCGCTTGTGTCACACGTCAAATAACCGGTGGGAAAATATCCTCAGACACATACCTAATAAATGTATCTTTAAATAGAATATTGGCCTACCTGGTAAAAAGTTTTATATACTATTTTGATGTGCTTTTGGACACAAGAGGGCAGTATAGCCCTATGTATGACTTGTTTTTTTTTTTTACTTTACTGTTTTTAATTTTAGAATAAAATTAGAATAAAATTCTTTTTAAAAACAGGATAAAATTGGTTTAGTTGTGATATTTGTATACTTTTATATAGTAATAAATGGTGTATAATTACATTTTTATAAGATTTGAGGCTTTTAGTGTTTCCTTTTTTGACATTACTTTAATCCCTAGCCATAGCAAAACCATTTGCGATATTTAATATCCGTTCACAATTTAGCATATTTAATGTATTTTCATCATTTTGAAAAAAGTTTGGTGGGAATATAATAAACCAGTTAGGAAGAGTAGCTAAAAACTCAGAGTCTGAAATATCCCAAAAATCCACATTCAAACCAAAATATCTGACTTCCTTTGGCTCGGAGCTAATGACTGTAAATTAGAAAGTTGTCTGGCTCGATGAGACCAATATATATTCTAATTTTTGTAACTGTTGGTAAAACTAACCCCCTCACTTTTGTCAAAAGCATGTTGAAAGTGACACACTTCCTGCTGCCAGTTGGTGGCGCTAAAACTTTGACTCACAATAGTTACATCCATCTGATCGGCCTCTTACAATGAACACACTGCTGAAGTTTCATCAAGATCAGTTGATGTATGCAGAAGTTATAACACACTTCCTGTTTCCATTATTCGCCATAAATTCGTTTCCTCGCCACGGCCAAACCGTTCGAGATATCAAAAATCCCCTGGCAATTTTTCATCCTCAATGCCTTGACTTCATGCACACCGAGTTTGGTGGTGATCGGGTGAATTCCCTAGGAGAAGTGTTTCAAATACCAGACCATGCGTTTCCAAACAACCCTAAATAGCCGACTTCCTGTTGGGCTGGCGTAAAACTTAGAGCACGAAAGTTGTTCGGCCCGATGAGATCTATATGTGTACCGAGTTTCATATTATTACATGCAAGTGTGTTTGATTTATGGACAAGTGTTCGGATGCTGTTCCAGGGGGCGCTGTCGAGCCCCCCTGCCACGCCCGGGTACCAGCTTCAGCCCGGCCCTGATGGCCGCGGGTTCTGACCTGTGTGCAAAGTTTCAAGAGTTTTTGAGCACGTTAAGGGCCCCAAAAGTGCCCAAAAGTCAAAAAGAAAAATAATAATAAATATAGCTGCGAGCAGCGATTACGGGCCCAAGCCGGTGGCACCGCAACCCCGGAGCCTTTAGTTACCTAAAGGCACCGGGGATGGCGGTGCCGCCGGCTTTGGCCCTCCATCGCTGCTCGCAGCTATATTTATATATATATATATATATATATATATATAGATATATATATATCTATCTATATATATATATATATCTATATATATATATATATATATATACACACACACACATACATATACATATATATATATATATATATATATATATACACACACGTATATATATATATAAGACAGAAAATATTACTTGTCTTACCTTATTCTGATTTTATGATACACTCAAAATATTCCACAACAAATCCTTTAAATTTAATGTAAAAATAAAAACGAAAGTAAGCAGTGTTGGTCTCACGTAACCCTCTCATTAGAATCAAAATGTTTCAATATTTGCGATGTATTTGGATGCTAAACTATTCTTTATTATAGGCTTTGTACTTCACTCGTGTTCCAATATCGATGGAAAAAATCATCCTCTTCACAAGCGCAAAAATGTGCTTGGAAACATCACAGTGGAGCTCTGCTTTCTGTGAATGGTACAAATTATACTACTGACTATTTAAACAGAGCAGTGTAATTCGTTTATGTTAGGTTGACTATTTTTATTATTATATTGTATTAGGGCTATAATGAACAGGCTGCGATATCAAGATTGCAATTCTGGAATGTGTGTGTGTGTGTGTGACGCGGTTGCGGTTGAACAGTGGACACAAAAACATAAATAAAATGTTTTAGTTAATTCCTACATCCATAGGAATACATTGAAAATGCTCGCTCTACTCCGCACCATTATCAATGTCTGTGCGGACGTCTGTATTTTACTAGTATATAGTATACTATAGTTAGCGATTTAAAAGCACCCGCTCGTGTCACACGTCGATTAACCGATGGGAAAATATCCTCACAGTCATATACCTAATAAATTTATATTTAAATACAATAGGCCTACCTAGTAAAACGTTTTATATACTATTTTGATATCCTTTTGGACACAAGAGGGCAGTATAGCCCTATGTTTGCTTTTTTGTTGAACCAAATAGCACTAAATAGCCTGTTTTTAACTTTTTCATACTTCTTGAATTGCAAAAACAGAATAAAATAGGTTTAGTTCTAATATTTGTATAATTTTATATAAAAATAAATGGTGTATAATAGGGCTGTAGTACTCGAGTCCGGTCTTGGACTCGAGTCCGGACTCGAGACCGCTTTTCTATGGTCTCGGACTTGTCTCGGACTCGCTGGTATTCGGACTCGGACTTGTCTCGGTCTCGGCCACTGGTCTTGCCAAATATGGCTTTTGGTCTCGACCGAGTCCAGGTTTCTTTATTATGTTCCCAGTAATCACACATACGTCGCCGCGATATTAAAACAATATATTATTGGAGGGAAAGTGAAACACTGGCCACCTAATAAGTATTTCGGCTCTTTTTCGTGAGCCGGCTCGTTTCACTCAGCTCACTGAAAGAGCCGGCTCTTTTGACTCACAAACGGCTCTTTAAAAAATAAATGTTTAAATAAACTCGCTGAAAGTCCACCGCTAGTGCAACGTGAATATTCACATTTTTAATTGTCCATAACACCCCGAAAACTAGCCTGCTTGCCTTGCACATCTAATTAATGGGCAAAGTTTTCCGACTTTTTTTCTTACCTTTCTTTCTTTGCCTATTCCATGAGTGGTAGGCACAATGACTGGCTGTTTTAAAATATAGCTAATATCGAAACAAAATAACCCAGCTCATAACTTGCAGGTTTGCTTAGTGGCAAACTTTTTTCATTTGATTGTTTCAGCCGCCACCCGCCCGAAATTAATTAAAATATTATTTTTCGTCACGTCATCCGCCCGATCCGCGGTTTATCCGCATCTCTTGTGTGTGTGTGTGTGTGTGTGTGTGTGTGTGTGTCTGTGAGTTGTCTCGGTCTTCCCTCATGCAGTTTAATTGGTTGACATCGCGTGTATGATTGACAGGAACAGAATGTAAGGCTGATCAGACAGTCGAAACGAATGTGTTAGGCCTAGGCTATATAATTATTATTTTTTTGTTGTTCTTTGAATTAGTCAATTATTTTAAATAAAATTAAAATTATTCATTATTTCATTATTACATAATGATTTAATTTCTATAGGCTAGCCTATATTTTTTAGCAGACTTTTTTTTTCCTGTCCTGGACTCGGTCTTGACTCGGACTCGAACCTTTTTGGACTCGGTCTTGACTCGGACTCGAACCTCTTTGGACTCGGTCTTGACTTGGACTCGACTAGTCCTGGTCTTGGACTTGTCTTGGACTCGACAAAGGTGGTCTTGACTACAGCCCTAGTGTATAATTACATTTTTAGAAGTTATGAGATGTTTCCTGCTTCCTTTTTGACATTAATTTAATCCCTCGCCATAGCAAAACCGTTTGAGATATTCAATATCCGTTTACAATTTAGCATCATTAATATATTTTTATCATGTTGAAAAAGTTTGGTGGGAATAAAATAAACCTTTTAGGAGGAGTAACTAAAAACTCAGAGGCTGATTTAACAAAAAATCCATATTCAGACCAAAATATCTGACTTCCTGTTGGTTGCAGCTAATGCCTGTAAATTAGAAAGTTGTCCGGCTCGATGAGACCAATATACGTACTGATTTTTGTAATTGTGGGTAAAACTAACCCCCCCACTTTTGTCAAAAACATTTTGAAAGTGACACACTTCCTGCTGCCAGCTGGTGGCGCTATAACTTTGACTCACAATAGTCACATCCATCTGATCGGCACACTGCTGAAGTTTCATCAAGATCAGTTAATGTATGCTGAAGTTATACCACTTCGTGTTTCTCTTTTCTCGCCATAAATGCGTTTCCTCACCACGACCAAACCGTTCGAGATATCAAAAATCCGTCCGCAATTTAGAATCCTCAATGTCTTGACTTCATGCACACCGAGTTTGGTGACAATTTAATTAATTTTCTAGGAGGAGTGTTTCAAATTCCACAGCAAGCGTTCTCCAAACAACCCATAATAGCTGACTTCCTGTTGGGCTGGCGTGAAACTTGACAGAGGGAAAGTTGTTCGGCCCGATGAGATCTATATGTGTACCGAGTTTCATATTAATTCATGCAAGCGTGTTTGATATATGGACCAAGTTTTCAGACCCCATTCAAGGGGGCGCTGTTGAGCCCCCCTGCCACGCCCGTTTCTGAAACTTTTCACATGTCTATTGGCTAATAAGTGTTATGTGTCTGTCGAGTTTCATCCAATTTCAAGCATGCTAAGAGTCTCAAACGCATCCGAAAAGAATATTAAAGTTTGATGCGTTGCCACGGCAACAGTATCTAAGATATCAAAAATCCTTTCACAGGTGCACATCTGCCGTGTGTTTACATTATACATATAAAGTTTGAAGCAAATCTGGTAAAAATAAGACGGTGACTTCAAAGCATTTTGAAAGTGACACACTTCCTGCTGCCAGTTGGTGGCGCTATAACTTTGACTCACAATAGTCACATCAATGTGATCGGCCTCTTACAACGAACACACTGCTGAAGTTTAATCAAGATCAGTTAATGTATGCAGAAGTTATAACACACTTCCTGTGTCCCATTATTCGCCATAAATTCGTTTCCTCGGCACGGCCTAACCGTTCGAGATATCAAAAATCCGTCCGCAATTTAGCATCCTCAGTGTCTTGACTTCATACACACCGAGTTTGGTGGGGATGGGATGAATTCTTTAGGAGGAGTACTTCACATTCCACAGCAAGCGTTTTCCAAACAACCCATAATAGCCGACTTCCTGTTGGGCTGGCGTGAAACTTGACAGAGGGAAAGTTGTTCGGCCTGATGAGATCTATATGTGTACCGAGTTTCATATTAATTCATGCAAGCGTGTTTGATATATGGACCAAGTTTTCAGACCCTGTTCAAGGTGGCGCTGTTGAGCCCACCTGCCACGCCCATTTCTGAAACTTTTCACATGTCTACTGGCTAATAAGTGTTATGTGTCTGTCGAGTTTCATCCAATTTCAAGCATGCAAAGAGTCTCAAAAGCATCCGAAAATAATATTATAGTTTGATGCGTTGCCGCGGCAACAGTATCTAAGATATCAATAATCCTTTCACAGGTCTACATCTGCCATGTATTTACATTATACACACAAAGTTTGAAGCAAATCGGGTAAAAATAAGAGGGTGATTTCAAAGCATTTTGAAAATGACAAACTTCCTGCTGCCAGTTGGTGGCGCTATAACTTTGACTCACAATAGTCACATCAATGTGATCGGCCTCTTACAACGAACACACTTCTGAAGTTTAATCAAGATCAGTTAATGTATGCAGAAGTTATAACACACTTCCTGTGTCCCATTATTCGCCATAAATTTGTTTCCTCGCCACGGCCAAACCGTTCGAGATATCAAAAATCCGTTCGCAATTTAGCATCCTCAATGTCTTGACTTCATTCACACCGAGTTTGGTGGCGATCGGATGAATTCCCTAGGAGGAGTATTTCACATTCCATTGTATGCGTTTTCCAAATAACGTATAATAACCGACTTCCTGTTGGGCTGGTGTAAAACTTAGAGCATGAAAGTTGTTCGGCCCGATGAGATCTATATGTGTACTGAGTTTCATATTATTATATGCAAGTGTGTTTGATTTATGGACCAAGTTTTCGGACACCATTCCAGGGGGCGCTGTCGAGCCCCCCTGCCACGCCCGGGTACCAGCTTCAGTCCGGCCCTGATGGCCGCGGGTTCTGATGTGTGTGCAAAATTTCAAGAGTTTTCGAACATGTTAAGGACCCCAAAAGTGCCCGAAAGGTTGACAAAATAATAATAATAATAATTAAAGCTGCAAGCAGCGATGAAAGGGCCCTCGCACCCGTGCCATCAACACTCGGTGGCTTTAGGAAGACAGAGCATGGTTGGGAAATGTACATTTAAGGAGGTATATATAGTAAGAGTATGTCAAAGTCAGTTACAAAATGTTTTGTATAATGGTGATAATAGCATGCTTCATGACTCAGCTAAGTGTTGCTAGCATGTTTAGTCTGTTTCTAGCATGCTTAGTACACAATAATTATGTGGTTAGTACTGCATTACTGTGTTAACCATGTCAGTTTCTGTTGCCAGTAGGTTGTGTTATGACTATAACTGAATATGAGCATGGATGTGTGTTCAGGACAGAACTCTTATCAAACGTGTGAAGTTTGGTGCAAATTGGACATTGCCTTCTTGAGTAACAACAAAGTCATGTTTCATTGAATTATATTCTTTAGCACGTAGCTAAGCATTGTTAGCATGTTTTAACATGTTTCTAGCATGTTTAGAACTCAATGGCATTTTTAACATGTTGCTAGAACGGCATAAACGTGTTAAACATGTCACTTCCTGTTGCCAGTAGGTGGCGCTATTACTATAACTGAACATTCTCATGTAGATGTGTTCAGGCCATGACTCTTATCAAAAGTGTGAAGTTTGGGGCAGACTGGACATTCCATGCCTGAGTTACAGCAAATTCCTATTTAATTGCAATAATAGCATGATTTAGCACTTAGCTAAGAGTTTGCTAGCATGTTTTAGCATGTTTCTAGTATGTTGTTAGCATGTTTAACACTTGCTGGCACTTTTTTATATGTTATTAGGAGTCCATAACAGTGTTAAACATGTCACTTCCTGTTGCCAGCAGGTGGCGCTATGACTGTAACTGAATATAAGCATGGTCATGTGTCCAGGACAGAACGCTTATCAAAAGTGTGAAGTTTGGGGCAGATTGGACATTCCATGCCTGAGTTACAGCAAATTCATATTTAATTGCAGTCATATCATTCTTTAGCACTTAGCTAAGTGTTTGCTAGTATGTTTTAGCATGTCTCTAGTATGTTGGTAGGATGTTTAGCACCTACTGGCATTTTTTTATGTTATTAGGAGTCAAGAACAGTGTTAAACGTCACTTCCTGTTGCCAGCAGGTGGCGCTATGACTATAACTAAATATTAGCATGGACATGTGTTCAAGAGATAACTCTTATCAAACGTGTGAAGTTTGGGGTAGATTGTACATTGCCTTCTTGAGTAACAACAAAGTCCTGTTTCATTGAATTAGCATGCTTTAGCAGTTAGCTAAGTATTGCTAGCATGTTTTAACATGTTTCTAGCATGTTTAGAACTCAATGGCATTTTTAACATGTTGCTAGAACGGCATCAACGTGTTAAACATGTCACTTCCTGTTGCCAGTAGGTGGCGCTATTACTATAACTGAATTTGAGCATAGACATGTGTTCAGGCCATGATTCTTATCAAACGTGTGAAGTTTGGGGCAGATTGGACATTCCATGCCTGAGTTACAGCAAATTCCTATTTAATTGCAGTAATAGCATGCTTTAGCACTTAGCTAAGTGTTTGCTAGCATGTTTCTAGTATGTTGCTAACCTGCTTAGCACTTGCTGGCTCTTTTTTATATGTTATTAGGAGACCACAACACTGTTAAACATGTCACTTCCTGTTGACAGCAGGTGGCGCTATTACTATAACTGAATATTCTCATGTAGATGTGTTCAGGCCATGACTCTTATCAAACGTGTGAAGTTTGGGGCAGATTGGACATTCCATGCCTGTGTTACAGCAAATTCCTATTTAATTGCAGCAATAGCATGCTTTAGCACTTAGCTAAGTGTTTGCTAGCATGTTTTAGCATGTTTCTAGTATGTTGTTAGCATGTTTAGCACTTGCTGGCACTTTTTTTATATGTTTTTATATGTCCACAACAGTGTTTAACATGTCACTTCCTGTTCCCAGCAGGTGGCACTATGACTGTAACTGAATATGAGCATGGTCATGTGTTCAGGACAGAACGTTTATTAAAAGTGTGAAGTTTGGCGCAGATTGGACATTGCCTTCTTGAGTAACAACAACATTGTTCATTGAATTAGCATGCTTTAGCACTTAGCTAAGTATTGCTAGCATGTTTTAACATGTTTCTAGCATGTTTAGAAGTCAATGGCATTTTTAACATGTTGCTAGAATGGCATCAACGTGTTAAACATGACACTTCCTGTTACCAGTAGGTGGCGCTATTACTATAACTGAATATTCTCATGTAGATGTGTTCAGGACAGAACGCTTATCAAAAGTGTGAAGTTTGGGGCAGATTGGACATTCCATGCCTGAGTTACAGCAAATTCCTATTTAATTGCAATAATAGCATGCTTTAGCACTTAGCTAAGAGTTTGCTAGCATGTTTTAGCATGCTTCTAGTATGTTGTTAGCATGTTTAGCACTTGCTGGCACTTTTTTATATGTTATTAGGAGTCCATAACAGTGTTAAACATGTCACTTCCTGTTGCCAGTAGGTGGCGCTATGGCTATAACTGAATATGAGCATGGTCATGTGTTCAGGACAGAACTCTTATCAAACGTGTGAAGTTTGGGGCAGATTGGACATTCCATGCCTGAGTTACAGCAACTTCCTGTTTCATGGCGAAACATCAAAATTTGTCAGGCCGCCGAGGACCCGCCCTTCGACGAAAACTCAAGATCTTCGCAATTTAACGTCGCAAAGGCCTTAAGATTACACTCACCAAATTTGAAGATGATCAGATTAAAACTGTAGGAGGAGTTCGTTAAAGTACGAGGCCTGAAAATGGCAAAAACTGCACAAAAATCTGAGAGGAAGTTCAAAATGGCTGACTTCCTGTTGGGTTTAGGGCTATGCTCCAAGAGACTTTTTTGTAGGTATTAGGTCATTACATGTATGTACCGAATTTCGTGCACGTACGTGGAACGTTGCGGGAGGCGCACTCCGTTGAACTTTTATAGGTGGCGCTATCGGGCCATTTTGCCCCGTCCAATTCTGAAACCTATATCAGATGTAAATTTTCGCCAGTTCTGACGCGTGTGCAAAGTTTTGTGAGTTTTCGAGCATGTTTAGGCCCTCAAAAATGCAATTAAATGCGGAGAAGAATAATAATAATAATAATAATAATAATAATAATAATAAACAGAGCAATTCCAAGAGGGTCCTCACACCATCGGTGCTCGGGCCCTAATTAAAGCTGCAAGCAGCGATGAAAGGGCCCTCGCACCCGTGCCATCAACACTCGGTGGCTTTAGGAAGACAGAGCATGGTTGGGAAATGTACATTTAAGGAGGTATATATAGTAAGAGTATGTCAAAGTCAGTTACAAAATGTTTTGTATAATGGTGATAATAGCATGCTTCATGACTCAGCTAAGTGTTGCTAGCATGTTTAGTCTGTTTCTAGCATGCTTAGTACACAATAATTATGTGGTTAGTACTGCATTACTGTGTTAACCATGTCAGTTTCTGTTGCCAGTAGGTGGCGTTATGACTATAACTGAATATGAGCATGGATGTGTGTTCAGGACAGAACTCTTATCAAACGTGTGAAGTTTGGTGCAAATTGGACATTGCCTTCTTGAGTAACAACAAAGTCATGTTTCATTGAATTAGCATTCTTTAGCACTTAGCTAAGCATTGTTAGCATGTTTTAACATGTTTCTAGCATGTTTAGAACTCAATGGCATTTTTAACATGTTGCTAGAACGGCATCAACGTGTTAAACATGTCACTTCCTGTTGCCAGTAGGTGGCGCTATTACTATAACTGAACATTCTCATGTAGATGTGTTCAGGCCATGATTCTTATCAAAAGTGTGAAGTTTGGGGCAGATTGGACATTCCATGCCTGAGTTACAGCAAATTCATATTTAATTGCAGTAATATCATTCTTTAGCACTTAGCTAAGTGTTTGCTAGTATGTTTTAGCATGTCTCTAGTATGTTGGTAGGATGTTTAGCACCTACTGGCATTTTTTTATATGTTATTAGGAGTCAAGAACAGTGTTAAACGTCACTTCCTGTTGCCAGCAGGTGGCGCTATGACTATAACTAAATATGAGCATGGACATGTGTTCAAGAGATAACTCTTATCAAACGTGTGAAGTTTGGGGTAGATTGTACATTGCCTTCTTGAGTAACAACAAAGTCCTGTTTCATTGAATTAGCATGCTTTAGCACTTAGCTAAGTATTGCTAGCATGTTTTAACATGTTTCTAGCATGTTTAGAACTCAATGGCATTTTTAACATGTTGCTAGAACGGCATCAACGTGTTAAACATGTCACTTCCTGTTGCCAGTAGGTGGCGCTATTACTGTAACTGAATTTGAGCATAGACATGTGTTCAGGCCATGATTCTTATCAAACGTGTGAAGTTTGGGGCAGATTGGACATTCCGTGCCTGAGTTACAGCAAATTCCTATTTAATTGCAGTAATAGCATGCTTTAGCACTTAGCTAAGTGTTTGCTAGCATGTTTCTAGTATGTTGATAACCTGTTTAGCACTTGCTGGCTCTTTTTTATATGTTATTAGGAGACCACAACACTGTTAAACATGTCACTTCCTGTTGACAGCAGGTGGCGCTATTACTATAACTGAATATTCTCATGTAGATGTGTTCAGGCCATGACTCTTATCAAACGTGTGAAGTTTGGGGCAGATTGGACATTCCATGCCTGTGTTACAGCAAATTCCTATTAAATTGCAGCAATAGCATGCTTTAGCACTTAGCTAAGTGTTTGCTAGCATGTTTTAGCATGTTTCTAGTATGTTGTTAGCATGTTTAGCACTTGCTGGCACTTTTTTATATGTTTTTATATGTCCACAACAGTGTTTAACATGTCACTTCCTGTTGCCAGCAGGTGGCACTATGACTGTAACTGAATATGAGCATGGTCATGTGTTCAGGACAGAATGTTTATTAAAAGTGTGAAGTTTGGCGCAGATTGGACATTGCCTTCTTGAGTAACAACAACATCCTGTTTCATTGAATTAGCATGCTTTAGCACTTAGCTAAGTATTGCTAGCATGTTTTAACATGTTTCTAGCATGTTTAGAAGTCAATGGCATTTTTAACATGTTGCTAGAATGGCATCAACGTGTTAAACATGACACTTCCTGTTACCAGTAGGTGGCGCTATTACTATAACTGAATATTCTCATGTAGATGTGTTCAGGACAGAACGCTTATCAAAAGTGTGAAGTTTGGGGCAGATTGGACATTCCATGCCTGAGTTACAGCAAATTCCTATTTAATTGCAATAATAGCATGCTTTAGCACTTAGCTAAGAGTTTGCTAGCATGTTTTAGCATGCTTCTAGTATGTTGTTAGCATGTTTAGCACTTGCTGGCACTTTTTTATATGTTATTAGGAGTCCATAACAGTGTTAAACATGTCACTTCCTGTTGCCAGCAGGTGGCGCTATGACTATAACTGAATATGAGCATGGTCATGTGTTCAGGACAGAACTCTTATCAAACGTGTGAAGTTTGGGGCAGATTGGACATTCCATGCCTGAGTTACAGCAACTTCCTGTTTCATGGCGAAACATCGAAATTTGTCAGGCCGCCGAGGACCCGCCCTTCGACGAAAACTCAAGATCTTCGCAATTTAACGTCGCAAAGGCCTTAAGATTACACTCACCAAATTTGAAGATGATCAGATTAAAACTGTAGGAGGAGTTTGTTAAAGTATGAGGCCTGAAAATGGCAAAAACTGCACAAAAATCTGAGAGGAAGTTCAAAATGGCTGACTTCCTGTTGTGTTTAGGGCTACGCTCCAAGAGACTTTTTGGTAGGTATTAGGTCATTACATGTATGTACCGAATTTCGTGCACATACGTGGAACGTTGCGGGAGGCGCACTCCGTTGAACTTTTATAGGTGGCGCTATCGAGCCATTTTGCCCTGTCCAATTCTGAAACCTATATCAGATGTAAATTTTCGCCAGTTCTGACGCGTGTGCAAAGTTTCGTGAGTTTTCGAGCATGTTTAGGCCCTCAAAAATGCAATTTAATGCGGAGAAGAATAATAATAATAATAATAAACAGAGCAATTCCAAGAGGGTCCTCACACCATCGGTGCTCGGGCCCTAATAAAATATAGCTGCGAGCAGCGATTACGGGCCCAAGCCGGTGGCACCGCAACCCCGATGCCTTTAGTTACCTAAAGGCACCGGGGTGGCGGTACCACCGGCTTTGGCCCTTCATCGCTGCTCGCAGCTATATTTATATATATATATATGAGTCCGGCTCGATGAGACCAATATAAGTACTGATTTTTGTAACTGTGGGTAAAAGTAACCCCCCCACTTTTGTCAAAACCATTTTGAAAGTGACACACTTCCTGCTGCCAGTTGGTGGCGCTATAACTTTGACTCATAATAGTTACATCCATCTGATCGGCCTCTTACCACGAACACACTGCTGAAGTTTCATCAAGATCAGTTAATGTATGCAGAAGTTATAACACTTCGTGTTTCTCTTTTCTCGCCATAAATTTGTTTCCTTGCCACGACCAAACCGTTCGAGATATCAAAAATCCATCCGCAATTTAGCATCCTCAATGTCTTGACTTCATGCCCACCGAGTTTGATGGTGATTGAATTAATTCTCTAGGAGGAGTGTTTCAAATTCCACAGCAAGCGTTCTCCAAACAACCCATAATAGCTGACTTCCTGTTGAGCTGGCGTATAACTTAAGAGTGTGAAAGTTGTTCGGCCCGATGAGATCTATATGTGTTCCGAGTTTCATATTAATTCATGCAAGCTAGTTTGATCTATGGACCAAGTTTTCAGACCCCATTCAAGGGGGCGCTGTTGAGCCCCCCTGCCACGCCCGGGTACCAGCTTCAGCCCTGATGGCCGCAGGTTCTGACCTGTGTGCAAAGTTTCAAGAGTTTTCGAGCACGTTAAGGGCCCCAAAAGCCCCTGAAACCTTGAAAAACAATTAGAAAAGCAAATTTCTCCTAACAGACAACCCCCCCCCCCACACACACACAGAGACACAGATACAGAGAGAGAGAGAGAGAGAGAATTCTCCAAAAAATCACATTCAAACCTAAATATCTGACTTCCTGTTGGTTGCAGCTAATAACTGTCAATTAGAAAGTTGTCCGGCTCGATGAGAACAATATACATACCGATTTTTGTGATTCTAGGAAAAACTAAGCCCTTATTTTTGACTAAAGGTGGCGCTACTGAGCCCCTCACCACGCCCATTTCTGAAACTTTGCACATGTCTACTGGATAATAAATTTGATGAGTCTGTCGAGTTTCATGCATTTTCAAGCATGTGAAGAGTCTCAATAGCATCCGAAAAGAATATTGAAGTTTGATGCGTTGCCACGTCAACAGTATCTAAGATATCAATAATCCTTTCACAAGTCTACATTTGCCGTGTGTCTACATTATACACATAAAGTTTGAAGCAAATTGGGTAAAAATAAGAGAGTGATTTCAAAGCATTTTGAAAGTGACACACTTCCTGCTGCCAGTTGGTGGCGCTTTAACTTTGACTCACAATAGTCACATCCTTGTGTTCGGCCTCTTACAATGAATACACTGCTGAAGTTTCATCAAGATCAGATAATGTATGCTGAAGTTATAATACACTTCCTGTGTCCCTTATTCGCCATAAATTTGTTTCCTCGCCACGGCCAAACCGTTTGAGATATCAAAAATCCGTCCGCAATTTAGCATCCTCAATGTCTTGACTTCATGCTGACCGAGTTTTGAGGCGAATGGATGAATTTCCTAGGAGGAGTACATCAAATTCCACAGCATGCGTTTCCAAACAACCCATAATAGCCGACTTCCTGTTGGGCGGAGCTAATAACTTAGAGTGCGGACGTTGTTCGGCCTGATGAGATCTATATGTGTACCGAGTTTCATATTAATTCATGCAAGCGTGTTTGATATATGGACCAAGTTTTCGGACCCCGTTCAAGGAGGCGCTGTCGAGCCCCCCTGCCACGCCCAGGTACCAGCTTCAGCCCAGCCCTGATGGCCGAAGGTTCTGACCTGTGTGCAAAGTTTCAAGAGTTTTCGAGCACGTTAAGGGCCCCAAAAGACCCTGAAACCTTGAAAAACAATTATAAAAGCAACTTTCTCCTAACAGACAAATCCCCCACACACACCCCCCCCCCCCCACACACACACACAGAGACACAGATACAGAGAGAGAGAGAGAGAGAATTCTCCAAAAAATCACATTCAAACCAAAATATCTGACTTCCTGTTGGTTGGAGCTAATAACTCTAAATTAGAAAGTTGTCCGGCTCGATGAGAACAATATACATACCGATTTTTGTGATTCTAGGAAAAACTAAGCCCCCATTTTTGACTAAAGGTGGCGCTACTGAGCCATTCCACCACGCCCGTTTCTGAAACTTTGCACATGTCTACTGGCTAATAAATGTGATGTGTCTGTCGAGATTCATCCAATTTCAAGCATGCTAAGAGTCTCAAAAGCATCAAAAAAGAATATTAAAGTTTGATGCGTTGCCATGGCAACAGTATCTAAGATATCAATAATCCTTTCACAGGTCTACATCTGCCGTGTGTCTACATTATACACATAAAGTTTGAAGCAAATCGGGTAAAAATAAGAGAGTGATTTCAAAGCATTTTGAAAGTGACACACTTCCTGCTGCCAGTTGGTGGCGCTATAACTTTGACTCACAATAGTCACATCCTTGTGTTCGGCCTCTTACAACGAACACACTGCTGAAGTTTCATCAAGATCACATAATGTATGCTGAAGTTATAATACACTTCCTGTGTCCCTTATTCGCCATAAATTCGTTTCCTTGCCACAGCCAAACCGTTCGAGATATCAAAAATCCGTCCGCAATTTAGCATCCTCAATGGCTTGACTTCATGCTGACCGAGTTTGGAGGAGATTGGATGAATTCTCTAGGAGGAGTACATCAAATTCCACAGCATGCGTTTGCAAACAACCCATAATAGCCGACTTCCTGTTGGGCTGGCATAAAACTTAGAGCACGAAAGTTGTTCGGCCCGATGAGATCTATATGTGTACCGAGTTTCATATTATTACATGCAAGTGTGTTTGATTTATGAACAAGTGTTCGGATCCCGTTCCAGGGGGCGCTGTCGAGCCCCCCTGCCACGCCCGGGTACCAGCTTCAGCCCAGCCCTGATGGCCGCGGGTTCTGACCTGTGTGCAAAGTTTCAAGAGTTTTCGAGCACGTTAAGGGCCCCAAAAGTGCCCGAGAAGTAGAAAAAAAATAATAATAATAATAAAAATAATCCTAACGAAAACAATAGGGCCTTCGCCCTTTCAGGGCTTGGGCCCTAATAATCCTACCGGAAACAATAGGGCCTTCGCCCTTTCAGGGCTTGGGCCCTAATAATAATAGAAAAAAATAATCCTACCGAAAACAATAGGGCCTTCGCCCTTTCAGGGCTTGGGCCCTAATAATCCTAACGAAAACAATAGGGCCTTCGCCCTTTCAGGGCTTGGGCCCTAATAATAAAAATAATCCTAACGAAAACAATAGGGCCTTCGCCCTTTCAGGGCTTGGGCCCTAATAATAAATATAGCTGCGAGCAGCGATTACGGGCCCAAGCCGGTGGCACCGCAACCCCGGCGCCTTTAGTTACCTAAAGGCACCGGGGTGGCGGTGGCACCGGCTTTGGCCCTTCATCGCTACTCGCAGCTATATTTATATATATATATATATATATATATATATATATAAATATATATTTAAATAATATATAATATATATAATATATTATATATAAAATATTTATATAATATAAATTCAAAGCATTTAGAAAGTGACACACTTCCTGCTGCCAGTTGGTGGCGCTATAACTTTGTCTCACAATAGTCACATCCATGTGATCGGCCTCTTACAACGAACACACTGCTGAAGTTTCATCAAGATCAGTTAATTTATGCTGAAGTTATAACACACTTCCTGTTTCCATTATTCGCCATAAATTCGTTGGGCTGGTGTATATATATATATATATATATATATATATATATATATATATATATATATATATATATATATATATATATATATATACATAAAAGACAGAAAATATTACTTGTCTTACCTTATTCTGAATTTATGATACACTCAAAATATTCCACAACATTGATTAACCCGTTTATTAACCCGTTGGTAAAATATTCTCACCGTCACATACCTAGTATATTTTTATATAGAGACAATAGGCCTACCTGATTTTGAACTCAAGAGGGCAGTATAGCACTATGAATGACATGATTTATTTATTTTTTGGACTAAAAAAAAACATTCTGGCTGTTTTTAAACTTAAAAAAATATTAAATTAAAAAAAATAAAATGGGTTTAGTTCTGATATTTGTATAATTTTATATAGAAATAAATGGTGTATAATTAAATTTTTAGAAGATACGAGGGTTTTAGTGTTTCCATTTTTTGACATTACTTTAATCCCTCGCCATAGCAAAACCGTTTGAGATATGTATTATCCGTTCACAATTTAGCATCTTTAATGTATTTTCATCATGTTGAAAAAGTTTGGTGTGAATAAAATAAACCACCTAGCAGGAGTGGTTAAAAATTCAGAGGCTGATTTTGCAAAGAAATCCACATTCAAACCAAAATATCTGACTTCCTGTTGCTCGGAGCTAATGACTGTAAATTAGAAAATTGTCCTGCTCGATGAGACCAATATGCGTACTGATTTTTGTAACTGTGGGTAAAAGTAACCCCCCCCACTTTTGTCAAAAGCATTTTGAAAGTGACACACTTCCTGCTACCAGTTGGTGGCGCTATAACTTTGACTCACAATAGTTACATCCATCTGATCGGCCTCTTACCACGAACACACTGCTGAAGTTTCATCAAGATCAGTTAATGTGTGCAGAAGTTATAACACTTCGTGTTTCTCTTTTCTCGCCATAAATTCGTGTCCTCGCCACGGCCAAACCGTTCGAGATATCAAAAATCCGTCCGCAATTTAGCATCCTCAATGTCTTGACTTCACGCTGACCGAGTTTAGAGGCGATTGGATGAATTCTCTAGGATGAGTACATCAAATTCCACAGCATGTGTTTTTCAAACAACCCATAATAGCCGACGTCCTGTTGGGCGGAGCTAATAACTTAGAGTGCGGAAGTTGTTCGGCCCGATGAGATCTATATGTGTACCGAGTTTCATATTAATTCATGCAAGCGTGTTTGATATATGGACCAAGTTTTCAGACCGTGTTCAAGGGGGGCGCTGTTGAGCCCCCCTGCCACGCCCGGGTACCAGCTTCAGCCTGGCCCTGATGACCGTGGGTTCTGATCTGTGTGAAAAGTTTCAAGAGTTTTTGAGCACGTTAAGGGCCCCAAAAGCCCCTGAAACCTTGAAAAACAAAGATTAAATGGAATAGACAAATCCCCCCACCCCCTCCACACACACACACAGAGAGAGAGAAAATTCTCCAGAAAATCCACATTCAAACCAAAATATCTGACTTCCTGTTGGTTTGAGCTAATGACAATAAATTAGAAAGTTGTCCGGCCTGATGAGAACAATATACGCACCAAGTTTTGTGATTCTAGGAAAAACTAAGCCCCCATTTTCGGCTAAAGGTGGCGCTACTGAGCCATTCCACCACGCCCGTTTCTGAAACTTTGCACATGTCTACTGGATAATAAATGTGATGTGTCTGTCGAGTTTCATGCAATTTCAAGTATGTTAAGAGTCTCAAAAGCTTAAAAAAAGAATATTAAAGTTTGAAGCATTGCCACGGCAACAGTATCTAAGATATCAATAATCCTTTCACAGGTCTACATCTGCCGTGTGTCTACATTATACACATAAAGTTTGAAGCAAATAGGGTAAAAATAAGAGAGTGATTTCAAAGCATTTTGAAAGTGACAAACTTCCTGCTGCCAGTTGGTGGCGCTATAACTTTGACTCACAATAGTCACATCCATGTGATCGGCCTCTTACAACGAACACACTGCTGAAGTTTCATCAAGATCAGTTAATGTATGCAGAAGTTATAACACACTTCCTGTTTCCATTATTCGCCATAAATTCGTTTCCTCGCCACGGCCAAACCGTTCGAGATATCAAAAATCCTTTCGCAATTTAGCATCCTCAATGTCTTGACTTCATGCTGACCGAGTTTGGAGGCGAATGGATGAATTCCCTAGGAGGAGTACATCAAAATCCACAGCATGCGTTTCCAAACAACCCATAATAGCCGACTTCCTGTTGGGCTGGCGTAAAAAGTAAAACTACGAAAGTTGTTCGGCCCGATGAGATCTATATGTGTACTGAGTTTCCTATTATTACATGCAAGCGTGTCTGATTTATGGACCAAGTTTTCGGACCTCGTTCAAGGGGGCGCTTTTGAGCCCCCCTGCCACGCCCGGGTACCAGCTTCAGCCCAGCCCTGATGGCCGCGGGTTCTGACCCGTGTGCAAAGTTTCAAGAGTTTTCGAGCATGTTAAGGGCCCCAAAAGTGCCCGAAAGGTTGACAAAAAAATAATAATAAATATAGCTGCGAGCAGCGATTACGGGCCCAAGCCGGTGGCACCGCAACCCCGGTGCCTTTAGTTACCTAAAGCCACCGGGGTGGCGGTACCGCCGGCTTTGGCCCTTCATCGCTGCTCGCAGCTATATTTATTTATTTATATATATATATATATATATATATATATATATATATATATATATATATAAATAAATATAGTACATATATATATATATATGTATGTGTGTGTGTGTGTGTGTGTGTGTATATATATATATATATATATATATATATATATATATATATATATATACACACACACACACACACACACACACACATATAAATATATAAAAGACAGAAAATATTACTTGACTTACCTTATTCTGATTTTATGATACACTCAAAATATTCCACAACAAATCCTTTAAATTTAATGTAAAAATTAAAATGAAAGTAAGCAGTGTTGGGCTCACGTAACGTAACCCTCTTATTAGAATCAAAATGTTTCAACTTTTGCGATGTATTTGGATGCTAAGCTATTCTTTATTATAGGCTTTGTTCTTCACTCGTGTTCCAATATCGACGAAAAAAATCATCCTCTTCACACGTGCAAAAATGTGCTTGGAAACATCACAGTGGAGCGGTGCTTACTGTGAATGTACGAATTGTACTACTGACTATTTAGAGCAGTGTAATTTTTATATGTTAGGTTGACTATTTTATTATTATATTTTATTAAGGCTATAATGAACAGGCTGTGATGTCAAGATTGCAATGTTGGAATGTGTGTGCTGTGTGTGTGTTCATGTTTTTCTATCCCTGTGGGGACTTCAACCTGAATGCACACAGACTCATGGGGACTCGTGTCACAGTGGGGACCTAAATAGAGGTCCCCATGGGTAAACAAGCTTATAAATCATACAGAATGAGTTTTTTTGGAAATGTAAAAATGCAGAAAGTTTTCTGTGATAGGTAGGTTTAGGGGTAGGGTTATTGTGAGGAGATAGAATATACAGTTTGTACAGTATAAAAACCATTAAGTCTATGGAGAGTCCCCACAAAGATAGTAAACCGTGTGTGTGTGTGTGTGTGTGGCGTGGGCGCAATTGAACAGTGGACACATAAAAACATACTCCGTCATTATACAGGACGACATTCAAACTGCAAAGTGTTAACTTATTTTTGTGTACAGTCGCAATAAAACACAACATTGTGCCTTTGTAAAATAATTTCAAGCAATCCACCCCCCGAAAGGCGCTAATTTTAAAATTAAACTAAAATGCTCATGGCTGCACGGGCATTCATAACGGTGCGCATCCACGGCGAGGAACGAGCAGAACAGAGTGAATGTTTTTCAGTTAATTCCTACTTCCATAGGAATTCATTTGAAACGCTCGCTCAACCACTATCAATGTCAGTGTGGACGAACATATTTTACTTTCGTCTTTACGTTGGCAAATTCAAAGGCCCCTAGTGGTGTCACACGTCGATTAACCGGTGGTAAAATATTCTCACCGTCACATACCTAGTATATTTTTTATGTAGATACAATAGGCCTACCTGATTTTGAACACAAGAGGGCAGTATAGCCCTATGTATGACTTGACTTTTATGGGACTAAATAGTACAATTACTATTTTTAAACTTATAAATAATTATTAAATTGAAAAAAAAAAGAATAAAATGGGTTTAGTTGTGATATTTGTATACTTTTATATAGAAATAAATGGTGTTTAATTACATTTTTAGAAGATGAGGCTTTTAGTGTTTCATTTTTGTACATTACTTTAGTCCCTCACTATAGCAAAACCATTTGAGATGTTTAATATCCGTTCACAATTTAGCATCTTTAATGTATTTTCATCATTTTTAAAAAGTTTGGTGTTAATAAAATAAACCAGTTAGGAAGAGTAGCTAAAAACTCAGAGTCTGAAATATCCAAAAAATCCACATTCAAACCAAAATATCTGACTTCCTTTTGCTCGGAGCTAATAACTGTAAATTAGAAAGTTGTCCGGCTCGGTGAGACCAATATATATACTGATTTTTGTAACTATTGGTAAAACTAACCCCCCCACTTTTGTCAAAAGCATATTGAAAGTGACACACTTCCTGCTGCCAGTTGGTGGCGCTATAACTTTGACTCACAATAGTTACATCCATCTGATCGGCCTCTTACCACGAACACACAGCTGAAGTTTCATCAAGATCAGTTAATGTATGCAGAAGTTATAACACTTCGTGTTTCTTTTTTCTCGCCATAAATTTGTTTCCTCGCCATGACCAAACCGTTTGAGATATCAAAAATCCATCCACAATTTAGAATCCTCAATGTCTTGACTTCATGCACTCCGAGTTTGTTGGCGATTTAATTAATTCTGTAGGAGGAGTACATTAAATTCCACAGCATGCGTTTTTCAAACAACCCATAATAGCCGACTTCCTGTTGGGCTGGCGTATAACTTAAGAGTGCGAAAGTTGTTCGGCCCGATGAGATCTATATGTGTGCTGAGTTTCAAATTAATTTATACAAGCTAGTTTGATCTATGGACCAAGTTTTCAGACCCCATTCAAGGGGGCGCTGTTGAGCCCCCCTGCCACGCCCGGATACCAGCTTCAGCCCAGCCCTGATGGCCGCAGGTTCTGACCTATGTGTAAAGTTTCAAGAGTTTTCGAGCATGTTAAGGGCCCCAAAAGCCCCTGAAACCTTGAAAAACAATTATAAAAGCAAACCTCTCCTAACAGACAAATCCCCTACACCCCACACACACACATAGAGACACAGAGGCAGAGAGAGAGAGAGAGAATTCTCCAAAAAATCACATTCAAACCAAAATATCTGACTTCCTGTTGGTCAGGGCTAATAAGTGTAAATTAGAAAGTTGTCCGGCTCGAGGAGAACAATATACATACCGATTTTTGTGACTTTACGTAAAACTAAGCCCCCATTTTTGACTCAAGGTGGCGCTACTGAGCCCCTCACCATGCCCGTTTCTGAAACGTTGCACATGTCTACTAGGTAATAAATGTAATGTGTCTGTCGAGTTTCATGCAATTTCAAGCATGCTAAGAGTCTCAAAAGCATCAAAAAAGAATATTAATGTTTGATGCGTGGCCATGGCAACAGTATTAAAGATATCAAAAATCCTTTCACAGGTCTACATCTGCCGTGTGTGTACATTATACACATAAAATTTGAAGCAAATCGGGTAAAAATAAGAGGGTGATTTCAAAGCATTTTTAAAGTGACACACTTCCTGCTGCCAGTTGGTGGCGCTATAACTTTGACTCACAATAGTCACATCAATGTGATCGGCCTCTGACAACGAACACACTGCTGAAGTTTCATCAAGATCAGTCAATTTATGCAGAAGTTATAACACATTTCCTGTTTCCATTATTCGCCATAAATTCGTTTCCTCGCCACGGCCAAACCGTTCGAGATATCAAAAATCCGTCCGCAATTTAGCATCCTCAATGTCTTGACTTCATGCTGACCGAGTTTGGAGGCGATTGGATGAATTCCCTAGGAGGAGTACATTAAATTCCACAGCATGCGTTTCCAAACAACCTATAATAGCCGACTTCCTGTTGGGCTGGCGTAAAACTTAGAGCACGAAAGTTGTTCGGCCCGATGAGATCTATATGTGTTCCGAGTTTCATATTATTACATGCAAGTGTGTTTGATTTATGGACAAGTGTTCGGATTCCGTTCCAGGGGGCGCTGTTGAGCCCCCCTGCCACGCCCGGGTACCATCTTCAGCCCGGCCCTAATGGCCGCGGGTTCTGACCTGCGTGCAAAGTTTCATGAGTTTTTGAGCACGTTAAAGGCCCCAAAAGCCCCCGAACCCTTGAAGAACAATAATAATAATAATAATAATAATAATAAATATAGCTGCGAGCAGTGATTACGGGCCCAAGCCGGTGGCACCGCAACCCCGGTGGCGGTACCGCCGGCTTTGGCCCTTCATCGCTGCTCGCAGCTATATTTATATATATATTTATATATATATATATATACCGTAAATCCTCTAATATTGGCCTGTATTCCATTAGCGGCCGGGTCTCTAACATTGGCCGGTCTCGCTGTCGGCGGAGGTAAATAAAGGCCAGTCTCTAATAGTGGCCGGGGCTATTATTAGAACCAACGTTTTTCTGGGCAGGACACAACATTATGCTTGTGATAGTAACATGCAAATACCACAGGGGGGCAATGTTTGCTAACGAATCCAAGCCATAGCTACGGTAGCCTGGTCATGTCAATCACTTCGCTCTTGACTCACCGGTAGGCTAATGTTGTTTACCATGGCAGCTGCGGAGCCAAAGAGGATTTTTGGCGAAAATCTATTTTTTAACCCCCTGGGATCGACAATCGCGCTGGCGCGATAGGCTCGCTTTTTTTCTTAAGTGCAAAAGAGATTCAAAATACTCTGTTGACTTTGATCTTAATTACGGAGAGCGCACGCTATTCAAACGCAAATAATCTGAGGCGATCCACGCAAACCTGAACGCCCACAATCAGATGGATAACACACATCTATCTAAGTAATAATAATCCTGGAAAATTTACCTTCCAAGTGCTTGGAAGTATTATTTCGAGGAGCAACGGATCCAGCTGAGAAATAGGTCAGTTCTATTTGCTTTGTTCTAATCGCAATAGTGTCTGTAAGTTACACGCAAAAAGACTTTAAATATGAATCGCGTTTCTAGTGTGTGAATGAATGCACAGATGCGTGCTGTTGTGGAGCTACTACAGCTGGAAAAAATACTGTTTCAAAATGATTCATTGCTTTTCACAAAAAAATATAATTTATATTATATTTATTTAATGTTCTGTATGCATACCATAATGTTATATGGTAACTGTACGTTTTCAATAAATTAACGTAGTATTTTATAGGTTCAAATAGACACAAAATCTCGTTTTTATTCATTCTACTGGTAGTCCGTTTTGCTCAAATAGAAATAAAGGCCTGTCTCTAATTCTGGCCTCCTTCCAATAAAGGCCTGGGACGCGATGCGCTTGAGTAAAATAAAGGTCCGGGCCTATATTAGAGGATTTACGGTATATGGCTATAATGAACAGGCTGCGATGTCAAGATTGCAATGCTGGAATGTGTGTGTGTGTGTGTGTGTGTGTGTGTGTGTGTGTGTGTGTGCATGTGTGTTCATGTTTTTCTATCCCGGTGGGGACTTCAACCTGAATGCACACAGACTCATGGGGACTCGTGTCACAGTGGGGACCTAAATAGAGGTCCCCATGGGTAAACAAGCTTAGAAATCATACAGAATGAGTCTTTTTGGAAATGTAAAAATGCAGAAAGTTTTCTGTAATGGGTAGGTTTAGGGGTAGGGTTAGTGTGAGAAGATAGAATATACAGTTTGTAAAGTATAAAAACCATTAAGTCTATGGAGAGTCCCCACAAAGATAGTAAACCGTGTGTGTGTGTGTGTGTGTGTGTGTGTGTGTGTGTGTGTGTGTGTGTGGCGTGGGCGCGATGGAACAGTGGACACATAAAAACATACGTCATTATACAGGACCACATTCAAACTGCAAAGTGTTAACTTATATTTGTGTACTGTCGCAATAAGACACAACATTGTGCTTTTGTAAAATAATTTCAAGCAATCCACCCCCCGAAAGGCGCTAATTTTAAAATTAAACTAAAATGCTCATGGCTGCACGGGCATTCATGGTGCGCATCCACGACAAGGAACGAGCAGAACAGAGTGAACGTTTTTCAGTTTATTCCTACTTCCATAGGAATTCATTTGAAACGCCCGCTCAACCGCTCACCCTGTGGTCTGTGTGAGTCCTAATGCCCCAGTGTAGTGACGGGGACACTATACTGCCAAAAGAGCACCGTCCTTCGGATGAGACGTTAAACCGAGGTCCTGACTCTCTGTGGTCATTAAAAATCCCAGGATGTCCTTCGAAAAAGAGTAGGGGTGTAACCCCGGCATCCTGGCCAAATTTGCCCCTTGGCCTCTATCCATCATGGCCTCCTAATCATCCCCATGTACTGATATACTGATTGGCTTCATCACTGTCTCCTCTCCACCAGTAAGCTGGTGTGTGGTGGGCGTTCTGGCGCAATATGGCTGCCGTCGCATCATCCAAGTGGATGCTGCACATTGGTGGTGGTTGAGGAGATTCCCCCCATCTATGTAAAGCGCTTTGAGGTCTCAGAAAAAGCGCTATATAAATGTAACAAATTATTATTATTATTATCAACCACTATCAATGTCAGTGCGGACGAAAATATTTTACTTTCGTTTTTAAGTTTGCGATTCAAAAGCCCCCAGCGGTGTCACACGTCGATTAACCGGTGGTAAAATATTCTCACCGTCACATACCTAGTATATTTTTATGTAAATACAATAGGCCTACCTGATTTTGAACACAAGAGGGCAGTATAGCCCTATGTATGACTTGACTTTTATGAGACTAAATAGTACAATTACTATTTTTAAACTTATAAATAATTATTAAATTAAAAAAAAAAAAAAAGAATAAAATGAGTTTGGTTGTGATATTTGTATACTTTTATAGAAATAAATGGTGTATAATTACATTTTTAGAAGATGAGGCTTTTAGTGTTTAATTTTTGTACATTACTTCAGTCCCTCACTATAGCAAAAACATTTGAGATGTTTAATATCCGTTCACAATTTAGCATCTTTAATGTATTTTCATCATTTTGAAAAAGTTTGGTGTGAATAAAATAAGCCAGTTTGGAAGAGTAGCTAAAAACTCAGAGTCTGAAATATCCAAAAAATCCACATTCAAACCAAAATATCTGACTTTCTTTTGCTCTGAGCTAATGACTGTTAATTAGAAAGTTGTCCGGCTCGGTGAGACCAATATATATACTCATGTTTGTAACTGTTGGTAAAACTAACCCCCCCACTTTTGTCAAAAGCATGTTGAAAGTGACACACTTCCTGCTGCCAGTTGGTGGCGCTATAACTTTGACTCACAATAGTTACATCCATCTGATCGGCCTCTTACCACAAACACACTGCTGAAGTTTCATCAAGATCAGTTAATGTATGCAGAAGTTATAACACTTCGTGTCTCTCTCTTCTCGCCATAAATTCATTTCCTCGCCACGGCCAAACCGTTCAAGATATCAAAAATCTGTCCGCAATTTAGCATCCTCAATGCCTTGACTTCACGCTGACCGAGTTTGGAGGCGAATCGATGTATTTCCTAGGAGGAGTACATTAAATTCCACAGCAAGCGTTTCCAAACAACCCTAAATAGCCGACTTCCTGTTGGGCTGGCGTAAAACTTAGAGCACGAAAGTTGTTCGGCCCGATGAGATCTATATGTGTACCGAGTTTCAAATTAATTCATGCAAGCGTGTTTGATATATGGACCAAGTTTTAGAACCCCGTTCAAGGGGGCGCTGTTGAGCCCCCCTGCCACGCCCGGCTACCAGATTCAGCCCCGCCCTGATGGCCGCTGGTTCTGACCTGTGTGCAAAGTTTCAAGAGTTTTCGAGCACGTTTAGGGACCCAAAAGCCCCAGAAACCTTGAAAAACAAATGAAAAAGTAAAATCTCACTCAACTGACAAATCACCCCCACCCCTCACACACTCCGAGACAGAGAGAGAGAGAAAATTCTCCAAAAAAATCACATTCAAACCAAAATATCTGACTTTCTGTTGCTTTGAGCTATTAAGTGTAAATTAGAAAGTTGTCTGGCTCGATGAGAACAATATACATACCGATTTTTGTGATTCTAGGAAAAACTAAGCCCCCATTTTTGACTAAAGGTGGCGCTACTGAGCCATTCCACCACGCCCGTTTTTGAAACTTTGCACATGTCTACTGGCTAATAAGTGTGATGTGTCTGTCGAGTTTCATGCAATTTCAAGTATGTTAAGAGTCTCAAAAGCATCAAAAAAGAATAATAAAGTTTGATGCGTTGCCACGGCAACAGTATCTAAGATATCAGTAATCCTTTCACAGGTCTACATCTGCCGTGTGTCTACATTATACACATAAAGTTTGAAGCAAATCGGATAAAAATAAGAGGGTGATTTCAAAGCATTTTGAAAGTGACACACTTCCTGCTGCCAGTTGGTGGCGCTATAACTTTGACTCACAATAGTCACATCCATGTGATCGGCCTCTTACAACGAACACACTGCTGAAGTTTCATCAAGATCAGTTAATGTATGCAGAAGTTATAACACACTTCCTGTTTCCATTATTCGCCATAAATTCGTTTCCTCGCCACGGCCAAACCGTTCGAGATATCAAAAATCCCCTGGCAATTTTTCATCCTCAATGCCTTGACTTCATGCACACCGAGTTTGGTGGCGATCGGGTGAATTCCCTAGGAGAAGTGTTTCAAATACCAGACCATGCGTTTCCAAACAACCTTTAATAGCTGACTTCCTGTTGGGCTGGCGTAAAAAGTAAAAGTACGAAAGTTGTTCGGCCCGATGAGATCTATATATGTACCGAGTTTCATATTATTACATGCAAGCGTGTCTGATTTATGGACCAAGTTTTCGGACCCCGTTCAAGGGGGCGCTGTTGAGCCCCCCTGCCACGCCCGGGTACCAGCTTCAGCCCGGCCCTGATGGCCGCGGGTTCTGACCTGTGTGCAAAGTTTCAAGAGTTTTCGAGCACGTTAAGGGTCTCAAAAGTGGCCGAAAGGTTGACAGAAAAATAATAATAATAATAATAATAATAATAATAATAATAATAATAATAAATAATCCTACCGAAAACAATAGGGCCTTCGCCCTTTCAGGGCTTGGGCCCTAATAATCCTAACGAAAACAATAGGGCCTTCGCCCCTTCAGGGCTTGGGCCCTAATAAATAATCCTACCGAAAACAATAGGGCCTTCGCCCTTTCAGGGCTTGGGCCCTAATAAATAATCCTACCGAAAACAATAGGGCCTTCGCCCTTTCAGGGCTTGGGCCCTAATAAACAGAGCAATTCCAAGAGGGTCCTCACACCATCGGTGCTCGGGCCCTAAATATAGCTGCGAGCAGCGATTACGGGCCCAAGCCGGTGGCACCGCAACCCCGATGCCTTTAGTTACCTAAAGGCACCGGGGTGGCGGTGCCGCCGGCTTTGGCCCTTCACCGCTACTCGCAGCTATAGTTATATATATATATATATATATATATATATATATATATATATATATATATATATATATATATAAATATATAAATATATATATATATATATATATATATATATATATAGAACAAAATAAAAGACAGAAAATATTACTTGTCTTACCTTATTCTGATTTTATGATACACTCAAAATATTCCACAACATTGATTAACGTTGATTAACCCGTTGATTAACCTGTGGTAAAATATTCTCACCGTCACATACCTAGTATATTTTTATATAGATACAATAGGCCTACCTGATTTTGAACACAAGAGGGCAGTATAGCACTATGAATGACATGATTTATTTATTTTTTGGACTAAAAAAACATTCTGGCTATTTTTAAACTTAAACAATTATTAAATTGAAAAAAAAAAAAGAATAAAATGGGTTTAGTTCTGATATTTGTTTAATTTTATATAGAAATAAATGGTGTATAATTACATTTTTACATTTTAGTGAGGGGCTCAGTAGCGCCACCTTTAGTCAAAAATGGGGGCTTAGTTTTACCTAGAATCACAAAACTTGGTACGTATATTGTTCTCATCGAGCCGGACCACTTTCTAATTTACACTCATTAGCTGCAACCAAAAGAAAGTCAGATATTTTGGTCTGAATATGGATTTTTTGCTAAATCTTCCTCTGAGTTTTTAGTTACTCCTCCTAAAAGGTTTATTTTATTCCCACCAAACTTTTTAAACATGATAAAAATATATTAATGATGCTAAATTGTAAACGGATATTGAATATCTCAAACGGTTTTGCTATGGCTAGGGATTAAATTAATGTCAAAAAGGAAGCAGGACACATCTCATAACTTCTAAAAATGTAATTATACACCATTTATTTTTACATTAAATTATACAAATATTAGAACTAAACCCTTTTTATTCTGTTTTTGCAATTCAAGGAGTATGAAAAAGTTAAAAACAGGCTATTTAGTGCTATTTGGTTCAACAAAAAAAGCAAACATAGGGCTATACTGCCCTCTTGTGTCCAAAAGGATATCAAAATAGTATATAAAACGTTTTACTAGGTAGGCCTATTGTATTTAAATATAAATTTATTAGGTATATGACTGTGAGGATATTTTCCCATCGGTTAATCGACGTGTGACACGAGCGGGTGCTTTTAAATCGCTAATATAAAAGTGAAAGTAAAAAACGGACGTCCGCACGGACATTGATAATGGTGCACACACGTTGGAAAGAATGATACTTTTAAACATAACACTAAACCGCCATTAGGTGTCGCCAGGCGACCATCTTAATGAGCGAGTCATTGATTCATTCGTTCAAACGAGTCATTCATGATTGAGACAGATGTTTATGGATTGACCATTGAATCTTTGAGTCAACGAATTGGTT
>NC_139967.1:36560474-37002974 GCF_963993115.1 Abramis brama | reverse complement strand
AGGCCAAATTGCAAGCACAATATGTGGAAAAATAAAAAAGAATTGAGATGCTTCCAACTGTTGCTCTTGCATTCTTGTGGCTCAGTGACTCACCTGAATGAATGGCTAATTAAGTATGCAGGCCCCATTGTCTCCTCAGGTGTGAACCACTAAATATGCATGATCGTTGACGCCCACTCTCCGCATATTGCCTTTCCAAACAGAAAGTGCTTTGCAAAATTCAAATCAATGTATTGTGTTATGTGAATGATAAGGCAGGGTGATTTTCACATCATTTTGAAGAAAAAACACTAGGTGATGACATCCATTAGACAAAAGTCTTATTGGCACATATTTAGAATGTGTTTTATGGCCTTATTTCAGAAACTTTAGTTTTTAGTTTTTTCAATAACCATGCATAAACATTATTCTCTCAAAAATGCAGACATGTACATTCTTGTTGCTCACATATTATGGTAGCCCTGTTTGTGCTAAATAGTGTGTAATTTGTTTTTGCCATTAATATGTTTATAAGCAACTGAAAAAAGCACAAATGTCAGGGCATGTCAGAACATCTCAAGGACCCCAAAAACACCTCAGACCCCAGAGGGTTAAACATCTCAAACAGTTTTGCTATAGTGACGGATTAAAGTAATGTCCAAAAAGAAAACACTAAAAGCCTCATATCTTCTAAAAATGTAATTATACACCATTTATTTCTATATAAAAGTATACAAATATTACAACTAAACCCATTTCATTCTTTAAAAAAAAAAAAAATTATTCTAATTTTATTCTAAGTTTAAAAACAGTAATAGTAGAAAGTCATTCATAGGACTATACTACCCTCTTGTGTTCAAAATCAGTTAGGCCTATTATATATATAAAAATACACTAGGTATATGACAGTGAGAATATTTTACCACCGGGTTAATCGACGTGTGACACTGCTGGGGGATTTTGAATCGCTAACTAAAAAACGAAAGTATAATATGTTCGTCCGCACTGACATTGATAATGGTGATAAACTTTGATAAAGCAGAGCGAGCGTTTTCAATGAATTCTTATGGAAGTAGGAATTAATTAAAAAACGTTCGCTCTTCTCTGCTTGTTCCTCGCCGTGGACGCGCACTGTTATGAATGCCCGTGCAGCCGTGAGCATTTTAGTTTCATTTTAAAATTAGCGCCATTTCGGGGGGCGGAATGTATATACACACATATATGGCAGGGGGGCTTTATATATATATAAATATAGCTGCGAGCAGCGATGAAGGGCCAAAGCCGGCAGCACCGCCACCCCGGTGCCTTTAGGTAACTAAAGGCACCCGGGTTGCAATGCCACCGGCTTGGGCCCGTAATCGCTGCTCGCAGCTATATATTTTATTTAATTTCTTTATTTTTTCTTTGACACCTCACTGTGAATCTGTACACTCCTTCTTCTCCACTGGCATTAAATAAAAATCCTATTTGGATGATATCTGAGTCCTGAGCCTATCTACCACCTCCCCTTGATCTCTATGGGACACGTTATGACATATATAATATATAATAATATATTTTGAATCAATATATTCTTAAAAACTGAGTCAAAATTATTTACCTGTTCCTTTTCAGTCTTGAATATATACACAACTTTTCCTTTGTTTATTTCTCTCTCTCGCAGGAAGTCGTAGCAGTGGTTCAACACGAAGTGAGGGTGAGCGAAGACGTGGCAGTAAAGGAGGTGGGAGCACCAGTGGACGAGATGAAAAATCCCCTGTAGGAGGAGGTGGAGCCGACTCCCGTTCTGGCAGCGGCAGCGAATCGGAATACTCTATTCGCAGTAGCCGGACAAGAGACAACGGTTCCACCACACCAAGTGAGCACAGCCTCAGTCTCAGCCAGCGGTCGCATCACAGAGTTCCGCCCTCTCACCTGGCTCCGTATCCCCCTGGAATCCCAATCTCATATAATCCCATGATGGTCATGATGTTGCCACAGCACCCCCACCCCCATCCGGCCATGGGCGGCCCTATAACCACCCTCCCAACTCCACCTCTTCCATCTTTGCCGCCCACTTTTACACCTGGTGGCCCTCCTGGAGCTCCTCCTACCAGGGATCTGGGATCCGTTCCTCCTGAGCTCACTGCATCCAGGCAGTCCTTCCATCTGGCTATGGGCAACCCCAGTGAGTTCTTTGTGGATGTTATGTAGTTGAGTGAAGGTGAGAAACGTGAAATGAATCGGAGGGGGCACAAATCCAAAAGAATTTATGAATCAAGTATCTTTCAAATTCTCCTAAGAGGACGCTTTGTTTATTTCGGAAAATCTAAAACAGCCATTTCTTTCTGCTTGTCCCATGATTAATGTTCCACTCTCTTTGATTCTTCTTGTGTGCCCAGTGCTTGTATAAGTAAGCATTCACTGGTACTGGTAATATAGCAAACTCCATTGATGTGAACTGAATAAAATTCAAGGATATATTTCCTTACAGTCAGATACAAGGTACAGTGGTGGTACGCTGATAGGAGTGACTTTTGCTCAAATTGTATGTAGATCATTGTCTGGAATATTAAAATTCAGTCACTACAAAGTTAAAAAAAAGAAATCTGCCTTTTTTCTGAGTAGTGATATGCAGTGCATGTTAGCATTTTCAGTTGAGTACAATGAAAAGTAATGACCAATACAGCAGTGCATTTAGCAAAATAGAGTTTTAGAGTAGTGGTACAGTAAAGAACATTTCACAAGGATTTTTATGTCGACTTTACTCACAGGTATTGTTCAGACAGAGTCTGTGGTACATTATTTTATAGAACAAAAGAAGATCATTTTCATCTTTGCTCTGAGATTTATGAAATAAGAATGTTGCCAGTGTGTGTAGACCGTAGTTATTTCACAACTTGACCTAGATTCTTTTGGTCGGGTGTTTTCTAAGGCACTGATGGTTTTCAATGTGTATGTTTTTTTTTGTTTGTTTTTTTTATAACATTTGAGTTTGTTAGTCCAAGTATCTTTTGCTAGACAGTCAGTTGTTTCTCCATGTACAACATTTGTTAAACATTGTTTATTTAAGCATGTCCCCTGTGTTTGTTTCTCAGTTGGCTCACATTCTTTGTTTAGTATGTGTTTTAGTTCAAGGCCAAAGTTAATATACATGTTCTACTAATCTGAGACCAGTTGTGTTGTTTATGATGGATAGAATTCAGAAAAGTAGGACGGACTGGTGTTAAATTGCAGGCACCTTGGAGCAAACAGCCTCAGCTGGAACACATCAACTGGCATTTTTCTACTTATGCTTTGTTCGGGTCATTTTGGCTTGGAGAGGATTTTCCCATACCCGAAAATGCTAATTTTCACACAAAAAATTAATTTTTGTGTGTTTTTTTCCACATTATAACACTTGTGGTGATCCCAGTTAAAAATGACTGGCCTACAAAAAATTGCTTATAAATCTCTCATTATGCTACCTTATCACAAAATATTGGATTCAATCTTTTTGTCAACTTGTTTTCTTTCAATTAGGACAGGTTTTATATTTATTTTTGGAACTGATAAATCGTAGGCCTTATTAATCCGAGCTTACGTACCTCCGTTTTTGAGTAAAAAAAGCATTATTTGTGGATCATTTTGTAAATTTTACATAAAATATGGAAAAGATTTGCACTGTTTATCACACTAGTGTTGTGAGGCTCAGATCAATGAGGCCTACGACCAATCAGTTTCAAAACTGAAAGAAAACAAATTTACAAAAAGATTGAATCCAATATTTGGTGATAAAATAGCTTATAAATCTCTCATTACGCAATTTTTTTGTAGGCCGGTCATTTTTTACCGGGAACACCACAAGTGTGTCTTTGTGCCATTTTGTACAAAACCAAAACAAACGGAAAAAAAAAACATTTTAAACCAAATTTACTGGTTAAACATTTAAGCACACTAGTGTGATAAACAGTGCATTTTTTTTTTCATATTTGATGTAAAATTGACAAAATTATCGACAAATAACACTTTTTCAAAAACTGAGGTACATAAGCTTGGATAAATAAGGCCTACAATTTATCAGTTCCAAAAATAAATACAAAACCTGTCCTAATTGAAAGAAAACAAGCTGACAAAAAGATTGAATCACATATTTGGTGATAAGGTAGCATAACGAGAGATTTATAAGCTCATTTTTGCAGGCTGGGAACACCCACAAGTGTTATAGGGTTTTCAACACAGCAGGGTTAAGAAAATGAGGGGAAATTTCGAAAAGCCACTTGATGCTGGTTTAAAGAGCAGTTGGTTGTTGTTGTGTGTGTGTGTCCGTTTTTTCTTTTTGACTGATACGTTTTGGGATGTGCCAAACTCAAAAGTATAGAACATAAACCTTTCTTCTGACAGATTTTGTTTTTATTTGCATTTATGTTCTTGTCTAACAATCAGTGGTTGCCATGAACCATACCAGGGTCATTTTTACACTCCTATTACTGGTAGATTGTATCAATATCATTGTGTAGGGTTACAGTATAGGTTTATACGTTAGACCTGAAATGGATGCATTTCTACCAACTTATTGACATTGCTTTTTTTATGTATAATTTTTGTAATCTAAATAAAGGTGCTATATAGAAAAAACACATTGCCTTATTTCATAATGTTATTAATGATGAAGCTGTTGAAAATTAGCTTGGAAATCCAGACCTAAATCTGAAAGATTAATGGTCTGGCAGACTGGCATTGACTAATGAAAATCGGCCAGCTCGAGGGGCATTTGAAAATCTCACTGCACGCAATTGGATAACACTACGGCCAATCCACAACAAGCCCCATACGCTTAGCTACCAGCGGAGCTAACTGGTAAATTAGACTCTTGCCGTATCCGGTCAGCAAAACAGCATCTTGCAAAGGAACGATTCGAGCACTGTCTTCTGTTCCTATTTTAGATAAAAAGCCAAGTCTAACTTGTTCATTGTAGCGGCCAAAGCCGTTTCAAACAACTGGTGTTCATCCATAGCCATCTTGCAATGTTTACTAAAGACTTCGATGTCACAGCGCTGTCGTCATCTCTGGCCCGCCTATATCAGATTACCCGATGTGATTGGTGCAGCTCGGATACAAGGGCATATTTAATGAGCATCATTACTCGACGCCAGAGTAAACTCGCTGAGCAAATTCAACTTGTGCTTTCGCGAGAACTCTGGATTTCCGGGGTAGTTGAAAATGCCATTAATTAAGTTATATAGTATAATATGATTGCAATAATCACAACAGCTCTGCTCAGAATAATAACCTTTGAGGATATTTATATTTTTAAACATCTTTTTGACAATTTAGGACGTTAAAAACATTCTAACTACTGCATAATGCATAATGTTTACCTTCTGATTTCATCTTTGTTCTTTTAATCACTGTAATACAGTAATTAAAAGTAATACAGCGCCATGGCAGGTATGAAAGCGATGGCATCTGCTATAAAAAGCTCTATAAAGCTCCTAGATCACTTATCATTTTCTACAACTTATGTTGTCTGGAGTTATTTGTCTACTTAAGTTTCTTGGAAAGATATTTTTGCAGTGTTTCTTCAGCAGAACAATCCAAAAACACTTTAAAGAATGGTACAACCCACTGAAGAGATGTAGAATACTGTGCAAAATGTCACCAAATAAAAAAATTTTAAGCCAGTTATTTATATATTTTGCTGTAGTGTGTCAGTAGGAAATACCAGTTTACATTTCCAAACATTCCATTTGCCATTAATTGTAATAATATTGTGAGATTTTTGAGAAACATTGGTTGATCATGAACAAATGATGAACAAACCATTAGTAAATCATCAGTAGCCAACCTGTATAATTTATTGATGTATCGTGAAGTTGTAAGCTGGTCTGTGTCCAAAAGCATGACTTACAGTCAGGGGATTCCAGTGGGTTATGTTAAATTCTTTCACTCATCAGCACAGACTAGGGTTCTGTGTGGAGTGTGTGGGATCGAGCAATAATGTGGACCTCGGAACCGGTTTTACCTTGTAATGTTTATACGCCCGTATAAATATAATTAATTATTATTCATAACGGATTATGATCAATAATTAATAATTTAATTATTTTCAGAATTTACTGTAGCAGAATCAATAGTATGATCATTTTATCAGTTCATCCAATGAACAGAAAGCATAAACAATTATTAACTCTAGGAAATATAATATCTTCCTGGCCAAGAAAGAATAATCCCCAGCTAACAGTAAATTAAGAAATAAATCAAGGGTAAAAGCATAGGTAACTTAGATCGCAGTTCAAGACAATAAATTCGTAAGCACATAACACAAGTAATGCTTCTCTTTTCAAATACAAACAATACTTTATTGATTATATGCTAACACACATGAAAGTAGGCTACCTAACACAAACACACGCACACGCATACACACACATTCATACAAGTTACAGAAAGAAAAAAAGAAAGAGTTTGGAAAGAATGAGTTTAAAGGTAAGAAATCCCGAATTTCTATATGCACTCAAGACATGACCTGAACGAACCATCAATCATTAATTTAACCCTGGTCGTTCTTTATGCAGGTTATAAAAGGTTATAATCCACCAGTTCAGTTAAGAGTCTAGAGGTTACTTGTGTTTCTGCGTTCCGTTTGAGGATTCCCTTTTGTCGGGTACAAGGGTGTTTTTCGGGGTCCGTTGGTTGATCTCCTCATGCTCGGATAGAGTTCAGGGAGAACCAGTCACGTGGTGTGCTGGCGGATGGTTGAAGCGTCTTTGAAGTTGAAAGCGTGCGTTGCAGCCGTGAATCGTGGACCGAAACTTTGCAGCAAAACTTAACTTAAAACCAAGACTTTCAATCGGAAAAGAAGAATAACACCAAGAAAGAAAGAAAATGAGATACGGAAAGTAGTTAGATGACTGGAAATGAATCTAACCCATCTGATCTTAATTTGGGTTGGTCTGCTCGTCTGTTACATGGTTACTATAACCATCGTCTGCTGAATCCGTCTTTGTTCTGCCCCACTTAACTAACGCTCTGCGCTGGGTTTTTAAAGGGTTTTTTAAAGGGTTTTTTAAAACAAAAAAAAGTTTGTTACTCCTACAAATGGGAGTTCTGACTGCTGCTTTGTTTTCAAAGTCGTAAATCATGTCTTCCCTGGGGGTGTCGGTTCTCTAGCTTTAATTGGAGACCAGATGCAACAGTTTAGACGAAACATTTTACACAGATTTAATTCCAGCCATCTTGCTAGTTGTGTTAGTAAGATAGCATTGATATGAAACAGTACACACTTTCATTCACACATCTAATATCTAACGATTTCCTGACTTGTATGGGATCTAAACAAGTATAGACACATATACTAGGTTGTAGACAACAAAGAATTATGTAGTTGAACGATATTTGATTATAGGTCGGTCAAGAATTGTTCTGGTATGAGTTTTATGGATTTTGATATGTAAAGTCTCTTGGTGTGTAAAGTTTGTGACAGTTAAGACATTCCAATCTGAGGTCATGGATATTTCCTGCTGAAATCTGTTTTGTTCATCTCTCGTGGGACCTTGGTCTCTGTCATTCTCTTAACCAATCAGTGTTCGGCAACAAAGCTAGCATTGACCAGTTATTTCGTTAGTGCTGGGGGGCTCTTTTAAATAGCCAGAATGGTGGCGCCGGCCCGATGGCAAGATTGATGATGATCATGAGACGTTCTGAACAAATCTTCCCCCCTCATTCGGCGAGAAGCGGAAAGGTTGAATTAATCATCTGGAAGAAGATTAGTTTGTGTTTGGTTCATCCTCGTAGTCGTTACAACCTTTCACTGATTGAAGCTCACATTCAGATGCATAGCATTTAAAGACTCTATCCCCCTGTTTCAAAGACAAGGCTTAAAGCAGGGCTATGCAGTTTCGGGAATTTGCTTTTTATTCTCGCTTTTTGCTCGCAAGTTTCTCTATAGAGCTCCCCCTACAGCTTCGGAATAGATATTTGACAACACTGTCGAAAAACTCGTTGGCGACACTCAGATACCAGAGGCTATAGATCAACAACATCAAAGCAGATGGGAAATTCTTTAAAACGTCTTCTTCATTCGGGTTCGAACAGCGTGAGGGAGCGCAATAATGACAAAATTTTAGCAGATTTTTTTTGCCGTTAAAGCAATTTGTTACATCGCGAGACCTGATATCTATGGAATTATTCTTGTGCCAATAATAATGAACGTAGCTTTTCAAGAAACTAATGAAAATATAAATTGAAACTAAATAAATTATCGCTGAAACTGAAAAAGAATAAATCGCAGGCAAATTTTTTGACTTCGTTTTAATACACTGCATGTTTTGCTAACTATTTCTGAACTTACAAATGCGCTTCCAGAGTTTTCATTTCCGCTTCTGAAGTTTTCGTTTACGCTCCCTGAGTTTTCGTTCGCCGTTCTGACACATTTCTCTCGTGGGGGCGGGGCTAGTAGCACTGTGTTCTCATTGGTTACTGAGTTTTTGATTGACAGCTTTGTGACCTGGAAGTGAAGACGTCAGTGGTGTGTTTATGTGTGGATGTCAGCGTCTGTAATCGCAGCTTTCTATTTCATTTTAGTGATATTAAGTTTATATCTGTATTTATTTTTTGTTACACTATATTGTTGAGATGATTTCTTATAGAAGGAATAGTACAGACAAATGATATTTATCATTAGTCATCGTCGCTATATCAGGATCCTGGATAATGTTAGCCTACTTGTGGTAAGTCTGATTTTTTTTTTTTTTTTTTTTTTTCATTAATACTATACTAATACTATTTATAATACAGTACTGGCTTTTTTCAGGTGGAGAGGCATTTTAGAGCTCAGTGAGAGCCCATAACATTATACAGCTGTGTTGTCTTGATTTAACTGTTAGCCCAATCATTACATGACTTGTTTATCTACATTCGGTTACAGTCTTCGATTAGATCATATTTGCTTCGATTAGATCATATTTCCCCCCAAACAACATTGGGCTAGAGTACTGTACAGTATCTGTACTGTATCAGTCAATGACCGATGCCATAGGACCAGAGCGCTGTCAATCACTGCCTGATTCAACTTTGGCAATGTAAAGCCTTTTTTACCATGCCAATAAAGCTATTTAAACCTGAATTTCTCAATTGCTGATTAATTTGCGATGCAGAGTTTTTGAAAGAGGAGAGACACGACTTGACCACAGAACACGTCTCTGTTCATAATATGTAAACACTCAATTATTTTGAAGTATCACCCTGGTCGCAGTATTTATTCTGATTACTTTCTTGTGTGATGAAGATGACTGATAAAGCTATTATATGTATCTAGTATGAGTAACAAAATGCTTTTTCTGTGTCCATATTTGACTAATAATAATGAAAAAAAGTGCACTTCAAATGAACATTACTGAGAAAAATGTTTAATCTTTAATAGTCTTTAATAATAAATATATGTTCAAATTCAAAAATTAATACATGCAAGTAATTATGACTGAAAACATCCAGCAACTAGGGAATGCACAGCCTTGGATATATGTTTAAATATAGGGCTATACAGCCATCTACTGGTTACACAACAGTATTACAGATGATAAATGCTGCATGACTCCGAGGTAAATATTTAGTGCTGTAAAATCCCTTAAATATATATATAATAAATATTTTAAATCTGCAACTTGTTACTGTATGTGGGAGTTTAAAGCAGTTTGTATTGTTAGATTATAATACATTTCCTCTCTCATTTTCCAGGAAGTGGAGCAACTTTTCCATAAACAAAATTCTGATGCTGACACAGAGGATGGAGTGATAGTACCAGAGATCCACTGTCCCTGTCAGACAATAATCTTACTTTGTTGTTCAGACACATCACCTTTGAATGACTGGGATCTTGATCTTCAGACACCTGATTTATTTTAATATAAACTAGCAAATATTTCAATTTCCTCTAGATTAAAACAAACATAGTTCACAAGTACACAAGAGGTTTCACTTTATTATTATTAAAGGGATACTCTACCGTTTTTTCATATTAAACTATGTTATTCCCTTATCTAAGACGAGTTGATACATACCTCTCTCATCTCAGTGCGTGCACTTAATTGCTCTAGCACGCGGTGACACTTTGAAAGCACTTAGCTTACCCCAGTATATTCAGTGGTATCTAGCAGCAATGAATTTAAAAGTGACCAAACACATCAACGTTTTCCCTATTTAAAAACAGTTACACGAGTAGTTATACAACCAAGTATGGTGACACAAAATAAAACGTGGTGCTTTTCTAAGCGGGTTAAAAAGGATAACTATAATGTATGGCGTAATAGCACTTTTGGATCCATGATCTGTGACTTTTTACTGCGCCAGTCGAAGTACTTCCAAAAGTGCTTTTACGCCATACATTATAGTTATCCTTTTTAACCCGCTTAGAAAAGCGCCACGTTTTATTTTGTGTCACCATACTTGGTCGTATACCTACTCGTGTAACTGTTTTTAAATAGGGAAAACGTTGATGTGTTTGGTCACTTCTAAATTCATTGCTGCTAGATACCACTGAATATACTGGGGTACGCTAAGTGCTTTCAAAGTGTCACCGCGCGCTAGAGCGATTAAGTGCAGGCACTGAGATGAGAGAGGTATGTATCAACTCGTCTTAGATAAGGGAATAACATAGTTTAATATGAAAAAACGGTAGAGTATCCCTTTAATCTATGCTGATCTTGGATTAGCATACCAACAGCATATGAATGTTGAGGGGATAGTTCACCCAAAAATAAAATTCTCTCTTATTTTACTCACCCTCCTGCTGTCCCAGATGCATTTTACTTTTTTTCTACAGATAAACATGAATTAAGATTGTAAGGAAAGTAATCCATCTCTGCGAATCCTAAAGATGCTTTAAAAACCACACACAGTGAGCGTGACGGTAATCCATGCGACCTCAGTGGATGAGTCAATGCCTTCTGAAGTCAAACAATAGGCTAGATAAGAAAAATACTAATGATATGACTGTTTTAACTATTAAAAATCACTTCCGACCAACTGTCTCACGTACATTGGTTACAATCCACTTGTATTATGGACTCACAGAGATGGATTATTTCCTTAAAAATCTTTGTCTATGTTTATGTCAAGAAGAAAGTCATATACATCTGGGATGGCATGAAGGAGAGTAAATGATGAGAGAATTCTCATGTTTTGGGTGGACTATCCTTGTACTGCTTGTGTCCAGTCACTGCTTTGTTACTTGTACTGCAACAGGAACTGCTCAAAGAATCATTGCAACATTTAAAATATATATGAATTTTTTTAATGTATTCTGTATTTGTAATTGTGCATTTTGTATAGTAATGTATATCATGAGAATACTGTGCATTACATGTATATTATGCAGTTAATGTTTTGTGGATTCTGGTCTTTCCGGTCACAACATAATTGCATCCAATACTTTCACTCTGATACTTGTGTATATGCTTTAGTGACAATAAAGAATACATTTATTTGAATTCATATTTTCAATTACATTCATTTAACTAGTTGTATAAGTCACGATTGAAACGGTTGATGATTGTTAAAATATATTTACAATTTTAAATGTTAGAAGATAGTGTTAATTAAATGAAATAACTAAATACAATTATCAATAAAAAAAAAATGGCAACAAGAACATTCTTTGTGTGACATATGTAATGAAATGCCCTTTGAGGTCTGTATCTGACAGCAGGCCACGACTGTAATTTTCATATTGTTTAAATTCCTCTTATTTAAGTGATCATTAATTTTGATTAACGTATTAACGTGTAAACTGTGCTAACAATGAGTAGTGTGATGGCCATGGTTGCCAACCTTTTTTGAGGGCTGAATATATCACACACGTTTGCTATTCTCTTTAAATTGTAACCGCTGAACCTAATCAGAGCCTAACATGCAAAAGAATCATCAGGAATAAACAAATATTCTGCGAAAACATTGGACACTACAATATTTTAAGTATTATGTACTTTAATGTAGGCCTACAATTACACCTGAATAGACTGAATAGATCTCTTGTGCCCCTAAAAGCTTCTGCCAACTAAGTAGTAGCAGCAGGTAAATACAGATAAAATTAAAAAACAAACATAACTTAATATCACTAAAATGAAATAGAAAGCTGCGATTACAGACGCTGACATCCACACATAAACACACCACTGACGTCTTCACTTCCAGGTCACGAAGCTGTCAATCAAAAACTCAGTAACCAATGAGAACACAGTGCTACTAGCCCCGCCCCCACGAGAGAAATGTGTCAGAACGGCGAACGAAAACTTCAGAAGCGGAAATGAAAACTCTGGAAGCGCATTTGTAAGTTCAGATTAGCGATTGAAATATGAGAAATAGTTAGCAAAACATGCAGTGTATTAAAAACGAAGTCAAAAAATTTGCCTGCGATTTATACTTTTTCAGTTTCAGAGATAATTTATTTAGTTTCAATTTATATTTTCATTAGTTTCTTGAAAAGCTACGTTCATTATTATTGGCACAAGAATAATTCCATAGATATCACGTGATACTTCCTGACGCTGAGGCCCAAACTTCCTGCTTCCCCGCCGGCCCAAAGTTGCAAGGGTGGTTTTTCGGCTCACAGGCACTTGGGGGGTGCGAGACAACCACCATTCAACCCGAAAAAAGTCATATAACTATTCCAATGACTCCGAAGCTGTTCGGTTAAGGTAAAAAAGTTACTTAGTTCACCTTTAAGCCTAGTCCCAGACTAAATGTATGTTTGAGCAGCTTTAACTGAACTTGTATTGACATGTCTTAAAATATGTCAGAGCCATTGTTTTGTCTCAAGATTATCACCAGTGTAACTGAGCTTCTTTATCAGGGTTTGCCTAAACACTTTTGAATAATAAAATAATGAAAACTAGACTCAGAAGTTCCAAGAACAGTGCACACTTTTATTCTCTCATGTCAACCACCTGTTCAATTCATGGTCAGCAGGGACACCTACTGTAATGTGCATGCCCATTCCTCTCTTGCCTATGGCAAGCCCCAAAGGACATACACTGTTAGACTTTTCTGTAATTTCTACAGTTATTTACTTTAAATCACTCAGTATTATCAGAGCCCGTCTACGGAGAGCCTGCCCACTCCCTATTAAGTCCTATTGTATCGAATTTTCCACTGTTCCGCGATCGCCCATGAGTGCAAAATGAATGGGAGTCTATGGAGCTAGACAGCTAAATTTGTCTCTTTCACCCGATTGCCGTTGAGAAATCTCAGATTTGATTGTAGGTTTTGCAAGTTCAACATGGGTTATAGGTCGAAAGTTGAATGAACGAGTACTTATGTCCTTTCGATTTCTTACAGGTTGAGTTGTTGTTGCCCATAACACGCTAGCATTCTGCTAATGAACGCTGATTGGTCAGTGAAGGACTGATTACGACCAGAGATACTGCTTGATGGCATCGTGGCATCCGAAGCGGGATCAGAAACAAACAAAACTAAAACTCGTCTAGAACGTGTATTTACCTGTGTCAGCTGTGTTGTCGATGCCTCGAGAGAAAAGAAAGTGCAGAGCGCGAAAGCATCAAAGTGACTGAAGGATTGCTGTAAAGCAGTATCTCTGGTCGTACGATGTGTATGACGTCATTGACACTTTAAAAGACTTTTTAAAGCAAATAAGTGACTCTAAAAAATCTAACACCCAGCAATGTGTAATTTCTTTGCATCTCCTTTCGAATACAACATTCAAATTACTAGACAAAAATTATATCCTGAGAAAAGTGGATTTTGATGGGTATAGCGCCATAGACCTCCATTCATTCTGCACTCATCCTGTGAGCGCCCTCATATGGAATCAGAGTGGAAATGCAACCAGTTCAGAAGCCGGAAGTGTACTGAGAGTGAAACTTCTCGCCTTATTAGACATTCTCTGGTATTATACTGCTATTTCTCTTTACAGTAAATAACACATTGAAGCGACCGGACCATTAATGCAAAATGCAAACCTGTTTGTCCCTTGTCAGAAATAGTGCGAGTGCTTGGACTCGGAGTACCATACGTCAGAAATATAACGGCGCATCACTATACACTGTCTGGGATTTGTCGTGTCGCGCTGGAGCATTCAGTGTAATATCACTGGGTTCTGACTGGCATGATTGGCATGGAGTACTTTCCATAAGATCATCTCTCAATGCAAATCAAACCAGCTATTAGGCTAACTGAAATAAAACCATGCCAATCTCTAGGTATGGTGAAGGCTATGTGATGATGTGGGGCTATTTTAATTCCAAAGGCCAAGGGAACTTTATCAGGATGCATAGTATCCTGGATCCATGAAGTAATTGGCCTTTAAAAATAAAAATCTGCCTGCCTCTATGGGAATTTAACATAGGGGTGTCCAGACTTATGCACCCTGTATTTTAAGGAAGAACATTTATTTATTTACGATACATTATTCATTCACAAAGAAAATTGGTGTCCTTAAAGGTTGGATTTTTCCTATTTTTTTTTTAATTAAGGCATTAAGTTCAATTTCCAAAAGATGATTTTTTATTACTCTTTTTAGTCAACTTTAGCATGGGTGTCTAAACTTATGCATAGCACTGTATATTTTTACATTATTTTGATATTTTATTAGGCAGAAGACTCTCTACCATTGCAGTCCCACCTGACCAGGAAGGTCCTAATATCAGCGCACAGATGGGTTAACTACTGTAGGAAGGAGAACGATCATCACTCAGTGATTTCTTGCATGTGTCTTACTGTGTATTTGTCTCAGACAGGTACCCCTTCACTGCAGACAAGCTGAAATGGGCTAAAACATCGATTTCAGTCTTTCTCTCTATGGATATCAGCATTTTTGGACAGAATTTAGGATATGTAAGTATTAAAATTTAATCTGGCATAATTAAATTTAGTTCATCTGAAATGTTTGAAAATGCTATTGACAAAAAGCTGTTTACAAATATATATTCTTAAGTTTTAGTAAAAATAATAATAATAAAAAAACTAATATGGAATTTTCTCCTCTCTCTCTCTCTCCCTGTTTTATATAGTGTTGGAACCGGGATTTCATCTGAAGGAATGAGTACATTTGTGTTTGTGGACAAGCAGACCAGGGAACATTCTGATGTTGTCAGTAGTACTTTGAGGCGCGGCCTCCATGGCCCTATCAAGGGACACACTGCCCCCCCCCCAAAAAAAAAAATTTCTTGAGGGCAGCTATGGGGTTATGCTCAGAAACAGGCACCGGCTCAGGAACAGACACCGGCTCAGGAACAGACAGCATGGCGGCGGGCATCTTTGCTGAGGGCTTAGGCGATGTGGCGGCGGCCATCTTGTCCGGAGACACTGGCTCGGCGGCAGCCATCTTGTCCGGAGACACTGGCTCGGCGGCGGCCATCTTGTCCGGAGACACTGGCTTGGCAGCGGCCATCTTGTTCGGAGACACTGGCTGCGTTCCAAACCGCATACTCAATGAGTAGGTACTTAATTTCAATAAGTACTTACTTAACAAGCGCTAAAAGAGTAGGTACTTTATAGCCAGATCTCGTTGAGTATGAATGCGAACCGGACATCTGCCATGTTGACGTTATCATGTGACCTACGACGCGTTATCACACGCGCAACAACTTAAAAGATTTGAACGACACGTTTAATTCATCTATCTGTAAATATCTTGATATTGATTAAACTTGCTCATTTTGTGGTCTTTTTGAAGAAACTGCTGCCCATTTATTTTGTGAATACATTTAGGGTTGATTTAAGTTCTTATATTTAACCCTACTAATGTGACCCAACGTTTTATCCTTAACGATGTTATTTATTTTTATTACGAAATCCCAAAATTGTCATCTCTTGAATATGTTGTTAATTATTATTTTTTTATATCCAAACATTTTCATCCACAAGCAAAAGTGGCTTACTGCTTTATTTTTTCCTCTTTTTCTTGTTGAATTTAACTCTCGTTTCATCCCTCAGGCCTAGGCCTATAAATAACAAAAAAAAATGCTTTTTTAAAATGTATTATAATGAATTATTTAAGAAAATATATATTAAGATATTCAACCTTGTAGGTTCTTTTTTCCTGTGTAAAAAATCTCATATTATGTATGCAAACCCATAATATATATATATATATATATATATATATATATATATATATATATATATATATGTATACCTCATAACATCAGTAACTCGACAGCCCTACCTAGAATGGTTTTCCTCAGCGTTTGTAATGTCTGCACAAAGGGCAGTTGTGCGAAGATTCGCCTTTGGAGGAAAACTGTTGATTTTATACTCGAAAAATTTAAGTATCATTAATATTAAAAATTAATATTACCCCAGAATGAATTGCATTGCTATCCCACCCCAAAACATACAATAATAACAACGATAAATGCTGACCAATACTTAATTATATTACTTTTTACTGAAAATGATATAATTCAATAAAACAAACAAAATGTAATATATGTCATATGACATAGCTATGCATGAATACACTCTAGATGTGTATATAGTGAACATATCTACATTTTCTTTCAAACAATTAAATAAAGCATTAATTAAATAATTATATTTTATTTACTGACAACAATGATAAATATTAATAAATTAGTAAAAGAATGAATGAAGGTCACCATCACACAATAAACAAATGCATAAGTCAACACATGAAACAAAGCTTTATTCAAACTACAATCATGTATTTTGGCTACAGGCGCTGAACCCCACATCCTTCTGCCATCTCAACACAGCGGTTCCCATTCTGCGGCTTTATTCTGATGAATCAGCTGACCGCCAGAGGTGAGCCGTTCCCATGTGCCTGAGGTTGTTGCGTGATGTGTTGTGCTTCACAATCTGAGGCAATAAGAGCAGGTGGAGTGATGGAGGGTCTTGTAAGGGCGTGTGGAGTGATGGAGGGACTCGTAAGGGCAGGTGGAGTGATGGAGGGTCTCGTAAGGGCAGGTGGAGTGATGGAGGGACTCGTAAGGGCAGGTGGAGTGATGGAGGGTCTCGTAAGGGCAGGTGGAGTGATGGTGGGACTCATCCATGGCACCATCTCCAGGATTCAGCTCTGGGCTTCTCATCCTCAGTGCTCACACCAGCCTGCTGACATTTCAGATCCTACAAAAATGCACAAACATAACACAAAAGCAATTTTAACCGCACAATGTCATTTGATTTCAGTATTATTTAGAAGACAAAAACGTTTTTTTTTTTTCACAAATGCCGCCATCATCTTTCCTTGTAGGTCCTGCTCCACCACAAAAGATCTGCAGCAAATGCACAGAGATCAAGAATCAAAAAAGTGCTGTAATAGCTCTGTTTGAAATTACAATAATTAAAATAAACTACAACTTAATATTTAAATAGTTGTTGTTATTCATTTCTGTAGTATACTGACTCAAAGCCTTTATGGCAGCATTCAGCTTCATGAGCCACTCTCCACCGGATAAACACACATCTGTTCATCTGTCCTTGTAACATCCAGACAAGATTCACATTACCTCTGTGATTTATGAGCTCAACACCACATTTACATGTTGAGGTTGTTTTATCTTTTTATCCAACATAAATGTTCCTCAATTTATCAACTACTAATGGACAAATACAATAGATAACTTATGTTTAGTTACTTTATAGATTTGTTCTACATAATAGCACACATTCATCACTCAGATGTCTATTTCATGTTACATTTCAAGATTTTCCTGTCAGATGTAAATAGACATTTAAAATAAGCGTCTTTATGATGTATGGTTTATGTAAATCCACTTTAGAGACCTAACTTACGTGTCTTTACTGGAGCTCCCTGTTAGCTAACGTTATACATAATAAAACGTGTTTTTACAGCAAAATCACAACTATACTACACTGTGTAACGTCTTTACACCTTCAACAATTCAACAGTTAACTCTACAGTAGTTCAACACATGCAATTTTAACACAAGGAACCGTGTTTACTCACATTTGAAAGCACCCGCGTCGCTGATCTCTACGATGATTGATAATGATGTATCCTCTCGCGTGGCCTCCTGGGATAGAAGAGTATCCATCGGTTGAGCACCAGGCGGGAAGGAAGTCGACCGGAAGTTGAAGTCGGCCGGGTGCCGACATCTTGTAGCAGAACTTCACTTGCGTTAGCATCCCATTGACTCCCATTCATTTTGGCGTCACTTTGACAGCGAATAACTTTACATCTGAGGCGTTTAAAGACTCCATTTGTCCATTATTTATTTCTAAAGATACACGACAATGTATAAAATGATCCATTACCTTGTAGCTTATGTTATGGACCCGTAGAAGCAGTTTTTGTAAAAGTAGGCTAACGATTGCGTCATAACCACGCGACTCTCTGTCGCACACTAGAGAGATTACCGTATAGACGGGAGGAGAAGCTCGCGGGCAATCGGGGGGACGTGGAGGCAAAATGACAATATAATTAATCAGAATACCTAGCAAAAGTTTCTCCTGCTCCAAGCTTATGGACAGCTCCTACTCACACTCTCCGTCTCTGCAAGATTCGGAAGGGAATGATTCAGATTTCTCTTGGCACAGCTACTAGAAGACAGACGGGTTGCTCACGTGGTCCGTGTAACGCTTTGCTCGGTTTGAGTCTGCGCGTCAGGAAAGGAAGTGCTAAGAAATCGCTGAAAATGGGCTTCACTTGTCTCAATTGAGTTCCAATGGGGTCGCTGTGTCCATTTCTTTTACTGTCTATGTTGAGCACTCGAAAATCTGGGCAAAAGCAATAAGCCATCCGGGAACTTCTCGCCTACTCTTTTATGAATACTGATGTTTCGAACATACTGCTTCCTTCACGTACTGTTTTCGCCTACTATATAGTAGGAAAGTAGGCATATTCGAACGCACTTAAGTCCGAATCTCGCGATAATTAGTACGTCACTCAGGTTATTCTCGCCTACTCTTTTGGATTCGTACATACTTTTTCGCTCGCCTACTCTTTTTCCCATACTAAATAGTAGGGAAGTATGCGGTTTGGAACGCAGCATTTGGCTCGGGTGGGAAGAAAACCGGAAGTGTCGCCTTTAATCACAGGAGAGTCGTGAATGCGATGGCGTATTGTTGTGTTTAATGATGTTGTGTCAATTCTAAAACTGTAGGCTACATACATTTCTTTCATACTTTAGACTATATAGGCTACAGTGAAATTCATTTATAAATAATTTTTTTTTAAATATATATATAATTCAGATAAAGAAGCAGGAATGAACTATATAGCCTATCCTATATTGGATATTAAAATCCAATAGTGTAAATCGCCACACATCAACATAACATTAACCCTTTCATGCATAGTGGTCACTACAGTGGACAGCTATTAAAAAAGCATCTTCTTGAATTTGCACGGGTTTTGATGGCATAGTTGCACATCAGCCTCTTCAGTGGACCCTGGTGCAATCCTATTGCAACCAAGTGGCAAGCCGTTGTGTGACGATTTTTTCCCTCCAAACCAAGATGAAATGGTCAGTCAGAGTTGCTCCGGAATAAGTTGCTCCATTCCTTCTGTCCTAGGAGACTCTTGTAGGTAAAACAAATATTGCAGCATCAAGCAATATCTAATGAGTCCTATCACAGTTATATTTTCCAAGTTTTGATGTTAGATTGGGAGAAAAATCTGATCTGTCCACTATAGTGGACCTCGTGCATTAATGGTTATATTTCAGCTACAATTCATACTTATACTGTGAATATTGTGTTTGAAAATACTTAATCTGCAGTGACTTTTTTGACTGTAAATACATTTTATTAGAATGTAATTTTCATTGACATCAAAAAAGTTATGTGATTACATAATGTATGTGACTTGTAATGCATTACTTTACTTGTTAGATCAAAAAGTAATCTGATTACGTAATGCACATTACTTGTAATTAATTACTTGTTAGATCAAAAAGTAATCTGATTAGGTAATGCATGTTACTTGTAACACATTACTTTACTCGTAACATTAAAAAAATCCAACCCACTTATCTATACCACGAGTTTTCATTTTCATTTGGCGTAGTATTTACACGCCAAAGTCACATTTTGCGTTCATGGTGCGCAAAACCCTCCCGTTAAACTTCTATTGACGGAAAATGCGTATGCATTGCACGCAGTCACATTTTGCGTTCATATGGTACGCAAAACCCTCCCGTTAAACTTCTATTGATGGAAAATGCGTATGCATTGCACAGAAATGTATTATAGTTAACGTCATCGTCCCGCCCCTTAATCGTACGAAGATTCACGATTCCATCTCGTGCAGATGCCGAAGGTGCATGCAGAAATACGCGTTATTAATTTTTTTTTTTTTTTTTTTTTTTTTTTTTTTGTGTACAGAAACATAACTCATAATCTCTAATGGGGGCGAAAGTTGTTACTACATCTAATATTGCAACCCAGTCTCAAGGCAGTTCGTGAAATGGTCACATAATTTAATCTATTGATTCGTGACACTGGCACGTTTATTTCGTTATTTTCGTAATACCAGCACGTTTTTTAAACTAATGTATTTTTAATGGGAAGCGTCTTTCGTGATCACAGCACGATTCTTTCTGCCTATCGGGCTGCAGCAGAGAACCTGTTTAATCAACATTAATTCACGAGATTTTATCTTATCATGGACCATGGTTTATGTATTTTTTTTTTTTTATGTTATTTTTCGATCTTATTGCCAGGGAAGCTGGATTGCTTTGCTGTTTATTGATATTTTTAAAATTATATTTTATCAGTAGGAAATCGCGCGTTTGGCATCAGTTCACGTGTGCCAGATGTTGGTAAGTAGTAATAAATACGCTGTCCTAATAATGTGTGATATAATGTCTTTTCTGTTTGTCGATATTAATAAGATTAGCTCACATTCAGTCACTGCATTATATCTGTCATCGCCACGGAGGCTTTGCGTTTCATTGCTTTCTAATTCTAAACAGGGTGATTAAACACTGTCTGTCACGTGACGTGCTATAGGCCTATAGACCTTCAATCAGTTCCAAAGTTGTATTTGTAGTAGAAGCACAGTAAAAACAACACTTACCATGCTTTTACCACATTAACATTAGTTTTACTGTGATAAGTGTAGTAAAAAGACAGTAATCACAAAACTGACCATGCGTTTACCACACTATTGGTAGTTTTAATGTGATACGTATTGTAAATACACAGTAACCACAACACTTACCATGCTTTTACCACAGTAACCCTAATTTTACTGTGATAGGTGTGGTAAAAGGACAGTAACCACAAAACTTACCATGCTTTAAACCTCAGTAACCTTAGTTTTACTGTGATTGGTGTAGTACAGGGCAGTAATCACAAAACTTACCATGCTATTCCCCAGAATTGGTAGTTTTAAAGTGATATTGTTGTAAATGCATATTAAACACAACACTTGCCATGCTTTTAATGCTTTGAAATGTAACATCCAATATTTGTAAGGCAGTACTTTGTCCTTTAAATAATCCTATATATTAATTATACATAATGATATATTTTCTTTTCTTTTTTTTTCAGCTGAAAAGACCAAAAGGGCCTTTCGGACTCAGTCAGCCCATTATTGTTTGAGGACAAGTAAACGGAGGAGACGGAAAGCTGCATAGGTAAATATTCGCAATGGTATGTATGTGTTGTTTTTAACCCTAAATCAAATAATTTATCAAGCATTTGTTGTTTCTTAAAACTTTTCTCACAAAACCCATAGCCCAATCAGTACGAACATAGTCTGAAAGTCTTAATAATTCACAAGATTTAACAAGTTGTCAAATTCGTACGATACTCGTACATATTTGTATACTCGTACACAATCCTGCAGCTTTTACTCCTAGTGCTGTCATTGGCTACTGCCTCAATTCCTGTACATATTTATCGCGATATTTGTAAATCAGTTGCGCCCCTTCTTGGAAAGTAGTCGGATGTCCCACACACTGTCAGAAAGTTGATATTAATTGCATTGTATTTATTACAATTATTACAAATTGGTCCCCGTCTGTTTATGTTCCAGTGATACATGATGTCTCTCCACACCTCATAACCTACCTCTGTTTGCAAGAGTGGAAAAGCTTATCTGACATTATCATGTCATATGACATCAGATACTCAATTATTTTGTCGTAATCAGATCAGTTACACTGCCCTACCCGTTTGCATGTAAATCATTTTCATACGATTATTGCTTGCTATTAAAGACATACTTTTATTCATAGAAATGCCCACATATCAGTGAACTTATAACATAAAAATGCTTTTAACATTTAATTATGCAACACTCTTTACAGAAAAATATCCCACAGTTATGTTTAAACTCACAACATCATCATCAAGTGCTGTGCTGGGCACATTGGGCAACAAGTGTCTCCAACGTATTCGATCTGTGGCCAAGTTCTCCACATCTTCCCATGGGACACTGACACTCTTCAGGTCTTCGTGAAACATCTGTCTCCGTGTCTTCCTTGGTCTTCCCTGTCTCCTGCATCCTCCTGGTGGTGTCCTCTTCATTACTGTTTTTGGGTGTTGTTGTTTGGGCATGCGTAGGATGTGTCCAGCGAGGTGCACCCTTTGCTCTGTCTCAGTTTCTGAAAGTCTTCATGTGAAGTCCACTCCTCCTCGTGATCTCTTTGATATATGCAGAACCAATGTTGAAAATAGTGATTTATCTTTTTCCATATTGTTAAAGCATTTTGTTTTCTCTTTCAGCTTCATAAACTGTACTTGATTTCTGCCTAATGCCTTTATAAAAAAGGGTCAGTGCTCATCAGGTGTTTTGCTAAAGGACATATTCATTGCATAGTTACAATAAAAGTGACCAATAATCACAAGGATATAGAATGAAAGTTGAGAATGTAAAATTTTGTGCTTATATTTTTGCCTATTTGTTCTTTAAAGCAAAGAAACAAATGTATTTTCACATAACAAAGTTGAATCTCATCTCTTGGTTTGTAAATATATAACTTCATCATAGCAATTTTTTAACGTTAATGTATGTGTCACTATAATAGATTGCCCCTGTATCTGGATATTTTGAATTAACTGATTTTTATACTTTTGTGCTGTAGTTTTGGCGCTACATTTGTCTTTAAACAGTTTGACATTAAATATTGGAATATGCTTTCAAAATTGTGTCCATTCATTGTGCTTTTGTTACATTTATTTGAATATAATTGATATACCTTTAATATACTATACATACACTGTAAATGTTAGAAGCACTTTAGAACATGTAATTATCTTTAATTAAAATACTGCAAAACTACCCTGCTGTAGGACATTGCTTAGAAAAAAGTTTCTCTTTCAAATTTATGCATCAGTCTAATCAAAAAAGCTAATTTGTAGCATTGATCATGTGAACTCGTTTTTGGATGGTAACCACACAAAGGAGTGTTTTGTTTTTAAATATGAGTTTTATAATTTAATTATAAGGAATACATGTTTAACAGCCTAAATATACAATATTTAAGGTATCTATCCCTGCAGGCGGAACCAGAAGAGATCTGTCATCATTTACCATAAATGGGCATGTAAGTGTGACGCATCTGTTCAGCTGGGTTGTTATTGGCTGTGACTTTATCGCAGAACTCGCTGTGATTGGACAATCGTTTAACACATATAAAACGGCGCTTCATGTTACAAAGTATGTTTTGGTGTTATTATTACGTTAGTTATACATTAAGTTAACTATAAAGTGTCTCTATGTTGTGAGAAATTACTCCTTTACCGAGATCCTAACCCTAACCCTAAGCATGTCTGCACATTTCAATGAACTACAGCACCATGTTTCCGGTTCCATTGGTAGAATGACAGAGATATGTAGGTAATGTAGTTTAAAACGTTTAGTAATGAAACAATAAATGTTAAATAATAGATGTTGAGACTTCTTTCTCTGGTTGAGAAAAAGCTACACCACATCAGTGATCACATCTTCTGTTCATGTACTGTAGGGTTCAACTGAGCAAACTGTTTAGACGAGGAAGAAGAACATGAACACGATAGAGACGTCATATCATATTCATCTTCTGTTCAGTGTCTGGTCTCGTCTTTACATGGATGCACAAGACTCACTGCCTGTTACTTACCTGATCTACCAACCTGAGATACTCATCCTCATTCTTCATTCCGATCTGCCATCTGCCTTCTCCGCTGATCATCTTCATCATCCGTTCTCCACTCTGGTTCCCACTCCACCTGTACAGACATTCATATGACTATTCAGCTAAGTTCTATCTTCATCTCAAGTTTGCATGACCTACTCACCATTACATCTGCTGGTTCCGTGCTTCTGTTCTCAATAAACCTTGTTTTATTTACTCACCTGTTTGAGTCTTCTCTAAACCTGACAAAAGTGTCTGATAGCGGCCCTCAATTCACTTCACGAGTCTGGTCTGCCTTCTTCAAGATGCTGAACGTGAATGTAGGTCTCACCTCAGACTATCACCCCCAGTCTAATGGTCAGACGGAACGCTTAACCAGGAACTGATAAGATTTCTACGCATCTACTGTTCGGAGAACCAGCCTGAGTGGGCCTGGTACTTACCTTGGGCCGAATACGATCAGAACTCTTTGATACAGCCCGCCACTGGCTTGACACCATTCAAGTGTGTACTGGGATTTCAGCCCCCACTGTTCCCATGGTCTGGCGGCTCTGATGTTCCAGCAGTGGATGAGTGGATGCAGAGGAGTGAAAAGGTATGGGATCAAGCCCACGTGCACCTACAACATGCCGTCCGCCGTCAAAAGAGAACAAGCTGACTGTCATCGCCGACCAAATCCGAGCTATCAACCCAGTCAGTGGGTGTGACTGTCCACCTGGGACCTCAGGCTTCGAGTGCCCAGCAAAAAGTTACATTGTGCCCCAGGTACATTGGCCCGACATTTTACTCCACTGTCACTTAGACTTGCTCTCCCTCCTAATTATTGTATCTCTCCCACCTTTCATGCTTCTCTGTTTAAACCAGCCAATGAACCGAGGGGCCTGGAGAATCTTCCCAGCATAAGGACTCCTATCATCATTGATGGTGAGGAGGCATTCATTGTCTGTGAGCTGCTTTACTCTCTGCGCCGGGGTCCTAGAATACCTCGTGGATTGGGAGGGGTATGGTCCTGAGGAGAGATCATGGGTCGATGCAGGGGACATTCTGGACCCATCATTAACCACTGAATTCCATCGTAGTCACCCAGATCGACCAGCTCCACGTCCTAGAGGAAGACCCCAGCAGAGGAGATTTGCTCGCAGAAGGACGCGCTCACACGATGAAGGTTTGTCAGAGCAGCCATAATTAGAATCTCTGTTTTTTCAGAGTTAAAGGTACAATATGTAAGATTTTTGCATTAAAATATCCCAAAATCACAAGGCCAGTGTTATATATTTTGTTAAGTTGTTTACTTACAATATTCCAAAAGTTTCCAACTATTTTTAATCGTGAGAAAATTGCGATTTTAACCAAGGAAATGGGGCGTTAGAGTAGGGGGGAGCTGGGAGTCGCCAGTCAATTCCGTCAATTCCGCGTTACCCTCGGTTTCCGCTCGTACTGCGTGGGGTCCTGGACAAATGCGGAAGTTGTAGTTGTAGCGTCTATCGAGCAACAAATGTTAGCCTGTTTCGTGCAGTCGTTATGGAACACAATTATTCTTTATCAATTGCAGCTGGTTCTGTCGACAAAGACAAGCCTCATAAACGTAAGCGTCAACGTATGGGTCAACCAAACGACCCAAGAAGAAGTTGGGACAAGAAGAGAAATAAAACCAGGATAAACATCGGTGTGGCATTTCCTAAATGGAGAGAACTTCGTGACAAACTTCAACTAGAAAGAGACGCCGATCTTGCATGTGTTTTAATTGACAGGTGAGAAATTGTTTTGACTCCTTTACTGACATAAAAATTTGACTTTGTGTTAGTCTTATTGTTAGAATGTCTTGTTGTCTATGCATATGATGTGAAAAATCGTGAGGTCATATTCACTGTGAATACTTCTAGGCATGTTATGAACTGTTGGCTGTAATATTGTCAAACTGTATCTTTGGTGAAATACTTTTCACAACATCAAATGATGTGTCAAATGTAACAAAACCAAAAAAAATTTTTTTTTATTAAGTTACCAAAAAGGAGGACCAGCCACGTCAACTCCTTGCAAGAGACCTGGAATGCCTCTTCTAACCCTCTCCACCATAGCTTCGTCCAGTGACTCACCATCAGATAGGTAGGCATTGGCAAATTTGTTTTATATAATTTATCAGAGTTTATGAATAGAATTACATGGGATAAATTTATCAAATATGCTTTACAGAGATCAGTGTTTTCTGGAGCCTGGAGTCGAACACCTTTCTATGGCAGAAAGCGATGAACAGCTATTACATGAAAGGTGACTATTACATGTGTTGTTATACAAAGATGTGTTGATAAAAATGATTTTATCATATAGGCGGGCACCACAAGCCACAAATTGCAGTGTGGATAGCGTTGCCACCCGTCCCGGTTTTCCAGGGATTGTTCTCTTTTTTGAGCGACAGTCCCGGAAAATTTTTATTCTTTCCCGGGACACGTTGTAGCGTCTGGACCAATCAGACACACACATATTATTCATTTATTTAATGAATAATCCAGCAAACTCACTCTCCCAAATAAGGCCTGTGAAACATTCCCCAAATGAAGCTAACACACTGGCAGGACGCAGTGTCTTGTTACAGGACACACACTGAGACGGAGTTTTACGATCGAAAAGAATGTCCTGAGAGCTGTGACTCTCACTTAAATTCTTGCAGAGGAAGAGAAATAAAAACCCTGTTAATCCTATATATATTCTATATATAACCACTTGATAAATGTGTAAACATGTATCTAATTTTCCCATCTCATGATTTTCCATTTTATGTGGCGTTTGTATTCTTGTAAACTCAATTGGGTTAATGTTTCAGACTTTGCATATTATGGTTAACCAACATTATATGTGCGGCATGTTTGGTCTCTAAAAAATCCAATCTTCGTCTCCGATTTGTTAATTTACATTACATGTTGCTAACTTTGTGATGCATTAGTATTATAAGAATCTTAAAGATTCTTTTCTTAAACACCCAATGAAAGTACATATTCAAATGCCCTGCTAGAACACAAAGGGTCGTAAAATTTCCCTCCAAAGGGAAATCTTCTCATTAGCTCTTGCACCTCCAGAGGTTGTGCCATCTTCACGCTTTAAAGTCACTGATCAGCTTTTAGCTCTCTCTTACTCCCTTTCTGAAATGCTGACGTGAAGATGATGCTGAACTAGAAGCCTCTAAGCACCCACCAAGCTTGTGCCAGGCTGCGGCCTTGTCTTTCCATTCACCAAAGATACTCTGACTACCACTGGTTCTCTCTCATCAAGACCACATCAGCAAAGATCAACTGGAGCCTCAACAAATTGCATCAGGACGGTTTAATTCAAATGGGCGAGACATGCAAGTATCAAACTTAGTCTCATTATTTGATACATTAAGTATCCTTACCCCTTTAAAGAAGGGCATGTTAGAACTAAACTGATGGTTTGCTCAAGGCTGTTGATCTGCTGAATTTCAAACAATGCTATAACTTGCTTGCTTTCCTGTATTCTGCTTCAGCTCTTTTTCCCTTGGTAAACTGTATGCATGTATGTGTGTGTATGTTAGAGTAGTTTAAGTGTTTAGACTAGTTAATAAAATCTTGTTCATGTCACACGTAAAGTTGTCTGTGTCTCAAGCTCATAACTGGAGTCACTAATCATTTAGATCTTGGTTACTGCTCTTAGTAGTATTGCAAATTAAGAAAGACATTTCCCATGCCCCGGAAATGTACATTTCTTAGAGTTAATAAACAATTGATCCTGAGTGTTCATGGGACAAATAGGTTCCCAAATTATATTAACTAATCCAAATATTCATAATCAATTATAACCAGTTATTATTGATTATTAATATTTCATATAGAGCTAATTTGCTACCATGTTTTTTTGTGAAAATGTACTTCTAAAGTAGAATTTCCTGGTTTCAAATCAAACCGTTTCCTTCTACTGTTACTGTGTTTTCTTCAATGTGTACATCCAATCCTGTGTCCGTAAACGGGTAAAAACGGGTAAACAAACAGTGGATTGGCCAATGCCAGGCGTTTACTTTTATTTGATTGGAAGCTCAACTTATCGCCTATCGCCTAGCAACTGCCTGTGCTGTCGGTCGGTCGCGCGCGCGCATCCATCCACGCACATCCAGGATAAAACACTGGATAAAACACAGTTCAGTTGCTAGCTAACTTTTTTAAAACTTTATATTAACTCAGTTTTGTGAAATGGGGGGAGAGACGGACGAGGAGGATAACACAACAAAATCGGATGAGCCACCAGTGTCAAAGAAAAAACGATTTACAACCTACAACTCAGACTGTGCGAAAAGAGAAATATTTTCTGAATGGGTAAGGCCCACCCAAGGAGACCCGTTCTCCACTACCTGTGTTTTGTGTCCTGCCAAAATTTCTGTTAAATATGAAGGAAAAACAGCGCTGGAAAATCATGCAAAAACAAAGAAGCACCAGAGTTTTGCATTAAGCAAACACAAAAATTGCAACGTTTATGACAAAGAAAGGTTCACCAGAGGAAGACAGGATAGCAGTAGCGGAGCTTAGCAGTGTATACCACAGAGTGCTTCATGGCCACAGCTACTTATCTACAGATTGTGGTAGTAAAGTAAGTGCGAAAATCTTTCATGACTCAAGTATTGTCACAAAAATGTCATGTGGAAGAACAAAAAGCGAAGCTTTAGTTCAAAACGTCCTAGCACCTTACAGCCAGGAGCGTCTAGCTACAGAACTGAAACATACCCCATATTTTTCTGTCTGCTCTGATGCATCAAACTCGGGGAGCACCAAACTATATCCATACACAGTCCAATATTTCCACGAAGACGAGGGTGTTAAATATGGACTATTGGAATTTTACGAAGACCCCCATGAAACCAGCAGAGCTATCTATGAACAAATTTTGGATATCACAGAAACAAATGGCTTGTGTGCCAGCCAGATCAGTGCATATGGTGCTGACAATGCATCTGTAAATTTTGGCAAGCATAATTCTGTTTATCAAAAACTGAAAGAAGTCAGCCCACACATCATAAAGGGCAACTGCAAATGCCACTTGATCCACAACACCCTGAAAAACGCGAATAGAATTCTCAGCGCTGCAGGTTATGATGTTGAATCCATTGTCCTAAAAATCTACAATGAATTCTCATGCTCAGCCAAAAAAGTAGAATCTCTGAAAGAGTTTTGCGAGTTTACTTCAGTACAGTACAAAGAGATACTGAGGCATGTTCCAACCCATTGGTTATCTCTATTGCCTGCAATTCAGCGGATCCTGGAGTGTTGGCCTGCCCTCACTTCTTATTTTTTGTCACTGGGAAAGAAGGATTGTCCTGACATTATCTGGAAGGTTGTATGCAGAAGTGGTGCTGATGCTGCCAACAGCAATAATGAGGATGATGTGACAGTGTCTGGATGTTTCCTGTTGCTCATGCACAATGTAATGCAGGAATTTGACAGCGCAATTCGGAAGTTGGAAAATGAAAGTGCTACTCTACTGGATGTTCACGTAGTAATTAGCCAATTGCGCAGCCAACTAATCTCGCGTCGTGCAGACAGATTTTATGGTAGTAAAACAAAGCAAGCATTCCGAAAACTAAGTGCAAGAGACCAAACGGAGTTTGCAACACTGGTTGACAGCTTCTTTGAAAAGGCTGTTCAATACCTGGAGGCTAACTTTGATTTTGATGATCCAGTTATGTCTAATGCTAGCTGTCTGCGACTGAGTGGTCCAATGGAATGGAATGCTCTCGAGCGACTGGTCGACAAATTAGCTTTGAGCATTGACGAAGCCAAACTGTATCAGGACTACACTGTACTGAACGATGTATTTGAAAGCATCCCAGAAGAGCTGGCACCAGACAAGAAATGGGCTTTTTTTTTCAAGAAGGAGAAAGCAGCAACTGAATTGCTCAAAGTGGTATTATTTGTTTTTTCTCTCCCTGTCAGCAACGCCTATGCTGAGCATGTATTTAGCCACATGGAGGATGTCTGGTCAGACAAAAGGAACAGGATGTCAGTGGGGTTGGTCAAAGCCGAACTTCAAGTTTCATTAAACTTTAAATTATCATGCTTGGAGTTTAAAGCATTCATTGAGGGACAGCCGGGACTTCTGCAGGCAGCAAAAAGGGATGAGAAATACACATGGAAAAAGAGGTGAGAAATGTCAGTCTTAGGTTGTCCAAATTTACTAAGTTAACAAAAACAAAACAAAGTTGTTTATAATCTATTATAATACATGTAATCATGTTTTAATTGCTAAAGAGTATAGCCTATCTTTCTACAAATTATTAGATTTTATAATAGATTATAATTATACAGTATATGTTTACACAATGTTTATACAAAAGTGTATTTAATGTATGTATTTAATGTAGAAAGGAGTCCAGAGTGAGTGCCTCTATGCCAGGGAGTGCATCTATGTCAGGGAGTGCCTCTATGTCAGGGAGAGCATCTACATCAGGGAGTGCATCTACGTCAGGAAGAGCATCTACGTCAGGGAGAGCATCTACGTCAGGACAAATATAGGTAAGAGAGGCAATAGGGAGTCCTACAACTGTTAACATAGTATATTTGCAAATATAGGTTGATGCCCCCCACGGTTTTCACAAATCAAAGGTGGCAACCCTAAGTGTGGCATAACCAATCAAGTGTTATGCATACCGCCATTACAAACCTACATGTTTTTCTTTTTTTGTTGTGGTGCAGTTTTTCAAAGATGAGCTTCCATGATGAGTCCACCATTACTGTGAGCGAAGATGCCAATGATCTTCAGAACACAGTGTAAGTGGTGTAATGCATTGTTACAAAATGCTGTTTGCTGTCTACTCCTGTTTGTGTAATTCTCTGTATACTATACTTAGTTATTATTTTTAGTATTACTTCTACCACTACTTATACTACTATTATGTATTTTGAAGAATTGATTTTAAACACCCAGATGATACATCATGGGAAATAGACAGTGAGGACAGCACTTCTGATGAGGACTATGTCCCCTCTATCTGTCTTAGGTTTGTCTGCATGAATCATGTTTTTTAATACAGATATAGGTAAAACAAAATAATATCAATTGATGGACCTACTGTAACTGTTATATTATCAACGTTTTTGGCTTCCAGGCTTCTTTACACATTTTTTTTTTTCTTAACAAAATGAAAGTATAGAAAAGACTATTTTTCTTGTACATGCTAATAATACAATGTTGTAAATATTTATATATGTATTTACAGAACGGGTGAAGGAACTAATGACTTTAGAAAAATCGAGGAGCTTAAAGTAATCTCGAAGAGACTGTCCATCTAACACAAGAAGATGAAGTGATACCCCTACATGAATATCATATCCTTAAATCTGATGCTAGCAACAAAGTCATGTGTGAGGAGGACATAATTGGACAACGGGCATCTATTGTATATGAAGCACAGTTGAAACAGTTGGTCAAACTTCTACAGCTACCAGTGGTGAATTGTAAAACCTGCCAGGCTTCACCACCTTTTGAAGTCCACCTGACTTCAAGGGGAACAGCAAGTGTCATCCAATGGGTAATAAAATAAATACATAACAATAATTCTGTATATTAGCATACGAACTTATGAACTTAGGAAAAAAGATATATTTTAATAGGTGCATGTCACGCAAAACATATTGTTGTTTTCGTTATAAAAAAGATGTATATCATAGTCTCAAAGTCTCTATTCAGCTTAGTGAACCTACACACACGTGTAATCATTTGAATTGGCAGGTGTTCAAGATACATTTTCAATGGTGTATAGTATATTATGTATAGCTGAATACACAGTTTCAAATTCCAAACAAGACTTTAAAAGTAGTGTTTAATTGTAATCCATATACATTTTAATTCAATGCAGATCATTTTTGAAAATTCGTTGTTTGTATGCATTGCAATCACTCTTGTGTATTTTATCTTATAGATATGTTCAAATGGGCACAAAGTGTGGACTTGGAATTCGCAGCCTACACTGAAATTTGGAATGCAGGCAGGAGACTTCATGATGGCCACTAACATTCTGCTCTCGGGAAATAACTACTACAAAGTGGCACACCTGTTTAATTACATGAACATGGGCTTTGCAGGAAAGAACACTTTTTTTAATATCCAGGATACTTACTGCTTAGGAGCAATAAAGGACATGTGGGAGGACAAAAGATGTGCTGCAATTCAACGTATGAAGAGTAAGGATGGTGTAGATGTATTAGGTATGTTCTATGGCATTTAAAAAAAATCTATGCAATACCTACATGTCATTCTACGTACTGAAAAGTGTTATTACACAATTATTACATTTCTATAATTTTTTAGCCTCTTGTTTAATTTTTCTTTTTTTTTGTGCATTTTTCTGAAATATGAAATTAAATCTCATTTATTGATTTATTGTGCACTACACAGCAGATGGACGAATGGATAGCCCCAGATACTGTGCCCAGTATTGCTCGTACACAGCAATGGAGAATGATTCTAAGGAAATCATCTCTGTGGTCACTATCGATAAAAGGCAGACCAGCCGTAATTCTGTCATAATGGAGAAAGAGGCTTTTGTAACCACAATGGACAAGCTTCTTAGCGAAGTGCGGATTTCAGAAATATGCACTGATGTTAATGCACAAATCGCATCTATTATGAGTAAGTTGGTAGTTCTTGCCATATTATGTACAAGGAAAATATAAATTTGATATTCAGCAAATGTGTATGAATAGTCTGTTGTTTTGTTTTTCATTACAAGATCAAACAACTGGGCGATATAAGGACACTGGAGTTGTGCACTCATGGGACATAATGCATGGAGCAAAGAATTTAGCCAAGATGATTACTGCAGTATGTTTACTTCTTTTTTCATTTTTATTAAATACTTGAACCTATATCTTTTTGCAGATTTGTTATGAAAATGTTTTTATTCTAAAATGTATTGAACCACATCTGTTATATGCATACTTAGGAGGCACAGCAATCTGGACAAAAGATCCTGCTGCACTGGGTCAAGCACATTGTGAATCACTTCTGGTTCTGTTGTAAGAAGGCAGACACGGTACAGCAGTTCATTGTAAGTAATATATCTCCCAGTAGTCATCTCTTCCTGTGACTAAATACAACAACATTTCCATGTAGCAAACTTACATGCATCAAGTACAATGCTTCTATGTGCAGTGAGATTCAGTGTTTTAGGAGAAGATTCTATTTGTGCACAGCATACTCATTATAAAACACATTACAATACCGACAATATGTAGGCTTTATTTGTTCTTTGACTGTATGGTTTTTCAACTCTTTTTTTCTCCTTGTGTCTCCTTCTAAGTGTGTTTGATTTGGTGATTAGCTGGGCCATTTTTGACCCAGCTTTCCCCTCTGCCTCCTCGGCCAATTTGTTGGCATCATTTTCAAGGATGGCACAGACTTCGTCCAGGACTCTGCGTTGCTGCTTGAGCTCCTGTAGTTCGTCCTCTGCGGCCTTCCTTTTCTGTGTTTGAGCATCACTCTCCCTCTTTTTACGCTCTTGCTCCAGGTAGAGCCTGTACTGGGACCTTGCTGAGGCCACAGAAGCCAGCAGGTCCTTGGTTAAAGGCACCTTGAGGACACCACCACAGCTACTGACATTGTCACAGATTAACCTCAGTGCCTCCAAGGATTCACCTAAAAGGTTACAGGTTTCCACCTCCTTGTTAATGGAGAAGCTCCTCTCCATGGTGGCTTGTCCATGTGAAAGAAGTAAAACGCTCTGGCAGAATCTCAACAGGTCCATGCAGGATGGGCTGAGGGTCTAGAAGTATAGAAACACATCCACACGTTGCTTGAAAGGCTGGAAAGAGCGGAATTGTTCACCTCTGCCCTCAAGAGACAGCAATGATGTAAACTGCTGAATGATTACATCACAACATAGACAAAGAAATTAAGTTAATTAATAGGTCATTTAAATTTAGTAGTCCCAGTTGGCCTATCAGACCATTTGGCAATACATACATCACAACATCATGTTATAACATCTAAGTAGAGCTAGGAATGTGTAAGGCTTCTTCTGAACTTATTAATTTGATAAAGCATTGACACTTCCTGACTGTTGAGAGGAGAATGCAGAAAACCATCTTGCTAACACACACTTCTCACACAAGGCTTTAATCAATCTGAATAACCTATGCACTTTGACTGTCCCTATACAATATCTTCTTACCAGCTGGGATGCCACCTGCCAAATGTTTGCCCTGGAGGAATGTTTGCACTATTCCCTTCATCTGTCTGATGCACCATTTGGGATCTCTGTGCATTCTTGAAGGGTCCAAGCATGCAATCTGCCTGACCACTTGGAATTTCAGGGGGCTTTTTTCCTGTAGCTTCACAACAACCTTAATCAGGCCCTGCAAACATTCTTGCCTGAAGGTGAGCACAGAAAGCTCACCAACCTTGAATCCTGGTTTGCTCTGAAGTTCCTAACAAATGAGGAACATTAGTGAATGTTCACTGCAAATGCTTTGGAAAATAATTTGTTTTACTTCTTTATCCCTATTTCTTTTTCATCTTCTTATTATAACTATTAATTTGAGTAGTAGTAGTTGTAGTAGCAGCCTAAACATAGTAGTAGCAGTAGTAGTACTACTAAATGACAGAAGTTAATTTTACAACATACATCCTGGTTCTTTGTGCAGGCAACCCAAAACACGTGCATCTCTAGGGGGAAAAAAAATAAAGAAAATTACCTTGATAGCAGATTCTGCTCCCAGGCCTATGTCTACACTCTTTGAGAAGACCAAGTTCATCTGTTATCTATTTTGATCAGCTGCAGGGGTGTGAGGTCCTGGGTGAGCTCTCGTTGAACGAACCGCCTCAGTAAACTCTTAAAATGACAAAACAAGCAGTTAGTAATCCAACAATTTACACAGATTCACCAAATGCAATCAATTTTATAAAATATTTAATGATCATTACCATCAGCAGCTCAGTCAAATCTTTGGCCAAGAAGGGCAACACTGGCTCATCAGTTTGGAACTTTGTCAAGAAGGGGTTGAAAGTTCTTGCAATTGCCAGAAAAAGTTTTGCAATAATGAAAGGATCCTTTTGTGCAGCTACTATGGTGTCATATGAAGCTGTGCAGGGGACTGGAACCTTCTTTTTCTCTGCAGCATCCACATACGTCTTCAGCACTGGCCAAACTTCAACTGCCCTTTCCGCCACAGGAACGTTTTCCACCCATCTATGGCCACAAAATGGTATGGGAAAGAAGGAGGACCCCGTCAGGCTAGTGAAATCTTCTCTCCTGGCAGGAACATTATGAAAGAGGAAGTGCATGGCTCGCAGAAGTTTTTCCAACTGCCACATAGTAAAGCCTGCCTTTAAAGCATTGTGGACGGTGTGAAGTCCACAGCTTCCAACAGTGACAACCTGGGCACCTCCATAGAGCTCTGCATGTTCTTTCTGGAGTAGATCCACCAACTTGAAATTCACATTGGGGCCATCCATTCCAACTGATAGCAGTTGCCTCATATTCAATTGTGTGACACATTCCTGTGAAACGACACCAGGAGGAAATCTGTTATAAGTTATCATTCAGACACAGTAAAATAGATCTCAACATTCACAAAGGTTGGTTAAGGAGAAGCATTACTGCATACACATTTGATTTCAATTAATAATTGGTAATTCAGCAATTAAATTATTTAGTGTTTTTTTTTCAACAACAAAACCTGAGCCAAATATTACATTTCTATAACTATGATAAGTTGTTGAATTTAACAAAATACTAAAAACTAGTGCTGTCAATCGATTAAAAACTTTAACTAGATTAATCACACATTTTTTCTGTGATTAATCGCAATTAATCGCAATAAAAAAAGAAATGTTTTTGTACGTTTTTAATATATTTTATAATGTAATAATTTCACAGTTAATCAAATTAATGTAGAAACAACATAAAGACAGTATATTTTAAATACTTGTTTAATGGCATCTTTTTATGAATGAAGGCCAGTATTACTGATATTAATACAGCTACTGATTTTTTTTTTTTTATTTTTTTACATTTATTAGGCTTCAAAAATATAACAGTTTTTAATTTAAGTGAACTTAAAACAATGCTAACATAAACCCATAATAAATGTCATATTTACTCCTGCCCTTCCTGTCTTAACAGTTAGGAAATATACAAGTTATCAAAGTTATATGCAGTCTGCACTGCATAAATTATAAATTAAATAGTTAATCCTTATTAAAGCTACAAAAGTTATTTAGTCAAGAGCAGTGAGTCATTTTCTCTGTTCCCTTTGTTCTTTAACTTTACTGACAGGAAGCTTTATTGGCTGCTGTCCCTTTAAGAGCAGACAGACACGTGGATCTCACTGTTTATATACTGTCTATGGATCTCACACGCGCCTCATTCTCTCACAACACTTTTTGTTCATTTTAGACTTTACATAAATAATTTAAGACTGCTCTTATGAGGATAATCGACAAAACTGACATTTTGGGATTGTTATTGTTAGTTCAAGCGCGAAAGAGAACTGGATTCTGGCGCCCTGTCTATGCATTGTGTGTGTGTGTGTGTGTGTGTGTCACATAAGGACATTCACAGACAGCGCATTCTCTTTTGTCTTGCCACGCTTGAAATGTTTAAAAGCATTTAAATGAATAAGAGCGTGATCATATAATGTAAAGCTAGCCAACAGATGGCAGAAAAGACGGATGCTGCGTTAATTGCGTTAAATATTTTAACACGTTAAACCAGACAAAAATGAATCGCATGCGATAACGCGTTAACGTTGACAGCACTACTAAAAACATAATTTTCTTGTACCTTGGAGCTATAACCCACAGGTCAATAAATGCAGGTGGGCCACAGGTTTCATTCAAGTAACTGCAGGACTTTGGCCAATTTTATTATTTTGTGTAACCAACAGTAAATTAGCCAACATCATCCTATAATATACAAAATCTTTGTGAATAAATAACTCTTCAAATGAGTGATCACAGGATACCGCGTAAGTAGGGCTATATAAAAAAGAACTTACCTTTATGTGATGCAACAAATCTTCGGCCCTTCCATGTCCCAAAAACTGAGATCCAAAGTATCTGGATTGGACACGGTCATCCTCCCAGTATCGAACATGGATGTCAAGCTGTTTTTTCTTTGACACCTGATTGAGGCTCTCATCAAACATCAACACGAATGGCCCAGCCTTGTTGATGCCATCAACAAGCTGTTTTTTGAAGAACGATGCTAATCCAAATCTGATGATGTACCCGGTTTTGTCTTTACCACACGTGAATGACTTCGCAATGTCAGAGTCGGGAAACATTTCTTTAAACAGCTCCGAAATTCCTTCATTGGAGTTCAATGAGTGGTGTTTAACTGCAGTGTTCAGACACCACAGAGCCTCCGCATGCAGTGTTGGCGTGGCGCCCATGGTCACCCGGAGGTCAGACGTTGCTGGAGCCGTAGCGTTGGCCAGTAGGCCTACAGTGGCACTAATTTGCGGCGGTGGTGGTGGAGGTGCAGCCGCACAGACAGCTGAGATTGGTAGAATTAACTGCTCTCTCCGAGCACACATTCCATTTTTATGTTTAGTAGATTGCATATGTGACCGAAGTGCGTTAGCTCCCATCCAGTTGACATTGATGTTTTTTTTACACACCGAACAATAAGCCTGCCTGTTATTCCCTACTACAGGCCTGAGCCAGTCCTTAAACGCTGGGTCGTTCACCCAGCTATTAGAAAACTTGCATTTGCCCATGAAGACGACGATGGTTGTCCAGTCGTTGAAGATATGCCTTGAAGCAAGTATAAAATAAAACGTAAGCCAGCCACTTCTGTTGAGCACACAGTGTTCTGAGATGATGCCAAACAACCACTGAATATGACGTCAGCATCAAACATAAGTTGAGACGGAGACGAAAGATCTTTGATTATGTGCCCAGATATGCTAAAGCCCATATTTAAATGAACTAACGTGAACGCAGATAGAATTTCAATCAGAATAGGACACCTGATAGTCTGAAAAAATAATACCTAATTTGGAAAAAATAATACCTCTGAGACCACATTTAACACTTTTAATGGCCTTGCCTTAAATTTGACAATTTTGATTTATCACTTTTTCATACTTTTTAAAACCCCGCGGACACCCTGATTCATGACTCTAAGCAAGAGTCCTTGAGCTTCAGCCACGTTCATATTTCCTATAAGATTCTGAAATTGCACATTACAAAAGTTAATGCCAAACGCTGAAACTATTTTGGATACTTGAAGTATGTCCATACTCACCTGTGTCATCAACATCCTGTCCTCTTGCAGCCTAGACACCCTCAATCTGTCCTCTTCACACAGTCCAGATGATGCAGTGTTTCCTCTCCCTCTTGCTGCCTGTCTTCCCCCTGTAGACCTTCTACGTCTACTTGCTATTCTTCCTCTTGTTACACTGCAGCTCCAGTTTTTTCTTCCACTCTGTAAGCTCTTCCCATCCCTTTTGCTCTTCCCATCCCTTTTCTTTTTCCTCTCTCCCCACCTTTTGTTCTTCCATGTGATGCTTCATGGCAGCTGCTCTGGGGAGGACTCCAGGTCTCATCAGAATTTGACATGGATACATCCAATGAGGATCTATCTGTGTTTTCCTGCAACATAACAACAAATAAGCAAATATAAATAATTGTACAAACAGATATGACATGACAGCTGACAATACATAAAAATAAACTTGAAAATGTATATAATGTTTTCACTTTTAAATAGTTATGTGGAGTGCATAATCCTAAATCACATAGAAGTTGCAATTCAGCATGCTTAATTTTATATATTCCAAATGTAGCATTCGGTAATAGTTATGTTTATGTAAGGAAAGTATTATTGCTTTAAGTTTGTGTTTAGTTTATTGATATTGTTTAGCACGTCTGGTGTTTATGGCCATGTAAATAAATATAGCATGGTTTATACATAAAGATTAATCAGTATTTTGGCAAATGATGTGGGTATGTTCGAATGTACTTTTACAACAATTGTTTAGAACACGTAAAACTGCGCAGCGTTATCACAACAATGAATTCGACAAATACAGTAACATCTATGATAACCAATTTAGTATTAAACCTTACTTTTCTTGCGGTTAATTCATTTTAATGAAATAAAAGCATGTAATTAAATGCAACATTTATAAAAATAGAACTTTACCTCATCCATGAATGATTTTTCGATTCCCGTCTGACTCAATATCCACGGTGGAGTTGAAAACGACAGTTCCCATCATTCCACGCTCCTACACATCATCATCAAACTTAGCCGTTGTTGTTGTTTGGAATGTAGCGCCCTCTAGTGGCAAAAAAATCTTGCATATTGTACCTTTAAGTAGTAGGAAATTACTAGTCATCAATTTTTTTTATATCAGCTATGCATTCCGTCAATTTTGTGAATTGGTAAGTTTCGTCAGTGCATGAAGAAATATAGTGCTGAGTATCATCAGCATAACAGTGAAAACTTATGCCATGCTTCCTAATGATATCTCCCAAGGGTAGCATGTAAAGAGTGAACAACAATGGTCCTAGTACTGAGCCTTGTGGTACTCCATATTGAACTTGTGATAGATAAGACATCTCTTCATTTACTGCTACAAATTGATAACGGTCAGATAAATATGATTTAAACCATGCTAATGCAATTCCACAAATGCCAACATCATTTTCAAGTCTATTTAAAAGAATGTTGTGGTCAATAGTATCAAATGCAGCATTAAGATCGAGTAACACTAATAGAGAGATACAACCACGATCGGATGATAAGAGCAAATCATTTGTGACTCTAATGAGAGCTGTCTCAGTACTATGGTATGGTCTAAATTCTGACTGGAAAACCTCGCAGATACCTTTTTTTTTTTTTTTTTTTTTTAAAGGAACATAGTTGTAAGGATACTGCCTTTTCTAGTATCTTTGACAAAAAAGGTAGATTCGAGATTGGCCTGTAATTGACTAATTCTGTAGGATGTGTTTTTTTTTAACAAGCGGTTTAATCATAGCCAGCTTAAATGTTTTTGGTACTTATCCTAATGACAATGATGAATTAATGATATTAAGAAGAGGATCTATGACCTCTGTAAGCATCTCTTTCAATAGCTTAGTCGGTATAGGGTCTACCATACATTTTACGTCGATTTAGATGATTTAACGAGTTTAGACAATTCTTCCTCTCCTATAGCAATGAATGAATCAAATTTTTCCTCAGGGAGACTACAATGCACTGCCTGATGCGATACTGTAGTAGACAGTTGCATACAGTAGTTATAATTTTCTCCCTGATATTATCAATCTTGTAAGTAAAGAAGTTCATAAAGTTATTGCTGTGCTGCTTGGAACCGTCTGGGTTTTTTCCGTTAGTTTAGCCACTGTTTCAAATAAATACCTAGGGTTTTTATTTTCTTCTAATAGGGTTGATAAGATAAGATAAGCAGATCTAGCAGTTTTTAAGGCCTCTCTGTACGCAATCGTGCTCTCTTTCCATGAAATGCGAAATACCTCTAGTTTTGTTTTCTTCCAGTTGCGCTCCATTTTTCTGGCTGCTCTCTTAAGGGCCTGAGTGTGCTCGTTGTACCATGGCGTTGGACTATTTTCTTTAATCTTCTTTAAGCGCAACGGAGCAACTGTGTCTAAAGTGCTGGAAAAGAGAGTTAAAAGTTTATGTCGCAATATCGAGTTCTTCTAAGCTATCTGGGATGCTGAGATGATGAAACTGATCAGGAAGATTATTATCCCCTCTTGCTTTCCAGACGAGGTTCATGTTTATAACAGTAATCTTGGGGGGTGGACTCATTTAAAGTCATGTAATCGTTTGGTTTTAGCCAGGTTTTTGTCAAACACAGCACATCTAGGTTATAGTCTGTAATCATATCATTAATAATAAGTGCTTTTGAAATAAGGGATCGAATATTCAGCAACCCAAGCTTTATTATTTGCTCATTTGTATTATATCTGTTTTTTATTTGTTGAACATCAATACAAATTTTACCCTTAGATGGGTTTGGAAGTTTTTTGTATGTCCTAATTCGGGGAACAGACACAGTCTCTATATGCTGATATCTAGGTGAAAGAGTCTCTATGTGATGGGATTTATCTGACCTTAGTGACGTGAGACAGCTAGCAGATGGTCGGTTTAGCCAGTCTGTCTGCTTCCTGACCTGAGCCCCAATTCATGTTTGAGCTCTAAGACTATGGGCCGTATTTTAACGATCTACAAAATAGCATCAGGGAACGTTTGTGCCGGAACACGTCTCCTCTTTGCGCTGAACCGCCCCGGGGAGCGCAAGTGTATTTCCTAGTTTACCGACGTGCGTCTGTGGAGGGAAAAGTCCACTGTGCACGGGTGCAAAATAGGAATGATACATGCGTCGGTGTACAAAGTTAATTGCGCTGGGTGCAAGATAGGGCCCTATGTGCCATATTACAAGAGAGAAGAGCAGCACCATCCCAGGAGGGATCTCTTTTCAACAGGTCAGGTCTGCCCCAAAAACTTTTCCAATTGTCTATGAATTCTATATTATTATTATTATTAATAATTATGATATCCTGTGTATATCCTCTTACTTTGTTACTGGATTACCTGCTCCTGTGATCCTTCTTCACTGTCTCCCTAACATGCTCTCCATTTTCTATAAGACAACGACATTTCAGTTACTTCATCAGCAACAATAAGGTGTGTGTGTGTGTGTGTGTGGTTGCACTCACCATTCATGTTTCCAGCTCATTAATCTCCTATTCCATTGTCTATCATCGACTAAAATGTTTATCTCAACCATTACCATTCACTTACCTGTGTGATATTCACCTGCAACTAACTAAAGCACTGTGTTGACACTTACCGCATCTCTCTTTCTTGAAGTCTGTCACATCCTAACAATTTCTTCGTAATCTGCAGACATTCTTTAATGCTTTAGGTCAATAATTTAAAGGTTTATTTATTCCATTTACATAAGAAGTATTTTCAGAGATTGAAAGTGTCCATACCAAGCAGCTTCCTGTAGTTGTGGTGATCTAAAAATATTTCATAACCTTTTTTTATGATTGCATGACATTATATTCTAGATTATCAACATGCCTGAAAAAACACTCATTCTGATCGACCCAATGGTAAATTAAGGTTCTTATGCACGTAAAGTTCTGCAATCTACAGTATGTCATGTAGTACACCTCTGTAGATGCTATCTTCACTCTGAAAAATGCATTTAATCAAGTAAGAATATCCAAAGATACGGAGGGGATAGAGAAGAAAATCATAGAGTAGAATATGACGCAAAAAGTAATGCAAGAATGATTTAATGTCATTTCAGAGCAGGTCTGAGATGGTATTTTTCATGGCGTTTATGTTGACATTTAGTACGATATGATTGCCCAATAAATTCATATTTTTAATGCAGAGGAGTACTGTGTGGTTTGCAGCATGCTGGAAGATGATCCCAACAAAAGAATGATTGAAATGGTATACAAACAACTTATAATACACACACCAAAAAGAAAGTTTTCCTTTATGTGCCATGTTTTTTTGTTTGTTTGTTTGTTTGTTTTTTTTTGTAGAATTTTGTTATTTAAATGAAAAGTTAATATAAATTGTAGTTTCATTGTCGCGTTCACTACGTCACGGGTGTTCAACAGCAATGTAACGCAGGTTAATAAGTGGGAGGTTCACCCAGCAAACACAGAACGTTGGCGCAACGTACCCGACCTTCTAACAACGTTTTAACAACATGGCCAAAAGGTTGCTATAACTACGTTGTGTGGTGAAGGTTGTTACAGCATTGTCACAATGTTGACATTAAACCACCGTTCAGGGCCATTGCTTAAGGTTGTGCCTAGGGTGTCTGGACAACCACTGGACTACATAATGTACTCGTCACTGCCCTGAAGCGGGAAAATCAGACTTTTGAATCCCAACCACCTGTTGGCTGTTGGGCTCGTTGTCTTGTTCTTCATCGAGCAAGGATACGTGAGTATTGCGTTTAATTTAGCCTACCTCAGCTATCAAACTCAGCCTACAACTTTAATTTTTAATGCGATTAATGTAGCATCGCTTGCACTGTTTAGTTTTTCATTAGATTTTTCCGCTATTTAGTCTCATTCGTTTCTTTGCTCCTCTATATCGTCCGGCTTTCGGCTACTGTCTTGCCATACAGACCCGGTTTTGTTCATTAAATGTTCTGATCTGCCTTTGCTTTTTATGTTTTATTTATTATACTTAAAATAAATTTGTATATTCGTTTATTTCGTTTTTTTTTTCACAAATGTATTAGCCTACTTTTGGAAGTGCAATTTGATGGAGTTTTAATAAAGTTGAATTAACGAAACCTTCTGTCATTTTTACTCTTCAAAGTGTACACTTGCAGGTGTTGATAGCACCATTAAATAATAATATAGATAAACAATAAACAATAAAAAGTATATCATTATCTAACAAAATGCTAAATGGGGGGATATAGCAGCTTATAAAAATATTGTCAGAACGTCGTCTCTCAGTTGCTGAATGTCACGCAACAACGTTGCTACAGCCCTGTCGCGTCTTACAATTCTACGTTGTTACAATGTTGCAAGCACGTAGACAGCAACGTTGCCATAGCAGAAATGCAACGTGCCAGAGACGTTGCCACAACGTAAATGTGTTTGCTGGGCACTAACCTGATTGAAGCACGGGCCAGTCAAGAGTTGAAACGTAGTCCAGTAAAATCCCAAAACGGTGTGTTAGAATCCAGTAATGAATGAGCACGAGCTATAAGCGGGAGCGAGTAGGCCTACTAGTTTTGGCATGTTGTCTCATCAGGAGAGATGCGCCAACGGTAAGCTGCTGTTTCTATCCATTGAGCTGCGGTTTAAGTTTGTTTGTCTGTTTGCGCTACCGCTGTGCTGCCGCTGTATATGTGGGCGGTTTGTATGCTTGATAACTGTTACTTTGGTCACGCTGATAAAACCTTGTTTGCGGTCTGATGTTTAACGTTGTCGGTTCGATAGTATCCGTGGCTATATTCCAGCGAATGTTTGAAATTGGAGCATTTCACTAGCCACGTTTCCATTACAGATTTGCGCAAATGTTTTGCGCTATTATCTAAATAACGCTAAAAAACTATTGCGAAATGAAGGCGTTTCAAGGCAACGGACGTTGGTTATAATATCACAGCCACCGCATTAGACATTATTATTATTATTATTATTATTATTAATGGAAGGAGACGTGGTGTGTTATCCAAGCATTAATGGCAGGGAAAGACCCCCGAACGACACATATAAGGAGTTTCTGGGTGTTTTGCCCTCATTTCTGCTCCGAGGATTTGATTGTGGCATTTCTTTGAGATTTAGAATCCAGTATTCCTATAGGCTAATTATTGTTTCTTTTATGAATTTAATAAAGAATTCTGTCTCGTATTCTGTCCAAACGATCCATGTAGGCTACTTTTGTGTCCATTTGTTTTTCCTTTTTTAACCCCTATAATGAAAATGTCTTTTTAAAACGCAAAGTTGAACACCAAAATTTTAATTTGAACTGGCTACACCAACTTTTGTTTATGACTTTTTGCCCCTTTATTAAATATTCACAAATTAATATGGAAAACATGTCAATTTTACTGGTTTTCTAAGGCCAAATTAGAAACTGGAATTGATGTCTTTCCCAGCAGTGCTGAATGAGAAGAGCCATTAATATTATTAATAAACCATTGTTGGCTAAAATCACATCTCCATCTCCGCTGTTAAGCAGATGCGCTTTTAGAGAGAAATGCACCTTTCATACGGATTACATAATCAGAAGGTATTAGCTTTCGATTCGAATTTGTTCGTTTTAAAGTGGACATTTCAAGCTTTAGCCTACATAGGCTATATTTTGTTTCAGTTATCGCGCTCCAGTTTACGGAGATCATGAAAGTGCGTCTGATTGTTTCTTTTATTTTACAAAAGCACAGCGTTTTCTTGTTATTGTGAGTTTACACAAATAAAAGTAGTTGAGAATAATGTATTATTAATTTCTGTATGACCAGAAATGATAGAGTATTTTAAGTTGTTTCCACTGTTGATGGGAAAATGCAAGTGTTCGCGCCCGCGCCTCCGTGCCATGCAGTGCACGCTCCACGCTCAGCTTTGTTCCTTTTTTGCATAAAAGCGTCTTCTAAATATAGCCTATTAAATGTTATAATAAAATAATATAAATTTATTATTATTTGCGTAGCTATACATGGACATCGCGTCTTCTAAGTCAGGTGACTGTAAATGCGCAAAAACTGTTTCCATTGCAGTTTTGCGAAATATTCCTTTTTCGAATTGCCTGAAAAACCACCTCATGAGAGCGTAAAAACTTTTTTGCGATAAATGGGAGTTTTTGCGAAATTGACGTGTTTCCATTAAGCGCATTTTCAATTCGCAATTTCAATTTTAACATTGACATTGACATTGATGTACATTTGGTGTGTGTGAAATTGTTGCATTTCTGTGTTTAGATGCATGTGCTTTGTTTAGTCATTCAGTTTAAACACTAAGTATATTATAATATTTATAATATTAAATACTGATTATATTGAAATTTATATTTTATTTATATTTGTATATTATTCAGAATTTATGGTATATTATGTATGTGGCTATTAATATTGTTGTTTACACCATAGCCTTTCTATTTCTACAGGTTTATAACCTGCTATTTGTGGACAAATCAACTGTGTATGGAAAATTAATCACAGTAAATAAAAAACCACAACGAGTCATAACAACGTGTCCTCTCCTGACGCCCCGTTCGGTGGGGAGATTCTTAAAGAACCAAACAGTTATAAACCGCGGCCCACTGCACTGGATTGAGTGCAGCAAAAAACAGCCACGGACTGCTTCATTAACCCTCTGGGGTCTAAGGTGTTTTTGGGGCCCTTGTGATGTTTTGACATGCCCTAAAATTTGTGCTTTTTTCAGTTATTTATAGACATATTAATGGCAAAGGTGTAAATTCACTCTATATAGCACAAACAGGGCTACCATAATATGTGAGCAATATGTATGTAGATGTTTGAATTTTTAAGAGAATAATGTTTATGCGTGGTTATTAAAAAAAAAAAAAAATGAAAGTTGCTGAAATAAGACCACAAAACTCATACTAAATATGTGTCCACATGACTAATGGATGTTGTCGCTTCGAGTTCTGGCTTCAAAATTATGTGAAAATAGTCTTGCTTTATCGTTCACATAAAACAATACATTGATTTAAATTGTGTAAGACAGGTTTTGCTTGGAAAGCCAATATGCGAGGGGGGCGTGAAGGAGGAGTGGTTTACACCTGAGAATACAATGTCCCACCCATTATGCGTAATTACTTGCATAATGAGCCATTCATTCAGGTGTGACACTGACTGAGCCACAAGAATGAATGCAAGGACAAAAGATATATTTAGAAGAAGACTTATATTGACCATTTAAGATTTTGCTTACATCTATCTTGTAAATATGTTTTGCTATTTTATTAAAAAGGTTACAATTACAACAATAATTACAATTTCAACAATATTTCAAGTGTTCTAACATCTTAGTTGATGACTTTATTTTTGACAAAAATAGTATTTTATATATATATATATATATATATATATATATATATATATATATATATATATATATACATTTTATCATACGTATTTCAAAGTTAAGGATTCATTAGTTTGGATATCGCCTACATTGGAACAAACTATAACATCTTAGTTGATTATTTTTGACAAAACATATATATATATATATATTTAACACATGAGCAGAAATTGGCAACATTATAAGCTTATTTGATGTGGCAGTATTTTACAGTAAAAACTTTATAATCTATCCGATTTTTGTAGTCGATTTTTACTCATCTTAGTATAGCAATAGAGTTTGCTAAAAGCTGTTCATTCATTCACACACAGAAACGCGATTCATTTTGAAACAGTATTTGTGCCAGCTGTTGTAGCTACACAACAGCGCGCATCTGTGCATTCATTCTTTCACGCACAGAAACGCGATTCATATTTAAACAGTCTTTTTGCGTGTACAGACACTTGCGATTAGAACAAAGCATATAACTGACCTATTCCTCAGCTGGATCTGTTGCTCCTCGAAATGAAACTTCCAGAACTTCTGAGGTAAATTTTCCAGGATTATTATCAAGATAGTATTATTCCTCACAGCGTCGTAAAGTACAGTCTGAAAGTGAACTCGCAGTGTGTGTTATCCAGCTGATGTGGGCGTTTCACAGGATTGCAGGATCGCCTCACATTTGCGTTTGAATAGCGCGCGCTCTCCGTGGGCGGAATCAAATTAAAACGTAATGAGCTGAGATGAGAACGACTGACATCTCTCTCTTTTCATTCATATTACATAAACTGAGAATATTTGTTTTTTTATGAAAAATTACTTCATTTAAGAGAATAGAGAAGAGAATTCACGCTTCATGCCTGTGTGCCTGTGTGACTGTTTGACTGAGTATTCGCTGAGTTATGGTTCATTTTCGGACGCGTTTCAGAATTTAACTGACTTAACTGACTTAACTGACAGAGAGAAGGCAGAACTCGCTTCGTGTTTATTTTTCTTTATTTGGAAAAGAGCACAACACTTTGTTTTTATTGTGAGTATACACAAAAAAAATACACACTTAACAGGATCGATTGATGTATGAAGCTCCTATGGAAAATCAAAGTCAATAGAGTATTTATGAGTCTCTTTTACACTGATAAAAAAAAAAGTGAGCTGGTATCGCCGGCGATACCGCCGACCCCAGGGGGTTAAGGAAGCTCAATCAACCAAGGATCAGCTGGCCTCTCACTTCTGTGACTGACCCCAAGTTTATCACCAATCAAACTGCCCGTTGATAAAGGATAAAAGAGCGTGTATACACATTGGCAGTGACAGCTCTCCAGTCAACACAAAGGGAGTAACAATGGCAGACTTGGAAAAGCTTAAAAGTGTGCGATCAAGAGCACAGGCTTCATTCACCAAAAGGGCTCATACTCTCACCAAACCGGGACTCTTGGAACCGACTGAAGTTCTCAGGGAATGGAAGATTTTCAGGACAGACTTTTCTAAAGTCACAGATGCAGGACATGAGTATGCTGAAGCCCTGAGGGAATCAATGGATGAAGAGATCATAGCATCTGCAAACCAAATTGATGTAAAGACAGCGGAGTGTGAGAACAGGTTCCTCGAGGTAAAGAAAGTCACCCAGGAAACCTTTTGGACCAGCTATGCAGAGGAGGCGTTTTTTAAGCAGGCTAAAACAGCTGATTCGGCCATCACTCAGGCAGAGGAAGAGGAAGTTAACCCTCTGAAGTCAATCAAGTACCGCAGGCTAAGAAATAGAGGTCTTGAAAGAGAGGTCATTGAACTCGAAGAAATGCTGGTAGAGTAGAAGGAGTTGGTTCCTGGTCCGAAGGCATTAGATCTCAGGACACGCCACAAGACACTAAAGAAGAGGGTCCTGGCGTTGTCTGACAAACTGGAGGAGGACGAAGCAGACCAAGTAAAGGGTAGAGAAAGAAACCTGGGATATGATAGCAGCGCGGTTGGTGATCCGATACAAGATGCTTCTTTCCTCTCTCTCCCTGACATGTCTGCCGATCTCAAGCTGAAGCCCAAAACGTACACGGGGGCATTGAACATGAACACCCAGCCCCTCTTACAGCAAAGCAGCCCGGAAAGGACCAAAGGTAACTCTAATCTCAAGCCTCAAATCAGTCTTGAAAGAGCACGGCTACCCACTTTCTCTGGTGACATGAGGGACTATTACCGCTGGAAGACTGAGTGGGAAGATCTACAAGAATTGGGTAACCCACAAGGTGTGGAATGTATAAAAAAGTTTTACTTATAAAATGGTCTTCACGAAAAGGTCAAGAAGGATCTTGTCCTATCTAGCTGTGGATCTGCCGACGATATGTTCAGACTGCTGGACAGCAAATACGGGAACAGAGCGAAAATAGTCCTAATGATCACCAACGAGGTCCGGTCTCTTCCCCCCGTCAAAGGAAACAATCCAAGAAGAACCATTGAATTGATCCAGGCTGTGGAAAGGGCACTGTGCAACCTCCAGATTCTTGGTGAAGAGGACGCCGTGAAGAACCGTGTTGTTGCTCAATCTCTTGAAAGCAAGCTTCCCAGTTCACTCAAGAAGGAGTGGATTATGCATAAAACTGACCCGGCAAACAGGTTCTCTCCACTGTATCATTTTGATTGCCTCCTAGGATTCTTGAAGAAGCAGAAGGAGATTCTTGAAGAGTTGGATCAGTTGGAGCCAAGCCCTGCAGATAAAGGCCCTGTGGAAAAGGGTGCTGCAGACTACCCAGATAAGGATAAGGGAGGAAGGCTTTCACTAAATCCACAGCAGGTCAGAAGGACGAATTACGTGGGAGCCAGTGGGAGCTGAGCTCCCATAGAGAGAGGATGAGCTCCCATGAAAGCAGTAAAATCATACACCTGTGGGGGTCTCTAAAAATCATCAGCACCATTATTTTAAATTACAAATAAAGCACTTTTTCCTTCAGACTACTGTAGCATGACTTAAAAGATAGGACAAGATGCCAAACACATGGATCTCGCGGGATCTCGGATTGTCATCACACTACGGTACATCCTTATGCTTAAATCAAGTGATAAAAGTGCCGCTGCGATCATTGGCGCGGATACTGTGTTTGTTTGTGGCTCGCGCACAGTCTTCACTCGGGCGCGCTTCAATCCGTTGTGGAGACTCTCTATTCGTTCCAGTAAAATTACAAAACAAAATGCACACAAACGTGTCTCTGCCTGATATAGAACCACTTATAAACATAATCGGATTTGATGAAAAAAAAAAAAAATTATTATATGAGTGCGGATTCGAACCTAGAACCTCTGACGAATTTGGCAAATGTTCTACCACTTACACTAAACTAACAGCATATATTAGACCTCATTAAACGACAAATTAAACCAAATGTACTATTTAAATTGAATTGTGTTACCAATGCTTTTTTATTAAATTTGTATTATATTTACAAATTTTTATATTTTTATATTACATTATTAAGCTACCGCGCCTGCTCATAGGCTACTTTTTTTCTTCTTTTTTTAAAGAGACCCCCACAAAGATGAAATCATAACTCGAACCCTGGGAGCAGAGCACCATAAAAATTGGAGGAAAGAAACTTGGCCTAACCAACAAACAAGAGGAGTTTCTGGCAGAGCTTACTCCAGAACAAAGAGAGAAATACAAAAATGCGTTCTCAAAAGCAAGGCAAGGCAAGTTTATTTATATAGCACATTTCATACACAATGGCAATTCAAAGTGCTTTACATTTAAGAAATTAAAATAATAAAAAGAAATAAGAATAATTAAAACGGTTTAGAAAAATAAAATACAGTACAGTACAAACAGTCGGACGAACAGCGCCACAGTGCTCAATCAGTAAATGCAAAGCTAAACAGAAGTGTTTTGAGTCTGGATTTGAATGTGACTACTGTAGGAGCACATCTGATCTCTTCTGGAAGCTGGTTCCAGCTGCGGCTGGCATAATAGCTAAAAGCGGACTCGCCATGCTTAGAGTGAACCCTTGGTATTTCTAGCTGATATGATCCTAATGATCTGAGTGATCTGTTGGGTTTATATTCAGTGAGCATATCTGTAATATATTGAGGTCCTAGGCCATTGAATGATTTATATACCAGTAATAATACTTTAAAATCAATCCTAAATCTAACTGGGAGCCAGTGTAAAGACCTGAGGACTGGTGTGATATGTTCATATTTTCTGGTTCTGCTCAGAATCCTGGCGGCAGCATTCTGTATGAGCTGCAACTGTCTTATGGTCTTTTTGGGAAGGCCAGTGAGGAGTCCATTACAATAATCCACCCTGCTGGTGATGAAAGCATGCACAAGTTTCTCTAAGTCTTGTCTGGAAACAAAGCATCTTATTCTTGCAATATTTTTCAGATGATAGTATGCTGATTTAGTTATTGCTTTGAGATGACTACTGAAACTAAGGTCTGACTCTAAACATCAAGTCAGGAATCTTGGTGTGACACTAGTTGTTTGACCCCTAGAGTGAAGGTATGCGTTCAGCTTGAGAACTTCATCTTTGTTTCCAAACGCAATGACTTCAGTTTTGTCTTTGTTTAACTGAAGAAAGTTTTGACACGTCCAACTGTTGACTTCGTCAATGCATTGGCACAGGGAATCAATGGGGCTGTAGTCATTAGGCGATAGGGCTAAGTAGAGCTGTGTGTCGTCTGCATAGCTGTGGTAAGCAATTTGGTTCTTTCTCATTATTTGGCTCATTGGGAGCATATATACAGGTTGAACAGGAGTGGCGCAAGAATTGAGCCTTGAGGGACTCCGCATGTCATGGATGTCCACTCAGACTTATGGTCTCCTATACTCACATAATAACCTCTTCCATCTAAGTATGACCTGAACCATTTTAGGACTATCCCAGAAAGCCCCACCCAGTTTTCCAGCCTGTCAAGAAGTATGTTATGATCGACAGTGTCAAATGCAGCACTGAGGTCGAGTAGTACCAGCATCGATAATTTGCCTGTATCAGTATTTAAGCGAATATCGTTTATTATCTTTATGAGCGCTGTCTCTGTGCTGTGGTGCGGTCGGAAACCAGATTGAAAATTGTCAAAGGATCCATTCAAGCTCAGGAATTTGTTCAGCTGATTGAAGACAACTTTTTCAATGATCTTGCCTATGAAAGGAAGATTTGAGATCGGTCTATAGTTGCTTAATATGGTCTTATCCAGATTGTTCTTTTTCAGGAGGGGCTTGACAACTGCAGTTTTCAGGGTGTAGCGTTTATACGCCCGCGTAAATATAATTAATTATTATTCATAACGGATTATGATCAATAATTAATCATTTAATTATTTTCAGAATTTACTGTAGCAGAATCAATAGTATGATCATTTTATCAGTTCATCCAATGAACAGAAAGCATAAACAATTATTAACTCTAGGAAATATAATATCTTCCTGGCCAAGAAAGAATAATCCCCAGCTAACAGTAAATTAAGACATAAATCAAGGGTAAAAGCATAGGTAACTTAGATCGCAGTTCAAGACAATAAATTCGTAAGCACATAACACAAGTAATACTTCTCTTTTCAAATACAAACAATACTTTATTGATTATATGCTAACACACATGAAAGTTCCTAACACAAACACACGCACACGCATATACACACACATTCATACAAGTTACAGAAAGAAATAAAGAAAGAAAGAAAGAATTTGGAAAGAATGAGTTTAAGGCTAAGAGGAAGAAATCCCGAATTTCTATATGCACTCAAGACATGACCTGAACGAACCATCAATCATTAATTTAACCCTGGTCGTTCCTTATGCAGGTTATAAAAGGTTATAATGCACCAGTTCAGTTAAGAGTCTAGAGGTTACTTGCGTTTCTGCGTTCCGTTTGAGGATTCCCTTTTGTCGGGTACAAGGGTGTTTTTCGGGGTCCGTTGGTTGATCTCCTCGTGCTTGGATAGAGTTCAGGGAGAACCAGTCACGTGGTGTGCTGGCGGATGGTTGAAGCGTCTTTGAAGTTGAAAGCGTGCGTTGCAGCCGTGAATCGTGGACCGAAACTTTGCAGCAAAACTTAACTTAAAACCGAGACTTTCAATCGGAAAAGAAGAATAACACCAAGAAAGAAAGAAAATGAGATACGGAAAGTAGTTAGATGACTGGAAATGAATCTAACCCATCTGATCTTAATTTGGGTTGGTCTGCTCGTCTGTTACATGGTTACTATAACCATCGTCTGCTGTCTCCATTCGACTCGTTGTTCTGAGCGCTTTACTGACGCTCTGCGCTGGGTTTTAAAGGTTTTTTATCTGAAAAGGATTTGGAGGTCTGACTGCTGCTTTGTTTGCAAAGTCGTAAATCATGTCTTCCCTGGGGTGGTGTCGGTTCTCTAGCTTTAAGCGGAGACCAGATGCACCAGTTTAGACATGATTTCTAATTATCAGAATACGAAACATTTTACACAGATTTAATTCCAGCCATCTTGCTAGTTGTGTTCGTAAGATAGCATTGATATGAAACAGTACACACTTTCATTCACACATCTAATATCTAACGATTTCATGACTTGTATGTGATCTAAGCAAGTATAGACACATATAGGTTGTAGACAAGAAAGAATTATGTAGTTGAACGATGTTTGATTATAAGTCCATCGATGGGTAAAATCTCAGTTCTACCAGAAAGACTCGGGAGAATTAATACTGTGACAATGAACATTTATTTAAGAGCTCAGCAAACAATCAAATTCTTTGGCGTAGGCCCCGTCCGTAACTCGCATTCCGAGGGTACGGAATCTGCATATCCTGCCTGAAGACGAAGGCAGGGGCGCAGCTCACCCCCAAAAATTAGGTGGAGTAATAATCCACCGGGACGGGGCCCACCCCCAAAGAACGGTAGAGGAAGTATACCCACCCGTCATGAATCCTGAAGTTCCTAAAATAGAAAGAAAAAATATTAGAACTTGTGTTTTTTTTTTTTTTTTGTAATACAGGCCATCTTTTGATAGGACACATGGGCCACAGGCCATCTTTTGATAGGACACATGGGCCACAGGCCATCTTTTGATAGTACGCATGGGCCACAGGCCATCTTTTGATAGGACGCATGGGCCACAGGCCATCTTTTGATAGGACACATAGGCCACAGGCCATCTTTTGATAGGACACATGGACCACAGGCCATCTTTTAGTTCTGTCATATGGACCACTATCCATTATATTGTTACGATCACGTGAGCCACAGCCACCTTTGGATCTGTCACATGGGCCACAGGCCATCTTTTTGTTCTGTCGCGTGGGTCTCAGCCACTTTTGGATCTGTCGTCTCTGATCGCAGCAATTTAATTTGCTACGTGGCTGCTGGCCGTCTTTAAGTTCAGTCGATGGACCACAGCCATCATAATACATGCAAAGCCACTTGGCCAGACACCACCACTAGTGTTTAAATAGGCATTTACCTGGACTGTTACTGGAGAGCTTGCTGAGCTTCGAGGATAGTTTTTAAATCTGGTCTTATTTAGGACTCAAGTGCAGAGGAAGACCATTTGCCCAGCATCTTGATAGCTGGAGTAGAAATGCCACGTTCATCTGCTGAAGTGGCTGTCCCGATCCTGAAGGAATGACCAGTATACTGGGAGGGAGATAACTGCAGATTTTGAGGACAGAAACTAGATGAGTCCTGAACCAGGCTTAAGAGAGAGATGCTTCGTTAGGTAGGAAAATAGGGGAAGTGATCAGAGGATCTAGGGCAGGTTTTTAAGGATTTAATCATAGATGAGAAGGGACAAAATGTTTTGCTTATTTTAGAAATTGTTAATGTGAAACCAGAAACTTGATTCAGTTGGAGTGCTTAGAAAGAGTAAAGAATTAGGTGAGAAGGTGAATCAGAAAAAGACCGCGGGCGAAATCGGAGTGTTTGAACTGAAGTAAATTCCCCTGGATGCATGAGCCTAGCCTGACTACGTCAGACTTCATACTTCCGCTCAATTTCAGTTCGCTTCTGTGCGCAGTCAGAGATAGCGACCTATCTGTCAGATTTCCTCCGGCCGCAAAATAGCCGGCCAATCAACGAACAGAGGGCAGGCTGAGAGCCGTGACGTAGATACTGATTGTACCGTGGATGCGTAGATTTACTTCACAAAATCTGCGAAAGTCGTTCACAGCCATGTTCACTCCGGTATTTCACTCGATGGTTTTGTTTTCGCATCATACATGTGTTTACAGTGGAAATTAGATGCGGCTGAGCCTGCGCATAACACATGCCATAACCAAACGTTAAGTGATTGGTTTACGGGTACCAATGATTTTAAACTTCAGACAAGCACCCCCAACGCGATAAAGAAAATGCTTTTCAATTAGGCCCTTCCAGACTCTGTTTACGAAGCAAAGCGAAGTAGCAGAGTTTGGTTTTACCAGGCTAGCATGAGCCATGAATGCTGTTAAAACGTGGCTTCAATCTGAACATGAAAATAGGAGGAGAAGAGACCATTACAGATGGAGGTAATAAAGGGGGGTTAAATGGATTTCACTTCCTGTAATGTTGCTTTTAAAGCATAATCAATATCTGCATAATTACAATGCACAAAGTTCAAGAATTGAATATTTAATTTAAAGATTGCTTTTTAAGGACTACAACAACACTGAGAGGGACTGTGCGGCATTCCTTCTGGATTAGTGGCATCACAAACCGTAAAGCTACATGAATCCAGCTCCTGGAATATGATAGCATATCGAGACAGAATGAGCTAATCAATAACTAGAAGATAACTACGCATAAGCTACATAATTCATCAACTAACCATCCGGAAATGGGGTCTACATGTTGACGCTTCTTGATTCTCTCCATCTTTGTCTGACTCGGGTTTGAATATAAAGCTAAAAGTTTTGAAATTGTCTGTGAGGTAATCAAAGCTGCAAAACGAGCTGTTGAAACTCCACCCCCTGTGCCGGGAGCAGCAGCCCGACTGCATCCAAAGGGACAGACAAAAACCATGCGCTTTACTCACCCTCAATGACAATTCCAGCATAGAATATTAACAAATATTTGGGGCATTCCAAGCCAAACCCCTCAAACACATCCTGGGGACACTGAAGACCCACCACACATCGATTTTGTAAATGTAGATGAGGAAAGAACAACTGGCCGTGATCAGAATGGGAAATAAAGGAATCTGAAAAGAAAAGTGAAACATTATAAACAATTCTGCAGAATATAAGCTTTTAAGGTGTAGGGAGCCACACCTTCAGTTATATACGGTCTAGCTCACATGTGTCAAACTCCAGTCCTGGAGGGCCACTGTCCTGCAGAGTTTATCTCCAACCAGCTCCAAAAACACCTGCCTGGAAGTTTCTAGTAATCCTGAAGACCTTGATTAGCTGGATCAGGTGTGTTTAATTAGGGTTGAAGCTAAACTCTGCAGGGTTGTGGCCCTCCAGGAACTGAGTTTGACACCCCTGGTCTAGCTGGATTAAGCAGAGTGACTAATTTACATGATCACTGTTAGGGGAGGCAGTGTGATGGAAAAGGTTTGCTGAAGGGCAGAGCCACCTGAAGACTAAAGTGCGCAGCTATGGCATTGCAGTGGTCAGAATGTGCTCGCGCAACCTTAATCATGAAATTGGAGACTACTGATTGCCAGATAAACATCTCAGGAATAGCATGATCGTCTAACAAGAAGATCTGCCTTAGTGATGCAACCGAGCTTCGTTAGCACATACAACATAAGTTTTGCCACCACTTTGAACCCAAAGATGTTAGCAGCCACTATAGAATAATTTCTGTGAAGCGCGAAGGAACGAAGCCTGAGCAGGCTCGGAAATTCATCTGACCTTTGCTGTTCCAAATGTCCAAAATCTGAACGGATATGCACCCTTCGTCTAGCTGATCGGATCGCTTAATTAGCACTGAGTGGGCCAGTGATAACAGACGAGAAATGAGCCTGCCTTGAAGAGATACATGGTGTGTTTTTTTTTTTTTTTTTTTTATAACCATTATATCTTAATCTTATTAATCTTAGTACGATACTTGCCTGAAATAAGGTGACGGCATACCGAAAGATACAATCTCAGTCACACTTGATATTCTGTTGTTGACTTTTTGAGCGTAGAATCTATTTCTCAGCTGTGCAGCACACGCCTGACATTACTCTCGAGTTACCCTTGTCCCTTGAATAGAAAAAAAGTGAACATTTAAATCATACAGATGAGTAAATATAATGTCACTCGAGTCTTCTTGACTGTGATTTGTCTGGTGATTGGTTTGAATTGTATGGTCTAAACTTATAACTGTTAGTTCTACTGTGTTAAGCACGTTTTAGTCTGTGACATTTGACCTGAGCATCCTAGTCTGCCTTTGTACATTTAATATTAACTACCTATAATGTAAATATTTCTATGACGCATATCGGTGGATTAAGTAGACGCCAAGAAAATTTGTATTACTGCGAGTGTACCATATTTATGGTAGTGAAGAATTTAAATATAAGTATTAAAAGATCTTGATATGAAAAAGAAAACAGTAGAACAGTTGTAGAGAATTATCAGCACTGTAAATGTAACATTTACTTCCTATGTATTAAATACCCCTGCAACATATACCCACATAAGTCCTACCCTTCATAACCATGTCTACTACGGCATACGCATAGCATCCAATGACCACCTTGCTTTAAAGGTCAGCTTCTTCTTTATGATATGGACATATTTACATGTATCATTTTCAAATTTTTACAACCCTTTTTTAAATTATAACTTTCCCGGCGGTCGGGAAGTGATTTGGCTAAAACATCTCCATAAATGCCGAAACAATAACAAATCAGAGAAGGCGTAAAACAAGTTACTGCTCCTTTAAGATAGAAGCACTCTCACGTATTGAGTGAGCATATGAGGAGCGCGGACTGTGAATATGGCATACATAAAGCCGATTTAATAACTTAGTTGCTCTTAAGCTTATTTTAAATCTATTCAGCAACCCAGTTGTTAGTATTTTGCAACCACCCATGAGTGCGTGGGATCGACAACGCTGAAAATAGATTACCACTGCACTCGCTGAGAAATCAGTTACGTGAATCTTACTTACATTTGCTACAACCATTCAGCGAGCTATCCGCTATATAAATATAGCGTTACTCACTGTAACGCTATATTTAAAGCGTTACAGTGAGTATGTTGCGTTGCAGACTGCTGTACATGTATCGGCAGTTTAAGAAAACTACCACTTCGCCACAGTCACCATTTGATCTTTACCACTGATGAAGGGAGCAGAGGAGCAAGTTTATACTTACCTGAATGAAGTTTAATAATGGGGACATGTAAACAGTGGCCGCTGGAAGCGCCTACCAACGTAAAAGCCTTGAAAGTCGAACTTGAACTTGAAAAACCCTGTGAGGAGATCGTCTCTCATGAGATTTAAAGCCGCCACGTCCTTGTTTCCTACACAAGCGTGTCGCACTCGCGCACAAGTTGCTGAGATCAAATCAACGATATGACTCCGGTTGTGTACCGATGATTGGAATCGAAACGCGAGTGAGTGAACGCTGGTGTTGGTTTCTGCGAACTGGTTGAAGCGACAGCATCTGCGAACTCAGACATGTGTAAGTACCACCCTTTTATACTGGCTATTAGGATATGATTGGATAGATGAGAAGGTAATACATGACGTGAACGATTGAGTCTTCCTGGCAGAACTTACGCTAGCTTCATTTCTCGTGGTTTGAAGAGATTTTACTCTGTGTCATTCAGAGGTCCTTAAGAAAGATGGGGTCTGTTTTGTCGCAGGGGTCAGGTGACCTCTTGGTAGGGCCCTGAGCAGTACCATCTCTGAACCGATCCGTCTTGCAAAACTATCAAACGTTGACAACGTTCTTCCTTTAGTTAACCAATAAAAAGTCTTTGGTTAGCAGACTCTCTGGAGCCTGTGGGTGATTTATGGCTCTGGGTTTGGTGATTTGAGTCTGGAATGTGAAGACTCTGTGTGGGATTATGTTTGAACAAAATCACCTAGAAGCTTCAATTGTGTTTGATTATAGGTCAGTCAAGAATTGTTCTGGGATGAGTTTTATGGATTTTGATATGTAAAGTCTCTTGGTGTGTAAAGTTTATGGGGTTTGAGACATTCCAATCTGAGGTCATGGATATTTCCTGCTGAAATCTGTTTTGTTCATCTCTCGTGGGACCTTGGTCTCTGTCATTCTCTTAACCAATCAGTGTTCGGCAACAAATCTAGCATTGACCAGTTATTTCATTAGTGGGGCTCATCCCTTTGAAGTTTGCATAGTGCTGGGGGGGCTCTTTTAAATAGCCAGACTGGTGGCGCCGGGACCCGATGGCAAGTTTGATGATGAGGATGAGAAGTTCTGAACAAATCTTCCCCCTTCATTCGGCGAGAAGCGGAAAGTTTGAAGATTCTTCCAGAAGATTAGTTTGTGTTTGGTTCATCCTCGCAGTCGCTACAAGGGAGTTTGGAAAACTCCCAGAGAGAAGTGAGGCATTTACCACTTCTAGAAGATCTGCTTCTAAACTGTTTAACACACTTTTGAAAAAAGATGTGGGAAGTGTGTCAAAAGCGCAGGTTGATGTTTTAAGGTGCTGTACGGTTTCTTCCAAAATTTTGCCATCAATTTCTTTGAAATCAGACATAGTAACTACTTTCTCAGGTGGTCGGATCTGTCTGACCTCAGTGCAACTCAAGGATGTGCTGATCACCTTTCTGATATTATTGATTTTCTCAGAGAAGAAAGAAGCAAACTCACTGCACTTGTTGTCTGAGAGCATTTCATTGGGAATCTGGCTTGGGGGGTTTGTCAGTCTCTCTACAGTAGCAAAAAAGAATGCGTGTGTTGTTTAAATTGCTGTTTATAATATTTGAGAAGAAAGTCTGTCTAGCTTTGCCTAGTTCCATATTGAAAGCATGAAGGCTGTCTTTGTAGATGTTATAATGGACTACAAGTTTTGTCTTCCGCCACATGCGCTCTGCTTTTCTGCATTGTCTTTTCATATTTTGCACTGCTGTTGAGTTTCTCCAAGGTGCTTTTTGTCTGCCACTCTTCTTCCTGACTTTCACAGGAGCAATATCATCAATTACACTTTTAACTTTTGAGTTAAAAGAATCAAGGAGAAAATCAACAGAGTCTGCAGATATGCTTGGTGTTAAGGATATAGCCTTCATAAATAGTACACTAGTGTTCTCATTTAAGCATCTCTTCTTGACAGACACAGATCTAGCTTCAGTGGCAGGAGAGATCAATATATCAAAGAAAATACAGAAATGATTAGACAGTGCTACATCCTTAATAACAATCAGTGAAATGTTTAGACCCTTACTGATAAGTAAATCTAGAGTGTGTCCGCGATTGTGTGTGGGTCCATGTACATGCTGAGTCAGATCAAAAGTTTTTAAAACAGTATTGATTTATTTTGCCATATTGTTTTCTGCACTATCTATGTGGATGTTAAAATCTCCAGCAATGGCAAAACAGTCAAACTCTGAGGTAATTGTTGATAACAGTTCTGTAAAGTCCTCAGCAAAGGCTGGAGAGTATTTTGGAGGCCTGTAAATAATGATAAGTAAAATGCGTGGAGCACCTTTTAACACAATACCCAGATATTCGAAAGAAGGGTAATTCCCAAATGATATTTGCTTACATTGATAGATATCTTTAAAAAGAGCAGCTAGACCCCCACCTCTCTTAACAGCTCTGCAGACACTCATAAAAGTAAAGTTAGGAGGGGCTGCTTCATTGAGGATTGTTGCACTGCAGCTGTCTTCTAGCCAGGTTTCATTTAGAAGCATAAAATCCAGGTTGTTTGTGGTTATTAAGTCGTTGACTAGAAGTGATTTATTTTTAAGTGAACAAATGTTTAAAAGTGCTAACTTAACAGTCTTACTTTTTGTCCCCATATCAATCTTAGTTTGACGTGTAATAGGCACCAGATTAGTTTGGTAAACAAAATATCATCAACTGTATGTGCCAAGGCTGGAGATGGACTGCAAGAACATCCAGTGGTGATGATGCTGATGGAAGTGACGACAAACTCGGGTTGCCTTATTGGCTCCCTAATCGACCTCGCATCTGATACCAATTATATCACCAATGAAACAGCCGATCGCCTTGGACTGTGCGGTGAGAACATCAGGCTTATAGTCCATGGAGTCGGGAGGATGAAGAAGACTGTCCTGACCAAAAGATATTCCCTGCGGCTGAAGGTAAAGACATCCAAGGAAAAAGTGGCAGAGCATAGAATTCTCTGCTATGGCCTGGAAAACATCGCGGAGGTGACTCAATCAGTCACTGCAACTGCAGAAGTTCTTCCCCAATGTACCCAGACACGAACTGGTCCGTCCCACAAAAATTGACCTCCTTATCAGTCACCGGGAAGGTCGTCTTGTTCCCCAGCCAATCAAGATTGTGGGAGACCTCGTCCTCTGGGACGGCCCGCTGGGAAAGACTGTTGGGGGAACCCATCCCGATCTCATTGAGACAGTTGACCTGGCCGTGTACTGCTCTGAAACTCACCTTGCAAGGACCATGAGATCGTCCTCAATGGCGTATAAAGAGACCATCATACCTCAAGAAGAGGAAGGAAATGCGCTTGTCCGGAGCACCGCAACTGCCAACAAAGAGGTCTTCGAGTGGTTCAGGTGGGACAGCATCGGAGCTGCGTGCAGTCCTCAATGTGGCGGCTGCAAGTGTGGTAGGTGCCCCCCTGGAGGAAAAGAAATGACCCTCAAGGAAGAGCAGGACCTGGAAAAGATAAAAGAATGCCTAACATACATGCTGGCGGACAAACACAGCAACTCTCCCCACTGGGACGCAGCTTATCCCTGGAAGACAGACCTCACAACACTGCCAGACAATCGGCATGCAGTAGAGGCAACCTTCAGAAACACTGAGAAACGTCTGGAGAAGGAACCTGTGTGGAAGGATGCATACAAAGAACAAATACATGAAATGGTTTCAAGAGGGGCTGCTGTAAAACTCACAAGGGAGGAAATTAACAACTGGGAAGGACCTAAATGGTACATCAGCCATCTGGTTGCACCGAACCCTCACTCCTCCTCTAACCCTGTGAGAATTGTGTGGAATAGTAGCCAAGAGTTCCGAGGCATAAGTCTAAATGATCTCCTTCACAAGGGTCCCGATGTACTCAATCCCATTAGAGGTGTCCTTCTGAGGTTCAGGAGTGGACTCCATGCCACACTGGGTGACGTAAAAAAAGATGTATAACTCAGTGTGGCTGAAAGATGATGAAGTTCACCTCCACCGCTTTCTCTGGAGAGACAACCCTGTGGACGACATTGAGGTGTTTGCAGTTGTCAGAGTCAATATCGGTGATAAACCCGCAGGATGTATCGCCCAAGTTGCAATGAAGGAGATGGCCAACCTTCCTCAGTTTGCTGATATGATTGAAGAACGGCGAGCTCTGACTGAGGACAGCTATGTGGATGACATCCTGACCTCACACGATGACCTCAAGACACTGGAAAGGATCACCAAAGGGGTGGAAGAGATTTTGAAAGCGGGAGGCTTATTCCTTAAACCGTGGGTTCTGTCACGCCAAAGTGGGAGGAGTGGAGCCCCTGCTGAAACAACTGTACCCAGGACCCTGGTACTGCCCAACCAAATGCATGATGGGGAGAACAAAGCACTTGGGGTCGGCTACGAAAAGAGGGAAAATGAGGACAGGATTTAATCTGAGCATGGAGGATGTCAGGGAAGGAACACCAAATCCCCTTACCCGACGCATACTTCTTAGCCAGATTGCCGCATTATACGACCCGGTTGGTCTTGCCTCACCAGCCAAACAGAAGGGAGTGATGTTGGTACGAGAATCATTCCAGGAAGTTGGCAAGGACAACCCATCTAAAGACACATGGGATGCCCCTCTCTCACTAAAACTTCGAGAAGCCGCAATAACGCTCTTTGAAGAATTCGTGAGACTTGGCCAGGTAAGGTTTGAGAGAAGTCTCACGCCGCCTGGAGCCATAGGCCCACCAATAGGGATCACGTTCTCAGATGGAAGCGAATCCTCCTTTGGAGCCGTACTCTACCTGCGGTTGGAAACCCGAGACAAAGTTGTAATGAAGTTGGTGGAATCCAAGGCTAAACTCACCCCTCTCGACCAAAAGGGAGATGTGATCAAGGCGGAACTCTGTGGCGCGGTCTTCGCTACCCGCCTAAAAAAGTATTTTGAGAAGCACTGCCACATTAGTCAAGCAATGGATTCACTTTGTGGACAGCCAAACAATCCTGGCAGCCATCCAAAAGGACAGCTACGGTTTCCAGACCTTTTTCGCTAATCGAATCGGTGATATTCAGAAAGCCGGACAAGTGGAAGATTGGAGGTGGATTGAAGGCAGAAGAAACATTGCTGACATACTTACCAGAGGTGCAACTCCTGAGGAACTTAATGAAGGGTCAGAGTGGCAGCAAGGCCCTGAGTTCCTGAAATTGCCCAAGACCGACTGGCCTATGAAGATGGCCAGTGAGATTACACCCTCTGCTGCTGAAGATGTGGGAAAACTTGCATGGCATCAAGGGCAGTTCATGTGGACCTCGTTGACGACCAATCATCTGAAAGCTTTCTCCAAACTTACTCTTGCTTCGTAGCATTGAGAGGCCATCCCAGAAAATTGTGGAACCAATTTCATTGGAGCTAAACCTGCACTACAAGACTTGCATAGGTACTTAGCTACCTTACGGGAAGCATCCATAGAGGACAAAGCCGCCAAGAATGGGACAGTGTGGGCATGGAACTTTCATCCGGCTGACGCACCTCATCGCAACGGGGCTGCGGAAGCTGCAGTTAAGCTCATAAAAAGGGCTCTCACTAGCCTCGCAGGGACAACAAGCTCACTCACCTGGGGTGAACTCCAAACCCTCTTCTACCAGGCACCTAACCTCACCAATGAAAGGCCAATTGACACCAGGGCACAAGAACAAGAAGACTCTATAGACTAGAGTATTTGACCCCCAATACTCTGCTTCTCGGGAGAACCAGGCAAGGAGGAGATACAGGAGGAACTGACTTATGCACTCATCCCTGGCGCCGTCTCAGAGCCATCCAGATTGGTGTGGATATGTTCTGGAAGAAGTGGAGTGAACTAGCCGGACCTAACCTATTCATTCGGCAAAAGTGGCACCAGAACCAAAGGAATGTAGCAATCGGTGACATTGTTTGGATTGCTGATCAAAACGCACTGCGAGGGCAATTCCGGCTCGGACGGCTCCAGGCCGTGTACCCTGACAAGAAAGGATTTGTGAGAGACGCAGACGTTAAGACATGTGCAGGCCCCCCTGCCTCCCTAACAGTTGGGCAACTTAAGAGTCCCAGAGGAGCTGGATGCGTGAGGGAGAACCAAAGTGGACAGTGAGACGTCTCTCGAGACGCAAACAGATCCACTTGTGCTCGGCCAAACACCCTCCATATCTGCTCCACCACCTCGGGGTGGAGCCTCCATTCCCCTGGCTTCAGCTCCTAAATTCTGGTCCCCAGGAATGTAAGCTGCTCTGAGCGACAACAGCTTGTCCTGGGACCACAAGAGGATATGGCGTGCCAACTTGCATAATGGGCGTGAGCACAAACCCCCTTGATGATTTATGTAGGCGACTACCGATGTGTTGTCTGTGTGAACTAAAACATGGTGTCCCCTGAGATCTGTGAGAAAATGCTTGAGAGCTAGAAATACAGCCAACATCTCCAGGCGGTTGATGTGCCATGATAGATGATGGTCTCTCCACAGACCCTGAGTTGAACGACCCTGTAGGATCGCTCCCCAACCCGTGAGGGAAGCATCCGTCGTTAGCATCTTGCGACGACAAGGAGCTCCCAACACGGGACCTTGGGACAGGAACCAAGGTTTCTTCCACATAGCCAGGGCACGTAAGCAGCGCCGCGTGACCTTGATTTTGCGAAACGGGTTGCCCCTCGGGGAAAACCCCTTGGTCCTGAGCCACCACTGCAGGGGCCTCATGTGCAGTAGTCCAAAAGGTATCACGTTGGAAGCTGCTGCCATAAGGCCCAACAGTCTCTGAAACTGTTTGACAGTGAGTGACTGGCCTAGCTTTATACTCTTTACAGCGGCAAGGATGGACTCTATGCGTGGTGGAGACAGGCGCACCTGCATCGACACCGAATCCCAAACTACACCCAGAAAAGTGGTCCTCTGAAGTGGAGTGAGCACACTCTTCTTGGCGTTTAGCCGTAACCCCAACTCCTCCATATGTGCTCTCGCATGCCGAACTGCCATCTGATGCGACTGAGCTACAATCAACCAATCGTCGATGTAATTCATGATGCGAATACCCTGAAGGCGCAGGGGTGCCAGAGCTGCATCCACGCATTTGGTGAAAGTGCGGGGTGATAAAACTAGACCGAATGGAAGAACTCGATATTGGTAAGCTTTGCCCCCGAAAGCAAACCTCAGGAACTTCCTGTGATAAGGACGGATGGAAACATGGAAATATGCGTCTTTGAGATCTATTGTCATGATCCTGCCTCTTTCTCTGTCTCCCTCTGCTGGTCACACACACACTTCACCACTACGCTCTCTTTCATTACTGACAGCTGTTTTCACTTTTCATCACGCTCATTCCTCTCCACCTGTTCCTCATCTTCTCTCATTATCTCGGCTTCTTCTACCCTCTCTTTCCTTGTCTTGTTGTCAGATTGTTTGTGGTCTCAGATGCACATTGACCTGAGTAATATTGCTATCTTGTCCTGTCCTGTCTTGTCTGTTCTACGGAATTACTGTTTCTGCTGGAATTACTCTGTTCCCATCATTGTACACCCACAGAGAACTGAAGTTAGTTACCTGCTCGGTGCTCGCCGCCAGAATCTTGTTCTACCTGTTTCTCCGTGATTCACGAGATCTGCAGCTTCACCTGCCTTCAGTTCATCCCTGCCACAGAGGAAGATTGTGTTCACGTAATTTACCAGTTAATGCTGGCTTCTTCAGTTTGCTGTTTTGAACTTTCTGTTTGAGATTACCTGTGGTCAGACTACTGCTTCTATTAAAGAACTGTGATTGTCACTTTCGCTTTTGAGTACTCTCTTGCCACACCACATCTATCGTGACAAACCAGTCCTCGGACCTGATCTGTGGCACGATCTATCTCAGTGTTAACATTTTGAACTTGAGCTGCATAACTGACTCGTTTAGAACTCGAAGATCCAGAATGGGACGCAATCCCCCGTCCTTTTTTGGAACTATGAAGTACCGACTGTAAAACCCGGCTTCCCTGCTGGAGGGAGGTACATATTCTATGGCCCCTTTCTCTAACAGAGTGTTCACTTCCTGTTCCATAACCAGAACCTGCTCGGGGGCCACCACTGTGGATAGGACCCCCATAAACTGAGGTGGGCGAGACCCAAACTGTATTTGATACCCTTTTTCTACGGTCTGCAGGACCCAACGAGAAACATTTGGCAGTAGCTTCCACACTGTCAAAGATTCTACTAGAGGTACCAGTCTCACGAGACTGGTTTCTGGATTTTGTTGTTGTTGAATAGTCGGTTCGTCGCCCTGTAACGGCGCACCGTCAGGGAACGACTGAACAGACTGCTCTAATACCCTCCTCAGAGGGGGCGGGCATCTCGAGGCCACTACGTCTTCGGGTGGTCCTTGAGATATGTGCTCTCCGGAGCCTGCAGCGCCCTGAAACACCAGAGGTGGCAGGGTTGGCAGAACGGTCCCCTGAGGGCACCGAAGAGAGACGGGCACCGTAAAAAGAGGTGTTGACCGCTCTACTTCGGGGGGGGACTACCCTCATTTTCCTGAGCCCTCGAGCGTCAGGATTTCTTCCCCGCAGCCTTCTTGGCGATAATAACGGTCCGCAGATCCGTTCTACCCCTCGAAGGCTGCTGGGTTTGAGAGCGCCCTCCGTGTCCCCGTGATTTTTGTGGGGGAGCACGGGAGGAAACACTTTGTTTCTGAGTGGCACGATGTGATGCATGTGAGCTCATTCTGGATGTGTGAGGCTGCTCCCGCTCAGCAGCCTCTTGATAAGAGCGGCGGGGAAGGAGTTTTTGAAGGGCAGCTGCCTGCTTAGATGCTTCTTGAAATTTCTCAACAGCAGAATTGACAGCATTACCAAAGAGACCTGACGTAGAAACAGGCGAATCCAAAAGAATATTCTTTTCTTTCTCTTTGATGTTACTGAGGTTGAGCCACAGTTGCCTCTCAGTGGCCACCAGGGCTGCCATAGACCGCCCGATGGATTTAGCGGTCTCCTTGGTGGCCCTGAGAGACAAATCTGTGGCTCTACGAAGTTCACAAACAACCTCAGGACCAATCCCCCCGCCCTCATCTAGATCGCTCAATAATTCAGCTTGATAGGCTTGCAAAAGTGACATGGTGTGAAGACACGCTGCAGCCTGACCAGAAGCGGAATAAGCCTTGCCCACCAGAGAGGATGTCACTCTGACGGGCTTAGTGGGCAGAGCTGGAGCCTTTAGGGAAGATGCCGTCGCTGGAGAGAGATAATTCGCGAGCGTCTCCTCCACCCTCGGCATTTCCCCATAACCATACTCTTTATAATTAGAAATGGAAGAGTAATTGGATGTTTGTGCAGTGTACACTCTGTATGAAACCGGTTTCTCCCACGATCTCGACACCTCGGTGTGGAGATCGGGGAAAAACGGCAGGCTCTTGCACTGAGGCTGTGATCTAGTAGGCAGGAAGCATTCGTCGAGCTTACTTTTAGAACGAACGTCCTGCCTATCAGCTGGCCACCCAATACATAATCTCTCAACTGCTCTAGTCACCACCTCTAAGAGCTCTTCAAATGCGTGAGACTGAGGTGGCGAATCCTCAGACTCAGCATCAATACTGACAACATCCAGCTCCTCAGAACTGGATAGTTGCAATATTGGTGCCTCTATCGGGGTGGAAGGAACCGCAACGCGTGCTTCCGAACCCCGAGAAGAGGCACTGGATCTATCAGGTGAAGGCTGAGATAGGGCTGGGCCCGTCTCAAACCCCGCTGATACATCCATTTGCGAACCCCAGGTCTGTGATTGGCGCCGTGCCTCGGCAGCGGCAGGACCAGAGCCCTGGGGAACGTGAGCCTGAGCGTCCCCGCTAAAGAAAGCCAGGCGGGATTGGAGCGTACGCAAAGGGAGCGCGTCACAATGCTCACAGCCAGCACCCTCGAGTGCTGACTGGGCATGCTCTTCACCCAAACAAGCAACACACAAAACGTGAGTGTCCCCACCCGTTAAATAACGCGGGCAGGGGTGCACACACTGTTTGAACTGCTGCTTGCTCGCCATGACTTTATATATATATATATATATATATATATATAGATATGATATAAAGACAAACAACACCAAATAACGAGACAAATTTCACATAGAGCGCTACTGAAGACAGAGAAGCTTTCGCTTTCTGTTTTCGGGCAGGCTTTATAGTTTCCTGGTACGTGACGTCACCCGCCTCTGACGTTCCGCCACACCATTGGACTGATTTTACATGTGCTTCAAGACATCATCACGCAAGGCGTTCCCCATAGCGTCAATCTCGACGCAACGCGAGTTCCCTTGAAAGGGAACTAATATTATTGTTTTGTATTGTGTCTCTGTGTTGAATGATTTTGAATTTTTGAAATTAATTTGATTAATATTCTCTTTTCTACATTGTTCTGCTTGATTATAAATTATCTCAATAACTAATCTTATTTCAATTTACATGATCAATTTACATTATCATCTGTTTTAGGGTGAGTTGGAAGATTTCTCCAGGAACTACAGATTAAAGACTTAGGGCCCTATTTTAACGATCTGAAACGCAAGTATAAAGCGCAAAACGCAAGTAACTTTGTGGGCGGGTCTTGGGCGCTGTTGCTATTATACCGGCGGGATAAATGACTCTTGCGCCTGACGCAAATCTAAAATGGGTTGGTCTGACGTAGCTTCATTATTCATAGGTGTGGTTTGGGCGTAACGTGAAATAAACCAATCAGGGCGTCATCTCACATTCCCTTTAAGACCAGGCGCGCTTGTTCTATAGCGGATCCTATTATAACGGCGGATTTGCCAGGCGCGCGCCAGGAGCGGTTCACAGCCGAGGAGACCGACGTTCTCGTCAGGGCCGTAAAACACAGAGAAGTGACATTGGGGATGGAGAAACACACCCAAATTAACTTCGGTTAAACAGGCGTATGATAATTTGGGTAAATGTGTAAGCTAGATGTATGCTTTTATAATAAACTATCTATCTATCTATCTATCTATCTATCGTAATAATGTATGATTTGCAAAAATGAAAATTTCTGCTTCTGTGTAGATGAGAGAATCAAAGTGTATGCGCGTTGTGCACACGCTACATTGATTATGGCCAAGCATGTGCCCTTAAAATAGGATATGAATAACATGCACAACGCGCCACTGACTTTAAACTAGTTTTTTTCGGTCAGTGGCGGAATTGTTTTCTAAACGTGCAAAATAGCATGAGGGAACGTTTGCACCGGAACACGCCTCCTCTTTGCGCTGAACCGCCCCCGCGAGCGCAAGTGTATTTCTTAGTTAACCGACGTGCGTCTGTGGAGGGAAAAGTCCGCTGTGCGCGGGTGCAAAATAAGAATGATACATGCGTCGGTGTACAAAGTCAATTGCGCTGGGTGCAAGATAGGGCCCTTAGACTGTCAAATCATCTAACCTGTTTATGTCATATGGTAGGACAATCTGATGATGTTTTTTGTACCGTAAAATCATTCTGATGAGGGCTTTTGCACCGTAAAATCATCTTACCTGTTTATTTCATAGTGGTAGGACAATCTGATGAGGTATTTTTCGCTGTAAAATCATCCTACCTGTTCATTTCATACTGGTAGAAGAGTCTGATGATGTATTTTGCACTGTAAAATCAATCTGATGAGGTATTTTGCACCGTAAAATCATCCTACCTGTTTATTTCATACTGGTAGGACAGTCTGATGAGGTATTTTGCACTGTAAAATCACCCTACCATTGCCTAATAAGAATCTTCGGCAAAGTTACACTGAATTATTTTGTGTAGCCTAGTCACAGACGCGAAACAGAAACCCGCAGTAGGATTTTACGATGTGGTAGGATGAACCATAGAATGTAAAAAAGATGGACGATGCCCCTTCACTCCCTTCCAAGAAGTGAAGCCGCCAGTGTCCCGATATGGCTCTTTAAACAGATTCAGTTCGCTCCTAACTGATAATGCCAGCTTCTTTGCAGCCCGCCACCTACCCAGCTCCTCCTTGTCGTGTATAACGTGGCATTTGCTCTTCTGTCATCGTTACTGCTCTGTTCATAGGGGGAATAGTTCAGCTCTCCCAGTCCTAAACTCTGTGAGCGTTCCCTATGCTGCTGCTGTCCTCTGACTTTCTGCTATTTCATGATGCTCATGAAAGGTCACAGGACTCCCTGAACAGAGCCATACCGCCAAAAAAATTCAGAATTTATCAACTTGATTTGCAATTTATTCAATAAAAATGTCCTAAATCATTTTTATTGTCGTGTGTTCTTGACTTAATGGACCTGACAGAAGAGTAACACTACTTCGCTCAGAGAACCTGTCAATCACAGCTGTCAATCATGATGTCACACAACCGTTTTTATAGCATCAAGTAACTAACAACAACAAACTTATTTTAAAAACAAACACTTGAACTTACTTCAGCGTGATAAAAACTACAGCAAATGACAGAAACCATCTTTGGAATAAAATATATTTAAGTGTAATTTAATTGTTTAGTTGGTTTCACATCGCGTTAAATAACATGGGGAGGAGGGGTTTATGACCTATACTAGGACCAGTCACCGGGGAGCGATCGAGATGCTTTGGCTTCACTTTTCAGGAACCGATAGATTGCCTATAATTTAGCGCTATGGTAGGAAAATCTGACAAGATAGGACTAATCGAGTCGCGGTGACCTCATAACTGGCCAGGCCATCACGCCCGCCGATAGGGGGGGACAAACGGGTCTGTTGTCCCGGGCCCAGGGTAGGAGGGGGGCCCAGAACTGGGCCCTCATTAAATTATGGAATAAAAAAAAAGTAAAATAGGCTTATTTGTGGGGGGAAAAAGTAATATTTGAGTTACATAAAAGCTTTTGATTTGTTTTCTTCCTAATTGTCCTTGAAATAGTGGTCAAGAACCCCCCCACCCCCAACACAAAAATGGTTTGGCCAATGATCACAAGTCCGGTGCTCAGAAAAGGAAAGAAAAGAGAAGAAGAGAAGAAGAAAATAGAAGCCTATTTTCTAAACAAATATTTTAAAAAAAGGAGGTGACGGTGAAGCTGGAACTAGTAAAGTCAACGTAGAGCAAGGTAAGAAACATCGCAGCCAACGTTTACGAGCCTTGTCAGGGGTTCCCTTTCGAGGCAGTAACTTCAACATTATGTCAGCGTGACGTTTATGGGAAGTATAAAATGCATGGACGCGGCAATTACGTCAGAATCTCTTTCTTCACGCTGTCATCGTTGAAGTTTTACCTGAGGACTAGTTAACCTTTTCTTCCTCGCATCCGATGGCTAACCTTTGCAGGATTTGTGCGGGCCCCATTGACCCGCCCCACACCTACGAGTACTGCGCCGCCTGCCTGGGCCTGGCCCACGCTGAGACGGCCTTCTCGGACTCCACGTGCGTACACTGCGCCGACCTGCCGGTGTGCACTCGAGAGGGTTCTTGAATCTATTACGGGGTCAAGGCCCACTGCCGCCAGCGAGCCGCTGGTGGGCCCTCCCCCACCCAGAAACGACGGTGACGACGAAGCCTGGGGCCATAGTCCTCTGCCGTCTTCAAGCACCGGTCCTTTTCGCGGATGCGCTGGACTCGACACGAAAGGCTCCGGTAAAAAGGAAGTTAGTCTGGTATCTCCAGTCGAGCCGGCTTCTTCAAGGAGGAGGACTCCGTTCTTCCACAACATCCACAAGCACATGGTAAAGTCACGTGCGCGCGCGTTTAAAGGGACGAGGCGGAAGCCCAGGGCTCTGTGTGCACGCCCCCCGTCTAGGAGACCGTCGCTGTGCATCTGTGCCCGTCCGTTCGGCTCACGGCTCATCACACTCGTTACATCATAAGAAGAATAGCATCTACGCTAATTTTAGTGTTTTTGTTTATCCCGAGGTTTTCCCGCAGCCTGCCGGATCCAGGCTGTATCCAGATCTGATGAAGGACCTGCTCCTAGACCCGATGTCATAGCGTGGTGCTAAAGTGCCAACTAGTTTCTCCTTATGGAGGATCCCTTTACCACTCTACAGATAAAGCGTTGTCGGGAAAAAAGGCCAGACAAGTAGTTTTTTAAGGCTTGGTTTGTAGGGAATTACAAACCTGCGCACATACACTCACCTAAAGGATTATTAGGAACACCATACTAATACTGTGTTTGACCCCCTTTCGCCTTCAGAACTGCCTTAATTCTACGTGGCATTGATTCAACAAGGTGCTGAAAGCATTCTTTAGAAATGTTGGCCCATATTGATAGGATAGCATCTTGCAGTTGATGGAGATTTGTGGGATGCACATCCAGGGCACAAAGCTCCCGTTCCACCACATCCCAAAGATGCTCTATTGGGTTGAGATCTGGTGACTGTGGGGGCCATTTTAGTACAGTGAACTCATTGTCATGTTCAAGAAACCAATTTGAAATGATTCGAGCTTTGTGACATGGTGCATTATCCTGCTGGAAGTAGCCATTAGAGGATGGGTACATGGTGGTCATAAAGGGATGGACATGGTCAGAAACAATGCTCAGGTAGGCCGTGGCATTTAAACGATGCCCAATTGGCACTAAGGGGCCTAAAGTGTGCCAAGAAAACATCCCCCACACCATTACACCACCACCACCAGCCTGCACAGTGGTAACAAGGCATGATGGATCCATGTTGTCATTCTGTTTACGCCAAATTCTGACTCTACCATCTGAATGTCTCAACAGAAATCGAGACTCATCAGACCAGGCAACATTTTTCCAGTCTTCAACTGTCCAATTTTGGTGAGCTCGTGCAAATTGTAGCCTCTTTTTCCTATTTGTAGTGGAGATGAGTGGTACCCGGTGGGGTCTTCTGCTGTTGTAGCCCATCCGCCTCAAGGTTGTGCGTGTTATGGCTTCACAAATGCTTTGCTGCATACCTTGGTTGTAACGAGTGGTTATTTCAGTCAAAGTTGCTCTTCTATCAGCTTGAATCAGTCGGCCCATTCTCCTCTGACCTCTAGCATCAACAAGGCATTTTCGCCCACAGGACTGCCGCATACTGGATGTTTTTCCCTTTTCACACCATTCTTTGTAAACCCTAGAAATGGTTGTGCGTGAAAATCCCAGTAACTGAGCATATTGTGAAATACTCAGACCGGCCCGTCTGGCACCAACAACCATGCCACGCTCAAAATTGCTTAACCCTCTGAGGTCGGCAATCACGCCGGCGTGATCTGCTCATTTTTTTTTCCTTATCAGTGCGAAAGAGATTCAAAATACTCTATTGATTTTGATATTACATGCTTGTGTTGTACATCAATTGATCCTGTTAAGTGTGTATTATTTTTGTGTATACTCACAATAAAAACAAAGTGTTGTGCTTTTTGCCAAATAAAGAAAAATAAACACGAAGCGAGTTCTGCTTTCTATCTGTCAGTGTAGTCCATTCTGAAACACGTCCGAAAATGAACCATAACTCAGCGAATACTCAGCCAATCAGTCACACAGGCACACAGGCATGAAGCTTGAATTCTCTTCTTTTAAATTAAGTAATTTTTATAAAAAACAAATATTCTCAGTTTATGTAATATGTATGTAAAGAGAGAGATGTCAGTCGTTCTCATCTCAGCTAATTATTTTTAATGTGACTCCGCCCACGGAGAGCGCGCACTGTTCAAACGCAAATAATCTGAGGACGCAAACCTGTGAAACGCCCACATCAGCTGGATAACACACACCGCGAGTTCACTTTCAGTCTCATGTACTTTACGACGCTGTGAGAAATAAAACTATCTTGATAATAATCCTGGAAAACTTACCTCAGAAGTTCTGTAAGTTTCATTTCGAGGAGCAACAGATCCAGCTGAGGAATAGGTCAGTTATATGCTTTGTTCTAATCGCAAGTGTCTGTACACGCAAAAAGACTGTTTAAATATGAGTCGCGTTTTTGCGTGTGAATGAATGCACAGATGCGTGCCTACTAAGATGAGTAAAAATTGACAACAAAAATCGGACAGATTATAAAGTTTTTACTGTAAAACACTGCCACATCAAATAAGCTTATAATGTTGCCAATTTCTGCTCCTGTTAAATATATATATATATGTTTTGTCAAAAATAATCAACTAAGATGTTTGTTCCAATGTAGGCGATATTCAAACTAACGAATCCTTAACTTTGAAATACGTATGATAAAATGTATGTATATATATATATATATATATATATATATATATATAAAATACTATTTTTGTCAAAAATAAAGTCATCAACTAAGATGTTAGATGTTCCAATGTTGGCTATATTCAAACTAATGAATACATATGATAAAATGTAGGCCTATAATCATTTTTTTACAAAGAAAGAGTACACTTGAAATATTGTTGAAATTGTAATTATTGTTGTAATTGTAACCTTTTTAATAAAATAGCAAAACATATTTATAAGATAGATGTAAGCAAAATCTTAAATGGTCAATATAAGTCTTCTTCTAAATATATCTTTTGTCCTTGAATTGTGGCTCAGTCAGTGTCACACCTGAATGAATGGCTCATTATGCAGAGTGGGTGGGACATTGTATTCTCAGGTGTAAACCACTCCTCGTTCACGCCCCCCTCGCATATTGGCTTTCCAAGCAAAACCTGTCTTACCCAATTTAAATCAATGTATTGTTTTATGTGAACGATAAAGCAAGACTATTTTCACATAATTTTGAAGCCAGAACTCGAAGCGACAACATCCATTAGTCAAAAGTATTGTGGACACATATTTAGTATGAGTTTTGTGGTCTTATTTCAGCAACTTTCATTTTTATTTTTTTCAATAACCACGCATAAACATTATTCTCTTAAAAATACAAACATCTACATACATGATGCTTACATATTATGGTAGCCCTGTTTGTGCTATATAGAGTGAATTTACACCTTTGCCATTAATATGTTTATAAGCAACTGAAAAAAGCACAAATGTCAGGGCATGTCAGAACATCCCAAGGGCCCCAAAAACACCTCAGACCCCAGAGGGTTAAATCACCTTTCTTTCCCATTCTGACATTCAGTTTGGAGTTCAGGAGATTGTCTTGACCAGGACCACACCCCTAAATGCATTGAATCAACTGCCATGTGATTGGTTGATTAGATAATTGCATTAATGAGAAATTGAACAGGTGTTCCTAATAATCCTTTAGGTGAGTGTATATTCAAACGCGCATACCAATAGACGGAACTCGTAATACGCATGTGCACGCCATCAGCGTTCTCACAGGTTTCGCGTTTCAAAGTCTGTGTAGAGTTTCCTGTTAAAACGGTGTTGTGTTAGCGGCCCCTAAGTTAATAACTAATGATCGTTGCGACCGAAGTGAATCAGTCAAATTAACTTTAGCTGGAAAATAACTTTATTCAAGAACTGCTATAAAGCCAAAACAATCTCTGTTACTTTAAACTATCCTTGTATCTCTGTAAAGCCGCTTTGGAACAATCTACATTGTTAAAAGCACTATATAAATGAAGATGACTTGACTTGACCGGCTGATCTTCACAGAGCAGTGCTTCGGTGAGTGAGTATCCTTTATCTCCTAGTCTTCTGTCTTGACTACGGGGTTGCGCAGTCGTTGCCGCTTCGGCTGCTGATGCTGTGATTGTGTGCTGATATGTATTTATGCCGTAATGTTGCCCTGTATCCTTCAGTGCAACAGGCTATTCTGATTTAACTGTGTATATTCACAGCTGTCAGCGCTACAGCTACTGACGCTGTGCTTATGTACATACTGATATGCGTCTATGCTGTTATGTTGACCTGTTTCCTTCAGTGCAACTGAACTGGCTATTGTGATCTAATTTCGTATATTCACAGTTGTTGTCGCTAAGGCCACTGACGCTGTGCTTATTTACATACTGATGTTTATGCCGTAATGTTGCCCTGTATCCTTCAGTGCAACTGGCTATTCTGATCTAACTGCGTATATTCACAGTTGTTGTCGCTATACGGCCACTGACGCTGTGTTTATGTACATGTATTTATGCCGTTATGTTGCCTTGTATCCTTCAGTGCAACTGGCTATTCTGATCTGACCGTGTATATTCACAGTTGTTGTCGCTACGGCCACTGACGCTGTGTTTATGTACATACTGATATGTATTTATGCCGTTATTGTCACGGTTCATGAATTCACTGTTTCCTTCTTGTCTCGTGTACTTGTTGTTTTGTGTGTGTGGGTGTGTGCGAGTGGGCGTTACCTCTCAACTCAGAGTATCAGCGATCCAGCTGATCTCACTCTCCTCACCAGCTGCAGTCAATTCAATCACCTATAAATACTCATCGCACTTGTCTCTCTTTGTCAGATCGTTGTTTGATGTTTCCAGTTTGTGTGTATCCAGTCCCAGTCGGAGTTTCAGTTCGTGTCTTCGTTTCCTGTTCCATGTTCTACTGGTTTTCGTTCGTCACCTGGATTTCTTCACTGTTTCATCATCACGTCACCTCATCACCGGATTGCTGACCATCTTGTCCCTGCGTCACCAGCCTGCCAGAGGATCTGTACTTTCATCATTTCTACAAATAAAGAGTTTTACTTGCATCCTTGCTTCCTTTTCATTAATCGCGATGTGTTATGTTGCCCTGTATACTTCAGTGCAACTGGCCATTCTGATATAACTGCATATATTCACAGCTGTTGTTGCTAAGGCCACTGACGCTGTGTTTATGTACATACTGATATATATTTATGGCGTTATGTTGCCCTGTATCCTTCAGTGCAACTGGCTATTCTGATCCAACTGCGTATATTCACAGTTGTCGGCGCTATACGGCTACTAACGCTGTGTTTATGTACAGATATGTATTTATGCTGTTATGTTGCCCTGTATCCTTCAGTGCAACTGGTTATTTTGATCTAACTACCTATATTCACAGTTGTTGTCGGTACGGCCACTGACGCTGTGTTTATGTAGCCTACATACTGATGTTTATGCCGTAATGTTGCCCTGTATCCTTCAGTGCAACTGGTTATTCTGATCTAACTGCGTATATTCACAGCTGTCGGCGCTATTCGGCTACTGACACTGTGCTTATCTACATACTGATATGTATTTATGTCGTTTTGATGCCCTGTATCCTTCAGTGCAACTGGCTATTGTGATTTAACTGCGTATATTCACAGTTGTTGTCGCTAAGGCCACTGACACTGTGTTTATGTACATATTGATACGTATTTATGCCGTTATGTTGCCCTGTATCCTTCAGTACAACTGGCTATTCTGATCTAACTGCGTATATTCACAGTTGTTGTCACTACGGCCACTGACGCTGTGTTTATGTATATACTGATATGTCATTATGATGCTTTGCTGCTCTGAGATGTTTTCAATACAGCCTAAGATTCTAGCTGATATGCAAATCTGGTGTACTTGAGCTGAGCAGCTCATGGGTCTGGCCTTGCCTATCAGCTGTGAGCACTCCCAGAGGAGCAACGCTATTGGCTGTTGTTCTACAAGAGAGCGTCAGTGATCCTCTTGGCCCCGAACTGACCGAATCAGCCCTGGTTCGCGGACCTGAGAGAGTTAATGGTGGCTCCCCCATGGCAATCCCCCTCAAGAGGGACCTGCTGTCTCAAGGTGAACGGCACGATATGGCACCCCAGCCCCAAGCTGTTGAACCTTCATGTGTGGCCGCTGAGGGGACCTTGAATGAGCGGGACACTCTGCATTCATCAGCCCTGGTTCGCAGACCTGAGAGAGTTAATGGTGGCTCCCCCATGGCAATCCCCCTCAAGAGGGACCTGCTGTCTCAAGGCGAATGGCACGATATGGCACCCCAGCCCCGAGCTGTGGAACCTTCATGTGTGGCCGCTGAGGGGACCTTGAATGAGCGGGACACTCTGCATTCATGAGTGCTGAGCACACACGCGGAGGCGCGTGCTCCTTCTAACAGGCGCCTCTGCGCTCTAAGATGGGGAGTTTTTACAAAATGGCGCCAGGACATCGTTATTGACCAGGGGATCTGTTCCATGTCAGATGTTTGCGCTTTCTACAGCACAGAAAGGATAGCGGAAGTTGCCATCCACGCTCAAGGTGTATGTGGCCGCTGTTGCTGCTATTCGTTCCCCGGTTGACGGGCAATGGATCGGTAAGCACGCTCTGGTGATCAGATTCTCAGGGGAGTGAGGATATTGTGTCCTTCACGGCCACCCTCCGTGCCACTGTGGGATCTAGCTCTGGTTTGAGGGCTTTATTTATACCACCGTTCAAGTACCTAGATTCGATTGCGGTTAAGGAGCTTTCCCTGAAGATGGCCTTACTACTTGCTCTCGCCTCGGTGAAGCGCATTGGAGACTTACACGCGTTCTCGGTGAACGACGATTAGCATCTGTTTCGGATCTGGCGACTGCAACGTCACTCTCCGGCCGAAAACCAGTCATTATCTGGTGTGACCACCATTTGCCTCACGCAGTGCAACACATCTCCTTCGCATAGATTGATCAGGTTGTTGATTGTGGCCTGTGGAATGTTGGTCCACTCCTCTTCAATGGCTGTGCAAAGTTGATAAATGGGGGCAAAAACAAAAATGTTGCATTTATAATTTTGTTCAGTGTAGTTATCAGTATCCCAGAAACTATCATATGTGTTGGACCTTCTAGACGTACGTGACTGTGATAGTGATGGCTCAGATAGGGAGTACCAGGGTGAAATGGCCCATTTGCCAGGTAGACTATTGAATGGCAATGCAGAGGTGAACTATCTGGGGGATTAGGCAGATGTTCATGAGAACCAGTTGGTGTGCCCCACACATGACCACATATAACCCTTTCTACAATGTACGACCCATCTTTAGTGCACTGAATGAGTGCACACACATCTCCCTGAAACTGGCCTAGGACAGGGCCTCAAGTGTAGTCATGGTCTAGCCCATAGGGGTCTAGCCAAACAAGCAGAAGTTCCTCCAGTGTGTGACTTTGTACATGACAACCTTTTCACCTCACTAAGCCTCCTTCATGAAATGACATCCAGGTTATGGATGTCTTGGAATGTGTTGTGTAAATAGGTCTAATTGAAGAATTTGTATGAATTCTGACTATGGTGTTTCCCACCGGTCACTTTTGTGACCGAGTATAAAACCTAATATTTCACTAACTTAACCAACATAAAATCAAAGAGGGCATAACGTTTGTGTGTTAGGGAAGTACTCAAATTGCAAGAAAAAATTTGGGATTAAACGGGTTAAAGGGATACTCCACTTTAAAATGAAAATTCTGTCATCATATACTCACCCTCATGTTGTTTCAAACCTGTATGAATTTCTTTCTTCTGCAGAACAGAAAGGAAGATATTTAGAAGAATATCAGTAACCAGACAGTTTCTGGTCCCACTGACTTCAATAGTATATATTTTTTCCTACTATGGAAGTCAATGGGACCAGAAACTGTCTGGTTACTGACATTCTTCTAAATATCTTCCTTTCTGTTCAGCAGAAGAAAGAAATTCATACAGGTTTGAAACAACATGAGGGTGAGTATATGATGACAGAATTTTCATTTTAAAGTGGAGTATCCCTTTAAGCTTAGTTAGTAGTTAGAACTTTTACCTCAACAGCTCTGAATAATGAATGACGGTTCAGTGGCGTTTTTTTAAGCTTGCCGTCTGACAACAGTGCCACCTGTCGGTAGAAATCGGTATTTAACAGCTGACTATTTAAATACGCGACACAAAAGCTGTGGAATATGTGCGCGTGTGTAAGATAAACGGTCCAGTCATCTAACGTGAACACAGTAGTGGTGGGCAGATCGAGGCTTTGTGAAACAATGAAACAGTTGAAGCAAATGTGCCATATTGTGTCGAGGCTTCGAAATAATCCGACACCCGTCTCATTGGTGACACCTAGTGGTCACTTCCAGGTGTTGATCTGAAACAACCTTGACAACGAGACATTAAAAAATTAGTTGTTTTTTTATTATTGTATTTTTCTAATATGTGAAGCTTGTAACCTGTAGGCTCCTCACTGTGCATAATGTTATTTTGGTCATGAAAAATTAATATTAATAAAAGAAATCAAGACACAATGTCTCACTTTTTTATAGAGTTTTATTCAAAAATATTCATTTCTCTGCTGTGGAAGGACTTAGCCTACTTCTTTTTTTACAGATAATTTCTCCAGCCTTTGAAAAAATCCTCTCACAAGGGACACTTGTTGCTGGCATGCAAAGATATTTTTTAGCACGGACATACAAATAATTATGTATTTACATATCTATATATGTATCTATATATGTATCTATTTATGTATCTATCTATTAATCTATCTATGTATCTATATATGTATCTATCTATTAATCTATCTGTCTATATTTCTATCTATGCATCTATTAATGTGTCTATATCCACTATATGTATACTCTGTCTGTCTCTAGCCTATCAGTCAATGTGTAAATTTAAATGTAAGCCTAAATATAACTAAACAAATCGCACTATAAATGTCACTATATCACCAAAAATCCGCTATCTCAAAATCAAACTCCTCTCACAAAAACCCACGAGGTCAAGATGCGTTGACTTCAATTTTATACAGATGTGCGATTGTGTGGTCTGTTCCCGACCCTGTCAATCAAACGCTGATTCAGCGGACCATGCCACCTGTCGAAACACTTGTGAAACACTCACTCCGAAGCTTCATTCAGCCGTAGTCACGTGACATGGGTGTTTTGAATCACGCTTCGGATCAGTGTTTCGAAACATCTGCGCTTCGGGATCTCGAAAAGCTTCGGAACGTCAGTTTCGCGTCAGCCATCCCTAGTACACAGCCAGCAGCGCAGACTACTTTTTTTGTCATGAATAGACAGGTTTTAAGTTGCCTACTTGGATAACAAAATAAATGTTATACAACCTATTTTATTTGTGAAGTGAAACGAAGCTGTGATGCTGTATTTGATGTGAGGTATCATGTGGGGGTTGTATCGTGAGAAAGTTCCGTGAAGATTGATGAAACCGGATCATGCAGGGGCTTTTGACAATGTATCCCACGTAACTCATTGTTTAGCTATTGCTTCGTCACACTGCCTGCTAGTGCATGGTGGGCGGTTTCATCGCCCTTCACGGAACTTTCTCATGCTACAACCCCCACATGATACCTCACATAAAATACAGCATCACAGCTTCGTTTCACTTCACTCTTATTGCGGAACTTGTGTACATTGAACGGATTTGCTTTTACTCAAAAGTTTTTTTTATCCTCAACAATCTCTGATAAATATGTATCAATTTAAACCATCCTTGCAGCCCAAACCGACCATGTACTGGATTTTTCACCTATATCAAGTGATTTTAATTTATTTATTTTTCGGATGTCTCCTGTGTAAGTAATCTAATTTGTCTATTATATTTTTAAATACAGTGGCCCACTGTATTTGCACACTTAACCAACACTTAAAAATGTACGAATGTAATATAAAATGTATGAATCCATCCGCTAACATGACCTTAAAAGTAAGTTGGTTTTCAAAGTTTTATTTTCTTAGAAAATAACATTTGTTTGCAATTACCACTTGCTTTGATATTTCATTTCTAATGAAATGACATTCATATAGAATTAAGTCAAAAAGTGTCCAAATAGCCTACTTTTTTTTGGGCCACAGGATGTATGGTCTTATCCGGACACTTTACAAAACTTATACAGCGATTTTATTTTTTTATTTTTTTATTGTAGTGAACCCATTCAGACCTGAATTTGTTTCAACTGAGGAAAATAAAAATCCACTTGATATTTGCTCTTCACCAATGAGTCTAAAAAACAAGACTTGTGCAAACCCATTTTTTCCTTTCCATGGACATTTTTTTATACCATTTATATGTCTTATATGTATATATTTATATATTTTAACCATACAGTACTTATGGACGAGAGTTTAAACAGTACGTGAATTAGCATTGAAGATTTTGAAAAGAACACATACTGTAACAATGATGAGCAAAGCAATAAAATGTAGAAAAAAGGTAAGATGATAGGAAGTCTAAAAAAAACTAGTTTGATTATTTTTCTTGGTTGCAATTTTTCTTGGTTGGTGAATCTGTATGTGGGTGTTTGTTGGTGTGTTTGTGTGTAAACAAACTGCTTTTGATTGCTGGTTTTGATAAACATATGATTGTATGCATATATCACGTGCATATAGCATCAAAGCATCAACTGTGTAGCCTATTCACTAATTTCACATTTGCTATTTTTCACTAAAACGAATGAAAAACTGAATGACAGTTTATGGTCGAAAGTGAAGACAAAATCATATTGCAGCGAACGGAGAAAACAATAGACTCACTTAACGGTTTTTAAGACTTCTTTATTATTATGAGCACCTGTGTGGCCGATGCTCCAGCCTCACAGCGAACAAATTTCTGCAGACTGCAACTTTCCCCCCAGTTACCAGCCACACATAACTGCGCTGGCTTGTTCTTCAGAAGAACACCCCACCCCCTTAAAGCCTCACACAAACAGAACACATAACACAGGAAAAGAACATATTTAGAACATAACTGAATAGAACATAAAACACTCTTCAGACTTGCTACAATATTAATAATATTAATAATTAATTTGATTAAACCTAATATCCATTGTAATAGAGATTAATCTCTTAAAATATCATGTGTTCTACAACTCTGAAAGATCTTCAAATTAACTTATCACTTGATTAAAGGGTTAGTTCACCCAAAATTAAAAGTTCTGTCATCATTTACTCATCCTCATCATTCCAAACTCGTTAGACTTTCGACGAAAGTATATGAACATAAATCTGCATATAAAAGGTAAAAAAGGAGCTCCTCCATCTCCTATGTAGGTGTGTCACGTTTTACATTTGTTTCACTTTTATTTTCATGATGGATGTTTTGTTTGCTTGTCTTTGTTCCCATGTTCCCGCCATCATTAGTTGTCATAGTTACTCATTTACTAATTAGAGCACTACTGTTTTGTATTGAGATAATTTTCCTGTGTATTTAAGACCTTCAGTTCCCTTTCGTAGTCACTCCGAGTTACGTCGGATGACGATGAATGGGGTTTCGCTTAGAAAGCCTATCACCTTCGAGTATATAAAACGAGCCAATGGCAATGAAATGCCATGGGTCTGCGGAATTTGCATAGCGTAACTCCGCCCTATCCTGGGGGTATATAAGGAAGTGCGCTAGCAACATGCAGATATGTTTTCGCTTCGGAGCCAAGTTGATTCTTCACTCCACAGCCAATACTGAGTTCATCTCTTCATTCTCTTCGAGACGAGCCTCTCTCCAAGTGTTGGTGTGACAGCGAGTTCCAGCGAGTGCACATTCCCTGCTTATCTGTGCAGTGATTTGCCAGAGTTTGTGTGTTCATCTCCCTGGTCGCTTCGACACTTGCGGAGAAATCTCCTTTCACAAAAGAGCATTGCACGCGGCACGTCTTTTTAAAGATGCCTCACCCGTGCACTTCTGGTTGCGGTCTTTTCATTTCTGACTCTGATGGGCACAATCGCTGTCTTGTGTGTCTGGGTGTTGAGCACGCTAAGGCAGCGTTTGTGGATGAGTCATGTTCCCATTGCGGGAACATGCCCATCGCACGGTTGCGGTCGAGACTCAATGACCTTCGTGGTAGAGTCCCCTCACCCGCACCCCAATCTACGAGCTCCACGAGAGCTGGTACTTCGGCTGGCGGCCAGGGTGACCTAAGGGTTACGGTGTGGAACAAAGCGCCGACTATTCCACGCTCCGCACCCCCCTCTAGCACTGTGCAACCCGTGAGTGTTCCGAATGAGCCTGCAGTACAGTCCACTGACTTGCCGCAGGTCTCATTCGGCGCTCCAGAGGAAGATTTGATGTCGATCGCTGCATCACAAGGTGGGCAGGAGTCCTTGGGAAGTGACGATTCGGTTGGACGATTGGTTTTTGGGTGCGGCCGCTGACCCCCGTCGGCGCTCAACCCCAATGCCTTTCTTCCCGGATGTGCATGAGGAGGTCATGAGGTCCTGGAAGGCAGCTGCTTCCGGGTCGCGTCGTGGAGGAAGCCGCAGGAAGGCGCCACAGCCCTCTCCCGCCCCGCGCCCCACTAAACGCCAGGCCAAGCGGCGCTCCTGAGACGGGCTGCTCAGAGATGGCTTTGAGTTCTTTTCAGGAGACGGTAGCAGGGCCGCTCCTTCCCCCGGTGGAGGGCCGGGGGAGAATCCTTGGTTATCCCACTCCCGCTGCTCGTCCCACGACGGGCAGCACCCTAATGTGGTTAAAGAAAGAACTCACTTCAGTTCTCGGATGACAGTGCGTGCCGCTCACGAGCCTCGCCACTCTCGTCCCCCTCTGTCGCCAGACCCCTGCCAGAGCACGCCCCTTCCCCTGGCCTCCTCTGGCAGGACGCGGCTAATGACCGTGCCCCCGCACCGGGCCGCTATGCCACCCTCGCCTGGGCCGGTCATTCCGCCTCACTGCACCACCGAGGGTACGTCTGTGGTCCGCATGACCCGCTGGTACAGTTCCCGGGAGCTTGGTTAGAGCTTCCCGGTCTGTCCCGCTGGGTTGCGAGGACCATAAGGCTCGGCTACGCGATTCAGTTTGCGCGGTCTCCTCCCCGCTTCTGGGGAGTTCGCTTCACTATGGTCGGTGGCAATGCCCCTGTCATGAGAGCGGAGGTCGCCACCCTACTGGCGAAGGGTGGGATCGAGACTGTCCCTCCAGCCGAAATGAAGTCTGGCTTCTACAGCCCTTACTTCATTGTACCGATGAAATCCGGTGGATTACGACCTATCCTGGACCTGCGCGTCTTGAACCGCTCCCTTTACAGGCTGCCGTTCAAGATGCTCACGGCCAAACGCCTTTTCGAATGCGTACGGCCACAGGATTGGTTTGCAGCGATCGACCTGAAGGACGCCTACTTCCATGTCTCCATCCTTCCTCGACACAGACCGTTTCTTCGGTTTGCTTTCGAGGGGCAGGCATACCAGTACGCGGTTCTCCCTTTCGGGCTAGCCCTGTCTCCTCGCGTCTTCACGAAGGTCGTCGAGGCAGCCCTTGTTCCCCTACGAGAACACGGGGTTCGCATCCTGAACTATCTCGACGACTGGCTGATCCTAGCTCACTCTCGAGACCTGGTTTGCGGACACAGGGACCTTGTGCTCCGGCACCTAGCTCGTCTGGGCCTTCGGGTCAACTGGGAGTAGAGCAAACTCTGCCCCGTGCAGAGAATCTCTTTTCTCGGTATGGAGATCGACTCGGTCGCCATGTGCGCGCAGCTTACGAGCGAGCGCGCGCAGTCACTGCTGACTTGCCTTCGTCAATTCGAGGGCAAGAGTGCGGTTCCACTGAAACTTTTTCAGAGGCTCCTGGGGCATATGGCATCCGCAGCCGCAGTAACGCCGCTCGGATTGCTTCATATGAGACCGCTTCAGCTTTGGCTTCGCGATCGAGTCCCGAGGTGGGCATGGCAACACGGCACGCTCCGAGTCCCAGTGACTCCAGCCTGCCGTCAGACCTTCTCCCCGTGGTCGAACCTCAATTTTCTAGGGGCCGGAGTTCCCTTAGAACGAGTTTCCAGGCATGTTGTTGTATCGACAGATGCCTCCACCACGGGTTGGGGCGCCATGTGCAATGGACATGCTGCTGCGGGCTCCTGGACAGGACCCCAGCGCCTTTGGCATGTCAATTGCCTCGAGTTGCTGGCTGTACGTCTCGCCCTGCACCGCTTCCATGCGTTGCTCAAGGGTCAACACGTACTAGTCCGATCAGACAATACCGCCACAGTAGCGTACATCAACCGTCAAGGTGGTCTACGCTCCCGTCGTATGTCGCAACTCGCCCGCCACCTCCTCATATGGAGTCAGAAGCATCTGAGGTCACTTCGAGCCATTTATATCCCGGGAGACCTGAACCAGGCGGCCAACGAGCTGTCTCGGGTTCGGCCTCTCGCTGGAGAATGGAGACTCCATCCCCAGTCGGTCCAGCTGATTTGGGATCAGTTCGGGGACGCACAGGTAGATCTGTTTGCCTCCCACGACTCGTCCCACTGCGACCTGTTTTATTCCCTGACCGAGGGCACGCTCGGCACGGATGCACTGGCACACAGCTGGCCGCGGGGCCTCCGCAAGTATGCGTTTCCCCCAGTGAGCCTTCTTGCGCAGACTTTGCGCAAGATCAGGGAGGACGAGGAGCAGGTAATATTGGTTGCCCCGTATTGGCACAACCGCACCTGGTTCCCAGAACTAGTACTCCTCGCGACAGCACCTCCCTGGCCAATTCCTCTGAGGAAGGACCTGCTTTCTCAGGGACGGGGCACCTTATGGCACCCTCGTCCCGATCTTTGGAACCTCCACGTGTGGCTCCTGGACGGGACGAGGTAGGTTTGAGTACCCTACCACCAGCGGTGGTGGCTACCATCACTTCCGCTAGAGCATCGTCCACGAGACATGCCTATGCGTTGAAGTGGAACCTCTTCGTCAACTGGTGTTCTTCTAAACATCTAGAACCCACGAAATGCCCCATCAGTGTCGTGCTTTCCTTCCTGCAAGAAGGGTTGGAGCGAAGGCTGTCTCCCTCCACCCTGAAAGTGTATGTTGCCGCCATTGCCGCACATCACGACGCAGTTGATGGTAAGTCCTTGGGAAAGCAGGACCTGATCGTCAGGTTCCTGAGGGGAGCGAGGAATCCTCCTCGTCCTCCCCTTGTACCCTCTTGGGACCTCTCAGTGGTTTTAACTGCCCTGCAGAGTGCTCCCTTTGAGCCTCTGCAATCAGTGGAGCTTAAGTTCCTGTCAATGAAGACAGCGCTCCTGGTTGCATTGGCCTCCATCAAGAGGGTAGGGGACCTGCAGGCATTTTCGTTTGACGAAGCGTGCCTGGAATTCGGACCGGCTAACTCTCACGTGATCCTGAGACCCCGGCCTGGATATGTGCCCAAGGTTCCCACCACACCCTTTCGAGACCAGGTGGTGAACCTGCAAGCGCTGCCCTTGGAGGAGGCAGACCCAGCCTTGGCACTGCTCTGTCCAGTACGCGCCCTCCGTGCTTACGTTGACAGAACGCTGTGTTTCAGGACCTCAGACCAGCTCTTTGTCTGTCATGGTGGGAAGCTGAAGGGAAAGGCTCTCTCCAAGCAAAGGTTGTCTCACTGGATAGTGGACGCCATCGCTTTGGCTTACCAGCAGCAAGGCCGACCATGCCCCCTTGGTGTGACGGTGGGCTCACTCGCTTCAACTAGCCGGTACTAGATTCTGCTCAGGTGTCTTCGCTTGCTCGCCATTCCTCTCCATGGACGGGATACGTGCGATATTCTCCTCAGGTGAGCCTAATAAGCCCTGAGTCTCCTCCAGCACTGTCGACGTCAATGCCAGAGTTATGGCACCGGCAGCTTTCGCGCTTGGCTAGGTGCCTCCATGTGCATGGTTCCCCCTCTGGGCGACCCCCACATGTGTATTTCCACTGTAAGCCTCTCTGAGCATGTGTCTTTCCCTCGGCAAGCCACCTTGCCACCCCTGGGGTTGAAATATTCCACCTGCGGCTGGACACCCCAGTGATTCTCCATATGTAGCCCTTCGGGGTCATATGTGTATTCTAAGTCCCCCCCTTCGGGTTGGGCATGATTGCATATTTCCACTGAGATATGCTTCCCAGTGTACCTTGGTATTCCTGTGTTAAGTAGGAGTCCTTCGTCCATGCCAGTCTCACGACAGGGAGCTCAGACTTACGCAGGGCACTGGAAGACAGTCGAGAGGTGGCGTGATTACACTGGGAACCCCATTCGTCGTCATCTGACGTAACTCGGAGTGACTACGAAAGGGAACGTCTCGGTTACGTATGTAACCCTCGTTCCCTGAGTAGGGAACGGAGACGTTACATCTCCCTGCCACTTCCGCTGTACCGCTGGAACGCCTGAGTTCAGTCTCGGCTCCTCAGCGAAGACATATCTGCATGTTGCTAGCGCACTTCCTTATATATCCCCCAGGGTAGGGCGGAGTTACGCTATGCAAATTCCGCAGACCCATGGCATTTCATTGCCATTGGCTCGTTTTATATACTCGAAGGTGATAGGCTTTCTAAGCGAAACCCCATTCGTCGTCATCCGACGTAACGTCTCCGTTCCCTACTCAGGGAACGAGGGTTACATACGTAACCGAGATGTTCTCTCCACTCATTGTCTGCTGTTGGATGTGTTTAAGTAAACACTGTTGCTTTGTTTCTGCCTTTTATGTTGTTGAATTAAAAGCTAAAAGCTACAGTTTACGTGAAACCTTTTTCTTCGTCATCCTTTGCAGACCTACCTGTGACAAAGTGGTTAGCCATGCATGTCTTATGTGATGTCTAAATTCATTCCCAAATCATATTCAATGGGGCATGTTGTCACACTGTATGCCATAAGCTTTCACAATGAAACTTGCCATCAAACAGGCTGTTATAGGACTGTGGGACAACTCGCTCCATTCACCGAATATGTAAAAGTACCATGATATTATGATCTGATACCATCACTATACCACCACAGTACTTTTTTTGTACTTTGTGGCACTCTATCAGTGATTTGTAATCTGTTTTTTTTTTTTTTTTTTTTTCTGTATCCCCCAGTGGCATGTCATTCGTTGGGGTTCAGTTTAGAGACACTGAATGCCAGAGTTTTCACTGCGCCTGAGGGTGGCTCTCATTTCGGTCATAGGGTTTGTCATTTTGGACCAACTCAAGGTGACAGGTAGGAAAGCCTGTGTTTTATGAATTTCTGCAAAAGGTAGAATAAACTACTAATGGTAATGGCTGCACATGTGGACTTTTCATTATTTGAGAGGTGATGCATACAGATTCAGAGATTATTTTGCTTTGTCATTTTACAATGTGACCTTTCATTTCTGGCTCAATTGACCCTGATGATAAAACATCTGTTGACTGGAAAATGATGAGGTTGTGCTTAAGTAATCCTCTGTGAGGAAATGTCTAAAAAAAATCTCCCCAGCCTTCTCCCCTGGACAGTACATCTCAGAACATGCAGTGTGAATCATCATGTTCAAAAGTTAACACCACTGTGCAATAATAGCTGTCTTATTTCAAAGGCTGTGACCTTTGTTGTCCACATACGTCATTGAAGCTGCCTCATTTTAACCAATCCATTCCAAAGCCAGAGAGATATTACTGTAATTTATGCTCCATGAGGTATAACAGTCAGTTTTATAATGGTTACTTTTCTAAAATGAGAAATCCTGACGTATGTGACCTGCAAATGCGACCTCCTGAGGGTGCAGCCTTCCAAATGAGACACAGCTAATGTTGCATGAAAATCCTGTTTCACCACTGCACATCCTCCCTTTGCATAATTCTCTTGTTCTCTTTTAGTGTGTTGGTGACGGACCCTCACCTTCATAATGGGACTGGTGGTCTTTACAGGTGTTCTTACAGTGGTAATAAATGCATGCTGCTCCCGGTGACAGGTGAGACTGCACAACATTGACACTATTATAGTACATAAAAACACTGGACTCATATCATGCTAGTACTGTAGTGTGCTTTGAAGCGGAGGCACATCAAACAGTAGACCATGTACAGTTGGAACACTTTTTGCGTTACCATACAAAAACTAGTTTTTTTCATGTGATATTTCTTTTGTCTACTAATTGTACCCATGTCAGGTACAGTTGAAACATTCATTTTTATACTCTAAACCAGTGGTTCTCAAACTTTTTTGAGTGGAGTACCCCCTGGGGCATTTAACATCCTTCTGCATACCCCTCTCTTCCCCTTAAACTGCAGTTACACCTTTTTCATTAAGGAACAAATTTGCCCCCTTAAATCGATTTTTCCAGTGCATTTTTTTTACCTTTATAAATACCTTTATAAAATAAATAATGCTATAAATAAAAAAAATGTTCAATAGAGAAATATGCAATGATGGTAAAACTAAGTGACACTTTTAAATATTAAATTAAAACAGCCGGTAGGTGGTGGTAAGTCACTGTCTTTATAGTGAGTCATCAAGTGACTGTATTAATATGGCGTCATTGACCCTCACGATTCATTCAAAGCCACAGATTCGTTCACTAACACCACTGTGTTATGCAGTTCTGCTGTGGCTTTCGTTTGAACTATTTATTTATTTATTTACTACTTTAGTTGCAAAATAGAGCAAAAAAATATGAATATTAATATGAATCTTAAATCAGTTTCTATTTGTTTCTATTCTATTTGTTTCTATTTGTTCTTCACGCTAGTAAGTGCTAAATCCCCACTTTTACAAAGGTGCATTGTCGAGAACGGCAGTAATGTAGCACGATTTAAGGCAGAAGCAGACTCTGCACACAATCTATCATATGTTTGCTGCTTGTGTGGATGCAGTCAGTTTTGACCGTGAAAGATAATTTGATTCGATGCCATGTATTTATGGCATTTTACCTGCTAGAAATGCAAGCTCAGTTTTAATTTGATTTTAAGGTGGGGTACAATTAAATTAACTGCAAAACTCTGCATTTTGTTCACGTACTCCCTCTGTCACCTCACGTACCCCAGTTTGAGAACCACTGCTCTAAACCAAGGGTCGGCAACCTTTCATCACTGTGCCACAACTCCCATGAAATTCACATAAAAGAAAGCAAGATATGAGCTTCGTTTTATTTATAAACAGCCAATTTCAAGATTGAAAGACCGCAATTGGAGAGAGAACGGCATCAGCACTAGTAAGATAACTTAGTGTCACTACTTTTAATGAAGACAACTGTGGGTACGTCTCATTTCTTATTTATGCATTCTCGTTTCCTTTCCTCGTGTGTTAGCTCCACCCCCTTAGGATGTGAGGGAAGGATACACCTGTGTATCCTCACTCATGACTCCTCAAAGCTTTCTCGCTCTTTGTTCCTTGCCTCCTCGCGGTGCAAATCTGAGTATTCAAAAACATCATGTGTACTGATCTTTAGGATGTGACGCTGAACTTTCAGTTTCATTTGCTGCAGTTTGCACATTGGCTTGCTGAAGAGATGCTCAGCTACTTATCTACGGCGATGCGTATTGCAGTAGCACTGTCATATCTGGCTACCGGGAGCCATTATAACATGCTCTTGCATGTTTAGTTTTTACCATTTTAGGTAATCATGTAAAATGTACATTTGTGGCTTCAACAACCAGACGCATTTTGTCCAGTTTCATCTGGAATGTGAAAGAATGCCCTCTCTTTCTGTCTTTTTACATTGGATAGCTATTTGATCAGAGAAAAAACATGATATCACCAGGTACACATGAAAGGAGTTTCCACATGCATCACAGTCATTTTGATGTGTTTTGAATATTTAATAGGACTCAATATACTTGGTTGGTTATCTCTGAAATTTCTAGCATTTGTATAGCAGGAAAAGCTTTAAGCTGTGAGTCAGTAGCTTGTGTTCATGTGATGTGCAGTGGTTGTGCTAATGGTTTATCAGTGCTGTGCGCTTTCATTGACTTGCACAGTTAAATTCTCACACTTTAAGTAAGGGATGTACATCCAGCTGGTTGTCATCGCAAAATAAACCCTGACAGGTGATCTGGTGTTATATCATCCTGAAGGGGTTTATTCTGCGATAACAACCGGCTGAATGTAAAATATCCCGCTTATAACACGGCTACATGCCACATAAGTAAATAATTAGACATGAAATATTGATCTGAGTCGAAATATTTTATTAGTTCTTTAAACGCAAAACTTCCAGGGAGAAAGCAGTTTCTAGCAAGCGGCAAGTTCAAACTAGTCGGAAATAGGAATACGTTACAGTCATACCCCTTATTACACGGCATTTCCTTACATAAATAATTATGTGGATATAAGAGATTTTGATTTGAGATTAAACTGTTTTAAAATTGTATCTGTTTGTTATCTTATTATCCATTACAGTCTACAAAACAATTGTCACAAATGACAGCAGCTGCATTTGCATGAAACGAGTGAGCAAGTCCGTGATACCGGGTGACATAATTAAATAACTCACAAAATACAAAATATTGACACAAAACAAAACAACACAACACAAATATTGACACAACACAAAATATTGATTTGAGTTTTAATATTTTGTTATCTCACCAAACAAAAAAAAACTTCTGTCAGGCTCCTGTTTGGTGTTTGTTTAATGTTTCCTTGTTTGTCTTGTGCTTGAGTCTTTGTTTGTATTGGCCATGTGCTTCCCTCATCCCGCCTCCTTATTTCCCATTACCACACCCCCTTGTTTAGTCCTTGTCTGGTCGTCATTGGCCTAATTGTGTTCACCTGTTCCTCTTGTGCTCTGCTCCTAAACGAACCAGTAAAGACATGAGGGAAAGGAGCACCCTCATGTCTTTGCTGGATTGTTTTATGCCTTGTGTGCGTTCATTGTGTGTATACGTTGCTTGCAGATCTTGTCAGTAAGTGCTAAATTTATTTTTTTCTTGTTTGATTATTCTTTTGATATTCAAGTTCCCCTTGTTCCTGTGTTTTCACTCCAGTCTTTTGCTCCAGGTCTCCCAAACCTTATTTTGTTTCCCTCTAGATTTTTAGTTCTTATTTCTCTCTCTGTAAGAAGGATCCACTGAAGGCAAGCCTTGAGAACCCAAGTGCAGCTTTATTGACAAAATAATCCAAAACCATGAAACAAAAGCATGGCGTGGAATGAAACAAGACAAAAAGCTATGAACAAAAATTGCACAACAGTGGTTACAGGAATTAATACTAGACCAGGGATGGGCAACTTCGGTCCTGGAGGGCCACTGTCCTACAGAGTTTAGCTTCAACCCTAATCAAACACCTGAACAAGCTAATCAAGGTCCTCAGGATTACTAGAAAATTACAGGCAGGTGATTTTTCAGGGTTGGAGCTAAACTCTGTAGGACAGTGGCCCTCCAGGACCGAAGTTGCCCATCCCTGTACTAGACAAAGACACATAACAAACATGAGGGCTTAAATACACAGACTAAAGACAAGACAAGGGGCACCTGTGAACAATGATCAGACAATTACCCAATGACAAGACACATGGCAGGATCACATGACAAACAGGGAATCACATGACAGACATGAAGCATGACAAGACACAGAAACATGACAAGAACAAACCCAAAATCGTGACAGAACCCCCCCCTCTAAAACCAAAACACAACATAATACCAGGAGGGTGGTGGAGCGGAGGAGGTCTAGGGGGAGGGATGGTGGGCCAGGCCCGTGCAGGAGGACAGGACATGGGTCGTGGCATGGCGTGGACGGGCCTGGGTCGTGACATGGCGTGGGCGGACCTGGGCCGTGGCATGGCGTGGGCGGACCTGGGTCTAGGCATGGCATTGGGCGGACCTGGGCCGTGGCATGGCGTGGGCGGAGCAGGCTGTGCAGGAGGCCAGGGCGGAGCAGGCTGTGCAGGCGGCCAGGGCGGACCTGACAGTTCAGGTGGCCAGGGTGGTCAAGTCAAGTCAAGTCATCTTCATTTATATAGCGCTTTTAACAATGAAGATTGTTCCAAATCGGCTTTACAGAGATACAAGGATAGTTTAAAGTAACAGAGATTGTTTTGGCTTTATAGCAGTTCTTGAATAAAGTTATTTTCCAGCTAAAGAAAACCTCGGGATAAACAAAAACACTAAAATTAGCGTAGATGCCATTCTTCTTATGATGTAACGAGTACATCAGGATTTATGGGAAGTGTTCCCGGGTCCGGCTGACCTGATCTATTCAGCCTAACATTGAATTATAGAAGTTTATAATGTATTATGTGAATGCTAGGTCAAAGAGATGTGTCTTTAATCTGGCTTTGAACTGACAGAGTGTGTCTGCTTCCCGGACAATGTTAGGAAGACTGTTCCAAAGTTTTGGTGCTAAATAGGAGAAGGATCTACCGCCAGCAGTAGATTTTGATATTCTAGGTATTGAATATTTATGTTTATTCCAACCAAAATTCAACGACTGCCCAACGTTGGAGCCTGACGTCAAACAAACATTGGATTTAGACATCAACACGACTTTCATTTTCAACCAAAATCCAACGTCTGACCGACGTTGTAGTCTATATCCTGTGCCTGCTGGGATCAACATCATGACATCTTGACATCAAATAAATGTTGAATTGACATCAAATACCAACAAAGCATGACATCAAAATGACATCAGCAGAGGTCAAAATCTTGACATCAAATTGACATCGACACATTGACGTCAATATGACTTTCATTTTTGACCTATTTCGTGACGTAATTTTGACATCAATGTTGATGTCATATTGATGTTAAATTGACATTAAATGCCCACTGGGATGTATGTTAGACCCTATACCGACTAAGCTACTGAAAGAGATGCTCCCAGAGGTCATAGATCCTCTTCTTACTATCATTAATTCATCTTTGTCTCTAGGATATGTACCAAAAACCTTTAAGCTGGCTATGATTAAACCGCTTGTTAAAAAACCACAACTTGATCCTACAGAATTAGTCAATTACAGGCCGATCTCGAATCTGCCTTTTCTGTCAAAGAAATTAGAAAAAACAGTATCCTCACAACTGTGTTCCTTTCTTGAAAGAAATGATATCTGCGAGGATTTTCAGTCCGGATTTAGACCGTACCATAGTACTGAGACAGCTCTCATTAGAGTCACAAATGATTTGCTCTTATCATCCGATCGTGGTTGTATCTCTCTATTAAGGCCCTTTCACACCGGACGCGTAATGAAAAAGCGAAACGGAAAAGCGAATAGTTCGCGTGCGAATAGTTCGCGTCAAAACCATTCACATCAGCCGCGACGCGAATTTGCGACGTCTGTGACGTTCAGAGCTTCAACATTACAAAACTTTTGCACCAACAGCTGAGAAAACATGGACACTTCATCATCATCCAGTGAAGACGAGCTTTTCATTTTCTTTAAAAGACAGAAAAGAAGATTTTGGGTGCACCCAATCTGAAAGAACAGAGAGTCTGAAGGGGAGTATTCTAATGTCCACTTTTAGTTTCCTTTTCCTCTCTCCTTTTTCTCAAATAGGTGTCCCTGAGATTTTTCCACAGTTTTTTTTTGCGTCTTCAACTAAACACAGTGCGTTTTGTAATGTCAATACACATTACATGTAACACACGAATTAACAAGTTAAAATCATTCGACTAAAAACTGTAGATATCACACAAAGAATGTATGGTATACTAAAAGCAGCCCTAAATAGTCTCACTACATTTTGTTACATGTTCAAAGTAAACACTGATCTTTGACGATAATAGTGTTAGCTTTCTATCCCAAATGTAGTTTAGCCTGCTAGCCTACACAGCACAGGACTATACAACGACTAAAACTATCACACAACATACTCACAGTCGTGATAACCGAGTTGGTTGGCAATGCTACGCCACACATTGTCTTTCAAATCGTTGTCCTTGTAGTATGTGATTGGCTGAAGCCTTTTCTGTCGCCGCAAAAGTTAAAAAAAAGCACATTCGCGTTCGGTGTGGAAGCACTCATTACACAAACAGCTGATCAAAAAATAAAATCATTGCGCAAATTATTCGTGCGTCAAAATCGCGTCCAGTGTGAAAGGACCTTTAGTGTTACTCGATCTTAGTGCTGCATTTGATACTATTGACCACAACATTCTTTTAAATAGACTCGAACATTATGTTGGCATTAGTGGAATTGCACTAGCATGGTTTAAATCATACTTATCTGACCGTTATCAGTTTGTAGCAGTAAATGAAGAGATGTCTTATCAATCACAAGTTCAGTATGGCGTACCACAAGGCTCAGTACTAGGACCCCTGCTGTTCACTCTGTACATGCTACCATTAGGAGGTATAATTAGGAAACATGGAATTAGCTTCCACTGTTATGCTGACGATACTCAGCTGTATATTTCTTCAAAACCTAACGAAAATTACCAATTCACAAAATTAACGGAATGCATAGCTGATATAAAAAATTGGATGACTAGTAATTTCCTACTTCTAAATTCTGAAAAAACAGAGATTCTAATTATTGGACAAAAAAACTCCCACACGTAATAACCTAGAATACTGTCTAACACTTGATGGCTGCTCTGTTAAGTCTTCGTCGTCGGTTGGGAACCTAGGTGTGCTCTTTGATACCAATCTTTCATTTGAAAGTCACGTGTCTAGTATCTGTAAAACCGCATTTTTCCATCTTAAAAATATATCTAAATTACGCCATATGCTCTCATTGACAAATGCGGAACAATTAATTCATGCGTTCATGACCTCAAGGCTGGGTGGTTGCCCTGCATGCTTAATAAACAAACTACAGCTAGTTCAAAACGCAGCAGCTCAAGTTCTTATCAGAACCAGGAAGTATGACCATATTAGCCCGGTTCTGTCAACACTGCACTGGCTTTTTATATAAATGTAAAAATATTGCTGATTACTTACAAAGCACTAAATGGTTTAGCTCCGCAGTACTTGAGCGAGCTCTTAACGCATTATAGTCCTTCACGTCTATTGCGATCTCAAATTTCCGGGCAGTTAATTATACCTAGAATATCAAAATCGACTGCTGGCGGTAGATCCTTCTCCTATTTAGCACCAAAACTTTGGAACAGTCTTCCTAACATTGTCCGGGAAGCAGACACACTCTGTCAGTTCTAAGCTAGATTAAAGACACATCTCTTTGACCTAGCATTCACATAACACATTATAGACTTCTATAATTCAATGTTAGGCTGCATAGATTAGGTCAGCCGGAACCGGGAACACTTCCCATAAATCCTGATGTACTCGTTACATCATAAGAAGAATGGCATCTACTCTAATTTTAGTGTCTTTGTTTATCCCGAGGTTTTCCTGCAGCCTGCCGGATCCAGGCTGTATCCAGATCTGATGAAGGACCTTCGCCTGGACCCGATGACAACGCAGTGCTGAAGTGCCAACTAGTCTCTCCCTATGGAGGATCCCTTTACCACTGTACAGATAAAGCGTTGTCGGGAAAATTCGTTTTGCGTACCTACCCCGAAGTGACAAAATAAAATAAAATTCTGTATCAAAATTTATAAGGAAAGACCAGTACTTTGTTTAAGCTTGGTTTGTAGGGAATTACAAACCTGCGCACATATATTCAAATGCACATAACTATAGAACCAATTCTTAATGCGCATGTGAACGCCATCAGTGTTTATCACAGGTTCACGTTTAAAGTCTGTGTAAAGAGAATGGTGTCGTCTTATTAAATTAGCGGCCCCTAATTTAATAACAAATGATCGTTGCGACGTAAGCGAATCAATCAAAACTAACTTTAGCTGGAAAATAACTTTATTAAAGAACCGCTATAAAGCCAAAACAATCTCTGTTACCTTAAATTATACGCTTATCTCTGTAAAGCTGCTTTGAAACAATCTACATTGTTAAAAGCGCTATATAAATGAAGATGACTTGACTTGACTTGACCAATTGTCTATGAATTCTATATTATTTTGCGGACACCACTTCGACAGCCAGCCATTGAGTGAACACAATCTACTGTCTATCTCATCACTCCTGTGAACAGGAAGGGGGCCAGAGCAAATTACAGTGCCTGACATCGTACTTGCAAGTTCACACACCTCTTTAATATTAATTTTGGTGATCTCCGACTGGCAGTGTCGAACATCATTTGTGCCGACGTGAATAATAATCTTAGAGAATTTACGATTAGCTTTTGCCAGCACTTTTAAATTTGCTTTGATGTCAGGCGCTCTGGCTCCCGGCAAACATGTGACTATGGTGGCTGGTGTCTCTATTTTCACATTCTGTGTAATACAATCGCCAATAACTAGGGCACAATCAACAGGATTCTCAGTGGGTGTTTCACTGAGTGGGGAGAACCTGTTTAATGTTGTTATCAGAACGGAAGAACGGTGTTTTGTCCCGCGACTATAGCGTCTCACCGTCACCCAATTGCCCTGCTGCATGGGCTCTACTTCAGCCAGAACCAAACAATGTACAGAGTTCACTAAGCTAGTCGCATCCAAAGCAGTATATAAAGCCCTTGCATTCTTACTATCCTCGATTAAAGTTTGGATGCGTGTCTCTTGTTCTGAAATCTTCCCCGTCAGCTTTACTATCTCCCTGCATTTATCACGTGTAAATCCTGTGCTAACAGAGAAGGAAATGCTAAACATGTTGCATGAGGTGCAAGTAACAATAAGAGGAGAAGATGACATGACTTACCGTGTTTTTTGACTGATCCTACTCACCTAAGTTGTTTGATGGACTCGTAAAAGGCGCGAGCGAGAAAAATAAATAAATAAAGAGTGCACGGATGGCACGCTAAAAGTCTAGCGAATTACTAGCCTGTTGTGCTAGCAAAAACGATTTAGATTGAAGCTGGCTATGTCAGGTTAATGTGTGATGTTGTGTAAGTTATATTTAGCAGTATAAACAACAAGGAATGATAGTAAATAATGATTCAAAACAGAAAGATATACGAAGCTTTCAGAAGCACACCAACGCAAACAGCAGCAGAAGCAACGAGGCAGACAGGAGCAATCGATCCAGATTTAAAATGAGGGTCTATTAACATGAGGAAATAATGTACACACTGGTCCAGACAGTTCAGGTGGCCAGGGTGGACCAGACAGTTCAGGGGACCATGGCGGCGTGGCCATTTCTTGGGGGCAGCTATGGGGTAATGGCCTGGAATAGATACCGGCTCAGGAACAGACATGACGTGAATAGTCTCTGCCTCGGCAGACGTGACGTGAACAGTCTCTGGCTCAGCAGACGTGACGTGAACGGTCTCTAGCTCGGCAGACGTGATGTGAACAGTCTCTGGCTTGGCAGACGTGACGTGAACAGTCTCTGGCTCGGCAGACGTGACGTGAACGGTCTCTAGCTCGGCAGACGTGACGTGAACGGTCTCTGGCTCGGCAGACGTGATGTGAACAGTCTCTGGCTTGGCAGACGTGACGTGAACAGTCTCTGGCTCGGCAGACGTGACGTGAACAGTCTCTGGATCGGCAGACGTGACGTGAACAGTCTCTGGCTTGGCAGACATGATGGGAACAGTCTCTGGCTCGGCAGACGTGACGTGAACAGTCTCTGGCCCCGCAGACGTGACGTGAAGAAGCTCAGGCTCGGCAGGCCTGACGTGAAGAGGCTCAGGCTCGGCAGGCCTGACGTGAAGAAGTTCAAATGTGTGCGCCGCCCACACACACCACATGGCTGTGGCCATAATGGTTAGTGTTGTGGTCACTGAGGGCTCAGGTTCAGGTGTGGCGGCGGCCATTTTGTCCGAAGACACAGGTACCGCAGACATGGCGTGAACAGCCTCTGACTGGGCAGGCATGACGTGAAGAGACTCAGGCTTGACAGGCATGACGTGAAGAGACTCAGGCTTGACAGGCATGATGTGAAGAGACTCAGGCTTGACAGGCATGACGTGAAGAGACTCAGGCTTGACAGGCAGGACGTGAAGAGACTCAGGCTTGACAGGCATGACGTGAAGAGACTCAGGCTTGACAGGCATGACGTGAAGAGACTCAGGCTTGACAGGCATGACGTGAAGAGACTCAGACTTGGCAGGCATGACGTGAAGAGTCTCAAACTTAGCAGGCATGACTTGAAGTGATTCAGGCTTGGCAGGCATGACGTGAAGTGACTCAGGTATGGCAGACATGACGTGAAGTGACTCAGGCTTAGACGGTAATGTTGGGTTGCGGGGTTCCTTATCCGTAAAAATCCACCGTGAACGATGAGCCACTTAACAATAGTGCATAGTCAATATACTGGGCCAGGGAAAAATGAATTTTTCCCCCTGGCAATCTGGACCGCACCAGTTCATTCAGGCCAAAACGGAAAAAGTCCTTTAGAGCCACATCGTTAAATTCTACTTGGTAGCATAGTTCACAAAATTCCTCCACATAGTCCTCCAGAGGACGATTCCCCTGGCATAAACGAGGGGGTGAAGCTGCTGGGTTCATGGTTGATGGTCTAGTATTCTGTAAGAAGGATCCACTGAAGGCAAGCCTTCAAGTGCAGCTTTATTGACAAAAAAATCCAAAAGCATGGCATGGCATGAAACGCTATGACAAAATGCTATGAACAAAAACTCGCACAACAGTGGTTACAGGAATTAATACTAGACAAAGACACAACAAACATGAGGGCTTAAATACACAGACTAAAGACAAGACAAGGGACACCTGTGAACAATGATCAGACAATTAACCAATGACAAGACACATGGCAGGATCACATGACAAACAGAGAATCACATGACAGACATGAAGCATGACAAGACACAGAAACATGACAAGAACAAACCCAAAATCGTGACACTCTCTCTAGTTTCCTGCAAGTTTGCAGTTTCGTTTTCTCAAGTTGTTGTTGTTGATGTTGTTGTTGTTGTTGTTGTTGTGTATGTGTGTGTTGTTGTTTTTTTATATTTCTTTATTTTGTTTCCTTTTAAAATTCCAGTTATACAGTTAGTTTTTATTTTCCCTAGTCATAGTTTTGCCAGTTTTTATTTTTGCTCTTGTTTCTGTTTGTTATCTATTGTCTTGAATCCTGTCTTCTGTGTAGTCTCATGTTGGTCCCTGCCCTGCCCTGAATCCTGTTCCACCCTGGTTGCTGACTCTCCTGGCCTAGCAACTTGTCTGGTGTCTCATAACCAACTGTCATGCCTCTGGTTCCCTGAGCCACTGCCTTTTCTCCATCATTGGCCGTCACATCTTTGCATTCTCTACCACAACCAGCCAATACTCCTATTGTGTGTCCCACCCTACTGTTTGGCCTGTCACTACTCCATTACCTTCTTGTGCCTTGTCTACTGTCCTGTCAATACATTTTCTTCACTCATTTCTGTGTTTAGGCTTTCTCTCGTTCAGAATTCTTGACAGAACGAACCAGCCAGAACCGGACCCAGCAGAATGAGCATCCGTATTGTTCCTCCTGCGACAGCTCAGGAGAGACTGGCACTCCAGAAGGGGTTGGCTTCGCTGTGTCAGCAGGGCTGGGAGGTATGATCCTTCGCCCAGTTCTTCTGGACTATGGCTAGGGGCTTGGAGTACCATGACACAGTCCTTAAGGAAGCTTTCAACCACTGCCTGGATGATCCCCTACCTCAGTGGGAAATGGAGCAGTTAAAAATCCTGGACTTTTGGAATTTTACCAATTACCTGCATCATTGCAAAGATTGGAGGATCCTGACACCACCAGAGCCTGCCTGTAGTGACCACCTCACCCTTCTTCCTTCGTCGAGTCAAGATCTTGCTCTTTTGAATCCAACAGGGCAGCTCGGACTGCTGCGTCAGTCTGTCTCCACGAGTCAGCTCCAGTTGTTCCGGAGAACGTTCCAGTCACCCCGGAGTCTGCAAAGACCGTTCCAGTCACCCCAGAGTCTGCAGGGACCGTTCCAGTCACCCCATAAGAGTCTCTTCCAGAGCAGCGCAGTGTCATTGTTTTGCCCACGGAGACCATTCCAGAGGCTCTCGTTGAGCCCATTATGGCCACGGAGCCCGTCCCCTAGCAGCCCGTGCTCACTGTTACGGCCATAGAGTTTGTCCCAGAGGAGCCTGCTGTCATTGCCAAGCAGGCCACCCCTGAGCACAGTCCAGAGTCTACTACATTCCATGAGCCTGCTCAAGCTCCAGAGCAGCTCATTTCTTCTGTCGTGGACAAGAATGCCAGTTAAGTCTGCTCCTGCCAGTCCAGAGCCAGTCGTGTCTGCTTCTGCCAGTCCAGAGCCAGTCGAGTCTGCTGCTGCCAGTCCAGAGCCAGTCGAGTCTGCTCCTGCCAGTCCGGAGCCAGTCAAGCACAAATTGCCATGCCCTCAGAAGCGAAAGTGAAGGAGGGCCCATGTTGGCAAGTCAAATGTCCTTCTGTTAGAGGCCCATAGCCCATTGGTCCAGGAGGGCGCTCCTGAGTCAGTCCCCGAGCCCGTCAATGCAGCCAGGAGGGCTTCCGAGTCAGTCCCTGAGCCGTCAGTGCAGCCCAGGAGGGTGCTCCCGAGTCAGTCCCTGAGCCCGTCAGTGCAGCCTAGGAGGGTGCTTCCGAGTCAAGTCTAGTGTTTGTTTCTGCAACCCAGGAGGGCACTCCCATGTCAAGTCTAATGTCTGTATCTGAGCCTGTTCCCCAAAGATTCACCCTCCCTGCTAATGCAGTCATGGCCCCTGAGTTCATCCCAATGTCCTTCCTAAATCAAGAGTTTGTCCCTGAGACTGCTTCTGACATGAAGACCATTTTCAAGAAACACCAGTGGAGCGAGCCCATGTCGCCAGAAGGGCCACAGACATTATCCCCATCCCGCCCTCACTGTTACAGTATCTGGCCCTTATGGGTTCCTGAAGCCGGCACCTCCCTGGTCACTCAAACTATTTCCCTGGATTATTTTCCTCCCTCCCAGTCCCGCCCCCTGTGTTTCCTGGCTGTTATGGAACTCCAAGTTTTGTTATTCTTTTGATATTCAAGTTTCGGTATACAACTAATAAATTGTTATTCAATAGCTGGTCATCTAAGAGTTAAAAATCCCACAGTTCACCAGTAAATCACTGAACACTTAAGATTAAGAGTTCAAATTTGGAATAATCTTTAAAACACTGAACAACAGTTTTAAATAACAAAGCAATTAAAACATTAAAATCCAACTTATTGTACAAATGCAAAAACAAAACAAATAACATTTACTCAGTCAGCAATTCACATACTTCACATACATAAATCAGTTTACTCTTATTCAATTACTAATTATGGTGTTATAGTTGTTCATCCCAAATGTCTAGGCCTTAACAGCATCTGAGACAATAGGATTCTACAGAAGGTACAGTTGATTCAGTGCCTTTCAACTGTACCCTGCTGTCCACCCCACATACTTTTATAAATTGCACAATAACACTGAAAGAAGTCATGTTATGAAATATGAGGACTTATGAGGACAGACTAATTTTTATGAGGACAGACTACAGATCATGTTAAAGAGAGTTAAAGTAAAATTCTCACCTCTAAAACTAGACTTTTTTTCTATATCTTCAGATATAGAGGACACTGGTATGCATGTGTGGAGCAAAAAATATGGGTCAGGTGTGATGCACAAACATTATTTAATGTTTCAACTGTACCCTACACATTTTGATTGTCTCCCTTATCTGACCCATTTCAGGGGCGAGATGTTCTCATTGATTTGCTGTCAGAGATGTACAACACAATTAATCACTGTTTGTGGATACCATAAAAATGAATGACAAGTGCCATACAATGAATCCTACCTGTCACAAAATTATTTGTGACTTCTCTTATGAAAAGAACCATTTATTTCAGAGTAAACTACAAATATAGATCAACCCAAGATGAATGTTTAATGGAAAACACTGAAGATAGCAAATAGTGATAAGCTGTTTATTCGGAGTACTAAAGCCTCTCCTCTAAAAAGAGGACTATGCTTTTTTGCTAACCATTGAGGGTTGTCTAATGCTACCTTCAAGTGCACCTTGGAAACTTATACTTGGTAACTAATTTGAAACTCAAACTCATGGGCCCAGCCGATGAAGTCATCCTTTTAGGCAGTTAGAAATTAGGTTACCATCAGGTTAAATAAATGTACCATCAGAATAATGTACAACTGCTCTGCTGGGTTTTGGTTTGATCTCAGCTTAGTTCTTTCACATCCACTTTTGTGAGATGGAAAATATAAAAGTTCTCACATTTATTTTAATGGGTTTTGCTTTTGGTAATACAGCCACAATGATCACACAATGAAAGTGTTAAACTGATCAACAGCTTTTACATTCAGAACTATGACAAATGGATTGTTTCCTCACTCAAAAAAGGAAGTAAATTGGCAACTTTTGTGTGAACGTTTCAACACTGCAGAAGACTGTTGAAACAGAAAAGTCCTGACACATGACACTTAACATCAGCACTACTTCTTGTAAAGCTATTTTGAAACGTTATGCGATTGTAATTGTATTGTAAGAGATGCTATACAAATACATTTGAAGTAAGTTTACATTTCAGCAGTTTTTGCTATTGGAATTGACATGAACTGCTGAAGTGTAGCATTAACAGTGTTCAGAGTGGTTGTGTCTTTAACAGCAGTCAAATGCAACTTAATTATATGCTAAATTAATAAATGTAAAAAACTTAATGTCAGATTTTCCTGTTCATTATGATCTTGGTATTATTTTTCCCTTTCAGTTGATCCAAGCATCGCGTTTGGCTTGTCCCTTGCCTGTGATGAAGATCAAGCTATTGTAAGTAGTATTATTTCTTTTTTATGATAATAAAGATTATAAACTACAGGTTATAAAAATAATTATTGACACTTTTAATATACATATTATTATTATTACTGTCAATATATTATTACACAACTCTAGATTACATAACCTTTTTGGTAGATCACTAAATGTCGGTGTCAGGGATTATTTTGTGATAAAGACCGGCTGAATGTACATAATCCCTTACACACAAACATTGCACCCTCACCTCACATTTTGGTGACATAATGGTGCATAGTTGTGTAGTAGTCCATTGTGAAGTTCATACCTGTCTGTAAAAAGCGAATTTATCCTGAATTATAAAATGACAAATGGGACATGGCCTTGTGGACCCTGTGGCCTTGTGGATTTCACAGACATGTGTAAGTAAAGGCCATAAGTCTGCTAGTTCCTGGAAGCAAATCTTAATTACCTGAAGAGAGCTATCCGTTAGCATTCCCATTCATCTAAATGGCAGTTGTTCGGCTGCCGCAGGACCCCTTGAAGTGAGTGAAACACTGACTCCTTGAGGTTCTGTTTCAGAGTCCTGCACGGGTCCGATTTTGTAAATCCACATCCGCCCGTACCCGCAGTGCTTAAAGCCGCATCCGACCCGTTTTTCGACAGCAGCACTTATTAAAATCCGCACCCGAACCGACCCGCTTAAAATAGAACCGACCAAAATAAAATCAGTTTAGACTATCACATTATAGACACACTTACAAAAATGTTTATTGCCAGGTCATACATAAGTTATTACACGACCATTAACACAAGGACAACTTCAACCGAAGCTGTCAAAAGGCCGGTACATGAAGAACATGGCTAACGTTACCACAAAACTGAGTAGCCTTATAACATTTTACCAATCGAACAGACGCGCTACAACAATATCTGCCACTCAATTTCGTCTAGCCTACATCTGACAATTTTGGGTTCAAACACGCCCTGCACACCACACATACTTAAGTGTTAAATTTGAAAAATACTGTTCGATAGAACTGCTTGGTTTGTTACCACAGTTATCTGCGTGCTTCCTCAGCGATAAAGTTCCACATTTGCGGCTATCCAACACGAAAATGCATGCAGCAAAGCCTTTCACAATATTGTTTTCTTCAGATAACTCCAGATTTCTCCCACACACTGGACTTGATTTTTGATGACGTATTGTCGACAACTTTACCATCTCCACTAGCTATTCTTTTCTTCAGCTCCTCAGCATCCATCTCGACGACTGCAAGCAGATTGCGCGCGCGCGGTTATGATGTATTTTTAAAAGTGAAAGTAGGTATAGAGACTCCTGGGAGGGCGTGGGCACAAATAAACTGATGTGGATTTTAAATTATTTTATCAACTTGAAATACAGGCATATTTTTGTAGATGTGTTCCTAAAAATATGCATATATTTTTACGTTTGCACGTGATTGTTTTAAACCTGTGTTTAGACCCGTGTTTAGCCCGTGTCTGACCCGACCCGCACCTGTATCCGACACAGTTGGATATTTTTCACCCGTATGAGCAAAATACCCGAACCCGTGCAGGACTCTGTTCTGTTTAACCAAACAGCTGTCTTTTGTGTCATATGTTGACAGCAAGGACGTTCCCATAGTGTGGTTCCATTATGACTAGAGACCATGTAATGGTGTTTATGTGTGGTGTTACATTAGGGTGTGTATCTGTAAACTGTTCTTTGGGAACTGGCTTTTGTCTTACACAGCCATTAGATATTTGACCTCTTTCTGTTCCTCTCTTCTGTAAAAAGGAAATAAGAATCTTATGTGAAAAAGCATGTTGTGACTTACACACAAACTCACAGGCACATATGCATGCACACGTTATTATAAGGTTATTACAAGGGTTCAGAATTACAAGATTCAGCAGAAATCCCCTTGGTTTTATTTCCCAGATGTTTTCTTCTGTGCGGGGCCTTTTGACATGGTTGAGGTCAGAGATATTGCAGTCCAGGACAATGGGACTGTGGCAAACAAAGCGGGGCTGATGGAGAGCTGTTGGAACAAAGTGAGCCCCTGCTTGCCACAGGGACTGTGAATTATTATTGGTTATTATAGAAGCAAACCATAGATCCATAGGAACTGTGTGTATACTAGCTATGTGTGTCTGGCCCTTTAGTTTTGAGTATAAAAAATGGGGCATATGCTTGGTCTTGGCGGACTAGATCTGACTATGCAGTATTCCCTCAAGCAGATCTAGCAGTTAGAAATGTGGGCTGCCATCAGGTGCATGAAAGGCGCGTGAAGGATCTCACAGTTAATATTAAGTTACTTAATATTAACAGCTTTCTTTCTCTTTTAATATTGCTTAATTACATCATATGTTATATCAAAAACAAGATTTCATACAAGTACGATTTTGCAATCATATCTTAAAGGAACTGTATGTAAGATTGTGGCCAAAACTGGTACTGCAATCACTTTCAAATTACTGTAGAGCAGTGTATCCGATCCCCCTCCCCCCTGACTCGAGGTTGGCAGATAAGCTGCAGGATCCAGCAGGAACGTAGGCTGACACGTTTTTAGCTGCAGCTGTGGTAACTAGAGCAGAGCTGGCTACCCGGATGCTGAAACACAACTGACTTTGTGATTGGTAGATAGGTGGAGGGTGGGGCATCAGGCCAAAACACAACATGACAACATCAACATCAGTTGAGGGCTGCAACTATCACTTTTAAATGACAATATCCTGGCCGGACTACTGTTGTCAGTGATATAAGTATTTGAAATTAACATGATTTCTTAATGTCTAGTGACATATCAGGGCCATTTTATGATTAATTGAAATACATTTCTTACATACAGCTCCTTTAATTATTGTGGGCATTTTCTATTAATTTTGGGCATTTGACTTTTTTGAGACAATCCTGCATTGATTTAGAACCTGGCACCACAGTAACAAAAGAAATCATATTAGAAATAAGTTATTGGTTTCATTTTAAGCAGTACATTTTACATCAACTCACATTAATTATGTTAACAAATAAATCAGACAATGCACTGGCAATTTAGAGATATCCTCACAGTTGTGGTCTTGACCTTTCTAGAGATAAAATCCAGAGTCCTCCAATGCCGAGTTCACACTGCACAATTTTTGCTCCGATTTTCACTCACCGACAGATTTGGCCTAATCGCAGACAAATGCCCGAAATCTGAGGCAAATCGGTGCTCGTTCACACAAGTGACAATCACGCAGTGTGCATTATCAAAGATGCGATCTGAGAGAATCAACGATGTGTCGCAGACACCTGTGAGATATTTGGCATGCTAAATATCTGTACCTGTCTGCAATTCAAAATCCTGCTTTGTGAAATGTTTTCTGACTGAAAATTACATTGGCAATGACCTATAGCCAATGAGAGAGCAAGATACAGGGCAGCGGGAAGTTCAGGGAGGAGTTATAGACCAGAATATCAGCAAGCATGGCTTCAGTTCTGAAAAAGGCTCCTTCTCTGTCAATTTGGACCCAAGAAATGGAGGAAAGTTTAGTCGAACTTTGGCAAGAGCACCCATGTCTATTTGATGTTTCAATAATAACAATTCCGGTCTCACGTGATCTTGCATTATATCCTTATCACTTCTCGCGTGTGTTTGGTTGTGAAATGTAGTTTTCTGATCAGACAGAGTTGTCAGCAATTCTTCTAGACCCTTTTACAGTTGGTAAACATGGTGACGTTTTTTTGTGGGCAGAGCTTAGGTGGAGGCAGAACGATCCCTCTGGCCGCTTCACTAACGTTAGTGTGCAAGTTTTGTTAGCTTGTTTTTTTAACAATGACTGGAGAAAATCCGATTTTATCTTAATGTGCAAGGTCACTCACCGTCCAGGGGCCTCATTTATAACCGTTGCGTACGCACAAAACAGGCCCTGAAAGAGGCGTACGCCACTTCTGACGCATAAGTTGTGATTTATAAAAACAAACTTGATGGGAAAATTTGCGTACCTGCACGCAAACTCTGACCCATGCGTACAAACATTTTGGAGACGGAGCAGTTTGGCGACATCCGATGGTGAGCTGAGGGATTGACGGTAGATGAATGAAATTAAACACATTGAACTTGAAAAGTTGCGCATATAGACCTATCCATATTACCATAAACATACAAATCACTTTCAATCCTCATTATGCATCCTAATCATAAAAACATGTATGTCCACACTACCAATTTATATAAATAAATTGTAATAAATTATCAAATAAAAGTGCATCAATTTAATTTATTTTACTTTCATTTGCTAATGATCTAAGGGTTGGGCGTATGGGTTTACCACTCATTGTCTGATTGGTATGACAAGGTGTAAAGGATTGAATGTGATCGCTGTAAACATAAATAGGCTACTACGGTGACACCTCTCCATGTACGGCATGATGGATGCGCTGGCATTGCTGGAGGACTATGCCAATGGCAGACTTAGGAGGGAAAGAGAGTTTAGAGATCGCGAAGATTTCCTAGCCCACGATGATGACTGGCTAATAAGCCGATTTAGATTCCCTAGAGCCATGCTTTTGGATCTGTGTGCTGAATTGGGGCCAACGTTACAATGGCAAACTACACGAAACCGCGCCATCCCGGTACCATCCCAAGTCCTGTCAGTTTTAGGATTTTTGGCAACAGGGAGTTACCAGCGGGAGTTAGCCGATAGGCAAGTTAACAAATATGATCATTAAGGGTGTCACGATTTCGATTTTAAATCGAAATCGATCGAAATGAATGCTCAATCTCGATTATCGAATCAAAAAATGGAATAGTCGATGCTGTCACGCCCCCTGTCATGTCAGCTCGGCTTGCCAAGCAAAAAATTAAAAAAAAATTTAAAAAAAACACGTGTTGAAGTGCTGCCAGAGCTGCCAACTCACGCATTCACCGTGAGACACAGGCAATTGACACTTTTCACACGCTCTCACGCATAATAATAATAATATCGCGAAGCAAAGAGGACACGGAGACCGACAGACTAGAGTAGGTTACATTATGAAATAAAAAAATCTCAGCTCTCAGATTCTGTCAATTTTATTACTAAATTCAAACAATAAATACCGTTTTGGCGCTTGTAAATGTTACGTGACAGATCCCTAGCGCACATGAACCGATCATCTCTACTAGCTAATAGTAATAAAAAAAATCACATTTATCACAATAAAAAACACGAACACTGTTGAAAGATACTACAACTTACCGAAATGTAGGCTATATTCCTCATACATAATATCGATCAATCAGTGTTTTTCATCAGCGTGAAGAGGTCAATAACATAGCTGGAGAGCAATTATGTCACATTTACCTCAGGAAAGCCTTTTAATGACCATAATATAGGCTATAGCACGTAGTTGGCAAGAAAAAAAAAATAGCTATAGAGAGTATTTTGCTAAATATGTGTTCTATATTACATATTATATTTTTTACTTATTGTCACGATATGGGTGTGGAAAGGAGAGCGAGGACTCAAATGCAGAGGTAGAATGTTTAATAAAAAATGTTCCGTCTCCGACGAGAATAATCAGATAATCAATAATCAGATAACAAGGGGGAGGGATCAGACAATGACACGAGCACATGGCCCAAAATAACAAAACACCCATGTGCAGCACAAGACAGGACAGGCATGTGACATGCTACCAGACGCTCCATAAGACCAAGGCGGGACGGGAGGGACAGACCGGGGCGGGACGGACCAGGGCGGGACGGGAGGGACAGACCAGGGCGGGACAGAGTTTGGGAGTGCCAGGGCAGAGCAGGCTGTGCGGACGGCCAGGGCGGAAATGTCAGTCCATCGGGTGGCCAGAGTGAAGACGACAGTCCATCGGGCGGCCAGGGCTGAGAATTTCCCTCGGGCGGCCAGGGCGGAGACTTTCCCTCGGGCGGCCAGGGCGGAGACTTTCCCTCGGGCGGCCAGGGCGGAGAAGATCATGCAGGCAGCCAGGGCTGAGACGATCCGTCGGGCGGCCATGGCGGAGACGACCCCTCCGGCGGCCAGGGCGGAGACGACCCCTCAGGCGGCCAGGGCGGAGATGACCCCTCGGGCGGCCAGGGCGGAGACGACCCCTCGGGCGGCCAGGGCGGAGACGACCCCTCGGGCGGCCAGGGCGGAGACGACCCTTCGGGCGGCCAGGGCGGAGACGACCCCTCGGGCGGCCAGGGCGGAGACGACCTTTCGGGTGGCCACGGCGGAGACGACCCCTCAGGCGGCCAGGGCGGAGACTTCCCCCTCAGGCGGCCAGGGCGGAGACGACCTTTCGGGTGGCCACGGCGGAGACGATCCCTCGGGCGGCCAAGGAACAGGCACCGGCTCAGGAACAGACACCACCGGCTCAGACACCACCGGCTCAGGAACAGACACAGGCTCGACGGCGGCCATCTTGTCAGGGGACACAGGCTCTGCGACGGCCATCTTGTCCGGAGACACAGGCTCTGCGGCGGCCATCTTGTCAGGGGACACAGGCTCTGCGGCGGCCATCTTGTCCGGAGACACAGGCTCTGCGGCGGCCATCTTGTCCGAAGACACAGGCTCGGCAGACGTGACGTGAACAGTCTCTGGATCGGCAGACGTGCCAGGTCGCTGGGGTGGCGCCGGCAGGGTGAGCAGCTCGGGCGGCGCAGGCAGAGCAGGGCGCCTGGGCGGCGCGGGCAGAGCAAGACGCCTGGGCGGTGCATCAGGGACGGCAGTCACCTCCGGGATGGTCTCCGTGTTAGGAGCCACCGGACAATCAGTTGAGGACGCCCTTTTCCTCCTCCTTCGTCTCCGGACCACCGGACTCGAGACCACTGAACCCGGGACCACCGGAACTGGGACCACCGGAACTGGGACCACCAGGCTAGGGGCCTCTGAATCAGGGGAAGCAACAGTAGCCCCCCTCCTCCTGCGCTTTCGAGGTTGAGGTGGTGTGAGAATAACCTCCTCTGGAGATGCTGCCACTTCTGGGGAAACTATAACCTCCTTAGCTGGAGAGTTGTCGTGACGATCAAGGAGTCTCACGAACCCCTCAAATGTCAAAAATGTCAGTCCTCTCATTACTTCGAATGATATAGGCTCATCAACGGCATAACTAAATAAATCCTTCAGAGCCGCATCACCAAGTCTCAGTCCCTCTGCCGCAGCACTGAATCTCTGGGCAAACTCCCTCACGTTGGTCCCCTGTTGGCGAAGAGAAGTCAAGTCTCTGAACTTCAATATGCATTCATATTGAGGGCATGACACAGGAGAGGCCGGTGGTTTGGGCAAATCCTTCCTCCGCTGAGTCCTCATAACGGCTGGTTCGTTCTGTCACGATCTGGGTGTGGAAAGGAGAGCGAGGACTCAAATGCAGAGGTAGAATGTTTAATAAAAAATAGAAAATAAATCCAGGTACAAATGAAAACAAAACAGGCAAACAAGATAAAGAGGTCTAAAGCAGGAACACGAGGAAACATAGATATAACAAACCAGCACTAGACTACAAACACAGGGAGACTAAATAGGGGAGAAAACAAAGAGGGTTAATGAGTAAGGCAGGTGGGACAAATAAATCAATAATCAGATAACAAGGGTGAGGGATCAGACAATGACACGAGCACATGGCCCAAAATATCAAAACACCCATGTGCAGCACAAGACAGGACAGGCATGTGACACTTATATCATTAAATAAAGTTGTTGTTATAATAAAAAAAACGCATTATATTTAATTATTTTTAACCTTAAATAATAGCCTACTACCAGCTGATAGGGCTCTCTGTATGTTTACAGCATTAGGTGAGTTTTTTTTTTTTTTTTTGACAAATTAACGCCTAGGCTATCTTGTGTAGCCTACCTTATATTTATCCAAATGAGTCAATATTAAATTAAATCACAATAATTTAATTGAATTGAAATAATAAAAATGTGTAGCTTACCAGAAATTGTACCATGTAAACATTGTAACATGTTGTCACTAAACCTAATAAAATTCAGTTTAGTTACTAAAATGTTAGTGACAATCACAATACACTTAATGTGATGCAATTTTTTTTACAATCAAACAAATCGAGAATCGAATCGAACCGTGACTTTAGAATCGAAAATGTAATCGAATCGAGGATTTGGAGAAACGTGACACCCTTAATGATGATGCTATTTTTTTCTGCGCAAAACTTGATGTGGAAACTTATAATTCTGTTAATTTGACATAGGTCTGGGATTTCACAGCCATCACTGAGCTCCTTATTGCCTGCTGTTTTGAAAGGGATTATTACAATGACAAATCGATACATAAAGTTTCCTTACACTATTTGGGAACAGGCCAATATCAAAAGGCAATTTGCAGCAATGTCCGGATTCCCAGATGTAATCGGCGCAATTGACTGCACTTATATTGCTATAAGGGCTCCATATGAGAACAAGTTAATTTATGTGAATAGAAAACATGTGCATTCCATAAATATGCAAGTTGTTTGTGAGGCCAACATGATTTTTACAAACGTTGTGGCGCGATGGCCTGGTTCAACACATGACTCGTTTATTGTAATGCACAGCAGTGTAGGGAACAGACTTGAGGCAGGTGATGTGCGCGATGGGTGGCTTCTTGGTAAGTGAAAATTACATAATGGTCTTTTCTAACAGTTCAAGCCTACTGTAAAATTAATCTGTTATACTGGTAGGTGACAGTGGTTACCCCCTGAGACGTTGGCTCCTCACCCCATTTCCAAACCCTCAGAGTGCAGAGCAAATGCGTTACAATGATGCCCACACTCGTGCATGCTCGGTAGTTGAGAGAGCCATTGGCCTCCTCAAGTGTAGATGGCGTTGCCTTGATGTTTCGGGTGGTAGACTTTTATATCAACCAAAAAAAGTCTGCCAGATCATCATGGCATGCGCCATTCTACACAACATGGCACAGAGGAATGGTGTCGCTCTCCCCCCTGACCTTCCTTACCTACAGCATGAGGAGCCTGACCCACACCCCCTCCCCAACATGAACGGCATCATCAGGGAGCAAGGATCCGTGAGGAAGTAATGCAGCATTTTTGAAGGAACACAAAGGTTTATTTTTTAACAAGATCTTTTAATGTAGACGCAATGTCGCCCAACACAACCCTTATTTGTTTTAGCTCATCTGCTATAACTGTAATTGCGTCAATAGTGTCCCTCTGTGTCTGAAGGACAGCATCAGTTAACACCCGGCCACTTCCAACCGTGCCATGGGGTCTGGACGCGCTCCTGCTGGGGACCTCCGGACACTCCACAGTTGCTGCAGACTCAGCGCTGGGAGTCTCCTCACCACCCTGTGCTCCCATATCCTCTGGAAAAACAATACCACAATAACCTATTGTGCTATATTTTATTTAATTGTGCTAATGCAATAAAATAATTTACCTGTTTCCACCATGTCTGTGTCTCCCTCCGTGTCAGGCAGAATGCCGCACACACTGGTTTCTCCAATTATAGAAGCCAGCCGGGTCTCCAAGGGGGACAGATCGGGCGTCCCAGGACCCCCACCAGTCCCAGACACACTCTGTCGGTGACTGGCGAGCCTTTTTTTTGCCCCCACCTTTAAGTCGGACCACTTCTTTTTTATTTCGGGAACCGTCCGGTTAGCCGAACCAACTGCATTCACAGCTGCAGTCACATGCTGCCATTCCACACTCTTTTTTTTGTTAGTGACGCCAATGCTATGGCTACCAAACAAAATAATTCTCCTTTCCTCCACCTCCGTCACAAGAACCTCTATTTCGGTGTCTGTGAAATTTCTTTTTTTCCCCTTATTTTCCATTGCTGCCATTTTTACGCATAAAGAACCTCTGGCTCGTTTATATTAATATGCAAGGCCATTCATGAGGTGATTTGCATGGGCTATATATGGTTGAAAGGGGGCGGGTAAAGGGCGGGATGTCGATTTTTTTCACGTGCGCAAATTATCAGGTAGACTGTGATTTATAAATGGAAAATTGCATCCAGGTGTGCGTGCGCACGGTTTTATAAGTCTCAATTTTTGTTTGCGTACGCCATTTTTGACTTTCGTGCGCACGTACACTTTTAGTAAGGATCCTACGCACAGTTTTATAAATGAGACCCCAGGACCGCGATTGTTATTTGCAAAAGTTAATTTTAACGTACATCCCAGATTGGCTGACCCGGCATACACGCTCATTCAATGGATGGACGATCTGACAGGATTAACGTCAACGCTACCTCCGGTTGAGTGGCCTGACTTCTACACCTACCCGATAGAGAAACCGAGGGTAAAGAGAAACTGAGGGCATATACATATTTAGATGCCTATAACTGTACTAAATGGTCACAAGACTTGTGTGGTAGCCTACGATCCGCAGTTCTGCCTAGCCAGCGCCAAGGCCAGACAGAAGACGACAATGTAAAGAGTGACATTACGGTGCGATTTTAATGATGTGAATATTTTCCAGAAATAAAAATTTCAGATACAGCATATTCATTTTTTAACTATGTATTTGATTACACTTTCTTACCAGGTTCTTCAAAAAGTCTAGTCACAATCAATCAAAACAATGTCTATACAATGAATCATAGATGATTCACAAATAATCACAATAATTTAGAAAACATTATGCAATAAAATTTCAAATTGGAGCCTGTACTCTGTCGATTCTTGCACCCAACAACACCACAAGATGACATTTAATAACAATAATAATTTAAACTCCTTATTATGTAGCCGATCTGTGATGGTTTGTATTGGCCGCCTCCATTTTTTCGTTTGTTTTGCCTCCAGCTAACGCTGTGACGTAATTGTGACGTCGGCGCAAAAGGGGTCTATTGTAAAGTCATGTGATGTGTAACCCCGTTTCCGATCCATCGTGCAATGTGCACACAGCAGCAACTGAATGCTACCCCAGATAGTTGTGCAGTGTGAAAAGAACAGTGATTTGACGACTTTGAAAATCGTGCAATGTGAACTCGGCATTAGTCTGAGACAGAGACAAGACCAAGTACAAGTGCTGTCGAGACAGAGACAAGACCAAAACCTTTAAAAATGGTCTTAAGACCACCCTCGATTACTACAACACTACTGCTAAAGCAAATGCTAGCCAAGTATTTGAAGGTTGAGTATGTGAGCTCATTGGCTACAGATACAGCAGGAACTAATCAGCTGTACCCTATAGAGAATGATGTTATTGCAAGCAGGTTGAGTTAAGGACCTATTAGCCTGCGCCATCTAGAGTTTCATGACAGAACTTTGTAGCCTATGTCACATCATAAATGTGTTTTACAATCTAATGTTCGTCAAGGTTTTTAGTCACATTTTAGTCACATTTTATATATGCCCTCTTGGTGATTGTTTAGTCTCTTTGCATGTGACATGAGGATAGGCGCCTACAGGTTGTATGTTTGCAGTTGTGTTCAATATAGTCCTGTAAGTTTTTTTATTTATTAATTCTAACGCTAATTTTGATTTCATTAGTTAATTAATTATTTTCCTAATTTAAAAGTTCAGGTTCTTCTATAACATCTCTCTGGCTCTCTTCCAGGTGTGTGGTCCTCGTTTGATGCATAAATGTGAGGGGTTTAACTATCTCAATGGTCAGTGTGTGGAGATCAGCCCTCACTTCAGTGCTGCTAACACAATGAAGCCAGCTTTCCAGGGTATCACAACACTTAACAATTACTGTTGTAATGCTGTGTTAAATTTTTTTTTTTAAATAAAAGCATTACAAATGCATTTTAAGGAAAAAAATATGATTACATAACATACATATGTTACCTTTATTATATAATTTAATTAAACTATCTTCAATAAAGGTATTTATTTTTCAATTTTTTTTTGGGGGGGGGGGGATATGAATGTGGATTTGATGTATTTTGCATTTTTCTTTATCAACCTTATCCTGACCAAATCATTATATGTGCAAATTGTATATGCTTTATGCTTGTGTTTTTGTGTGTTTCAGAGTGTCATGTTATTCCCCCGCTGGATGCAGTTATTCTGTTTGATGACTCACGCAGTATCACTGCTGAAAATTTTGAAATGATGATCAGATTCATCAAGAACTTGATTGCCATGTTCTTGGACACACAAGCCCAGGTGTGTATGTACACGTGTATGTCTATGCCTTTTAAGACTGTGATACACAACTTTTGCCCATATTTTTCCCCATTTTCATTCTGGAGGAGTCAACACTAGTTGTCGAAAGTCATAGCCAGTCTATAGATTTTGGGTGAACATTGGTGTTTGAATGACATTTACATTTACATTTTACATTTACATTTACATTTATGCATTTGGCAGACGCTTTTATCCAAAGCGACTTACATTGCATTATCCTATACATTTATACATAGGTATGTGCAATCCCCTGGGATCAAACCCACAACCTTGCGTTGTTAACGCAATGCTCTTACCACTGAGCTACAGGAAAGCTGAATGACCAGTTTTTCTCTGTAGTCATTTAAACGTAGAGTAGGCAATTTCGGAGAGGCTAGCAATAGCAAGCTAGATTTGAAAGCATGAGATCCCACCTTCCCTTCAGAGTGCACTCAAAAGCCACGCCTCCTTCAAAACACACACAGCAGAGTCTGCAAAACGTCACGAGAGACAGCGTTAAATTACCTCATGTCTCAAAGCACATAACATTTCAATAATAATGAATGTAAATAACTCTTACTTGTACCACCTGACTGCTGCAGATTCATTTCGGCGTTGATAGTGACATAGAAACGCATAAATCTGAGTCTGAGGACGTGAAACGCTCTGTCTATGACAACTCAAGTGAATAGAACGTCACGGGTTGCCATCTCGTAATTACGGTTATGGAATGGCGTGAATGCAGCATAAGCTTGTTGTTTTGGTTCTGGAGGAACTGTAAAAGTTGGCTGTAGGGCTGCTCGATTATTGCAAAAATCATAATCACAATTATTTGTGATTTATAATTGTTATGGTGGGCAATATGATCAAAGTCTTATTTCACGATATGAGTAGTTTTAAATAAATGTAAAAGTTCACAATTATCAATACTTAAGCAGGAACTTATACAAGGTTAACTTATGTCAAGTCACCTTTATTTATATAGTGCTTTTTACAATACAGATTGTTTCAAAGCAGCTTTACATTGATAACAGGAAATGAATGCAACAAAGATTGTTTTGGCTGTACAGCAGCTCTAGAAGGAAGTCATTGTCCAGTTTAAGTAAGTTCAGTATTGATTCATTTCGGTTGTAAAAATTCTTAGTTATTATTTTAGGGGCTGTTTACACGACACCTCGATTTTCAAAGTGTAAGTTTTCATCTCTGTGTAAACTTCAAAAACGTGAATCTGTGAAAACAGTGACGGCATGGACATGCATATTACGTGTTAAGTCTATATTGAATGCGTGTGTGCGCAGGCGTGTAGTCTTTCTTTACAAAGTGACATTGCCAACTGTCTGGTATGCATAATACAGTGTTCCACATCATCAGCAGGCATGGAGTTGCTTTCCACTGCTATGCTGATGATACTCAGCTCTATGTCAGGTTGGACCCCGCATCCTCTGCATCATCACTCTCCACTCTAACTGCCTGCCGGAGGAGACAAGGGCATGGATGACTGACAACTTCCTTCAGTTAAACAGCTCCAAAACTGAAGGTCTCCTCATTGGGACCCCACACCAACTCCGATCCTCCCCCTTGATCATTTACTCATTTGCTGGCCATGACATTCCTCTCACATCCTCTATAACAAATCTGGGGGTTCGATTTGACCCCCACCTATCATTTAACACCCACATCCAACTTATCTTGTAAGACTGCATTCTTTCACCTCTGGAACATCTCCAAACTCCGCCCCTCCCTTTCTCTTTCTGATGCAGAGAAGCTGGTTCATGCCTTTGTCTCCTCCAGGCTCGACTACTGCAATTCACTCCTCATCGGGATCCCTGGCAGGAGCCTGCAGAGACTGCAGTACATTCAGAATGATGAGGGTGCGCAAATTTGAGCATATCACACCCATCCTCCATAAACTTCACTGGCTTCCTGTTAGGTTCAGGATTGAGTATAAGATCTGTCTCCTGACCTATCAGTGTGTCTACGGCAGCGCACCATTGTACCTCAAAGAACTCATCAATAGGCATAACCCAACCCGACATCTCCGTTCCTCTGACAGCCACAAACTCCAGGTCCCCAAGTCCAAACTCCGCACTATGGGAGATAGGGCCTTCCAAGCGGCTGCGCCTCGACTGTGGAATGCCCTCCCGAACCACCTGAGGGCGCCACAGTCTATAGAGGTTTTTAAAAAACTTATTTTGTACTGCATTTTCTTAATATAATTTTGTTTCTTGCTGGTTTTGACTGTTTTTATATTTAGTGTTTTTACCTGTGCACCTGTAGCACTTTGAGATGTGTTTTTCCACGTGTAAAGTGCAATACAAATAAAACTTATTATTATTATTATTATTATTTCCCTTTCGAGGGAACTCGTGATGCATCAATGACGCTTTGGTAACGCTCCTGCGTGATTGTGTCTGAAGCACTTGTGTCAACTAGTCCAATGGCGAGAGTGGGCGTCACGGGCGGGTGACGTCACGACCAGGAAAGGATGAAGCACATCCGGAATAGAACCGTGCTAGCTTCTGTGCCTCAGCAAGCGCTCTGTGTTACATACTGTCTGTCTTATTTATTGTTGTCTGTCACTATATCAGTCACAAGCATAGATATTATGGCGAACAAAACAACCTTAGTTTGTGTGTTCCTCCCTGCCCTCTTTCCTTACGGGTGGGGATACACACGATGTATGTGTTGTTTGTTTGGAACGGAGCATAATCTGTCAGTGCTCGAGGGCGCTGACTATGAGCATTGCGAGTTACAATCACTTTACTCGCTCCGTTCCCGCTTGTCACTCTATGAGGAGGGTGTTCAGGCTCGCGTTCCTCGCAGTACCGGCCCCGTTGTTGCCGAGGCAGCACGGAAGCTGGTATTGTGGGGTTCGCAAAATGGCTCTCGCGGAGGGGTTAGAGACAGGCTCTGCCTTTTCTTTGCCTTTACCCGGGGGTTCCAGCACTCTCTCTCTGGGATCGGAAGCCCGCGCCATGGCTTCTTCCGCCCTGGTTAGAGAGCCCGGTGTTTCAGCAGTCTATCTCTGAGGAGGTAGAGGTGCTGAGCATCGATGCAGGGGAATAAAAACTCACCACCCTCATCAATTAAGAGCATGTTCGAAGAATCATGTAGCTCTATATAAAAATGAAAATAGTGGACGGGCTATGTTCATTCATAAACATTACCAACGTGTGTGCACTATATCGGGAGTTTCCCCATGCTACTGTTTATTAAAAAAAAAAAAAACTGCAATAAGAATCGAGTGGTTATGCAAATACAATGCATAGATTAAAGAGATATATAGTGTATTACAAGCTATGAATTTATGATTCTTTTATTGTATGTTGAAACTACTTTTTTATATATAAGCCTATATATATATATATATTTATATATATATATATATATATATATATATATATGTATATGTATGTATGTATATATATATATATATATATATATATATATATATATATATATATATATATATATATTCAGCCTTTCATTCAGACTATGTTGACTTGTCTGGTTGATTTTTTGCTGTTTGATTCTGAGGAATTTTTTCTGCGAAAAAAGGCTTCAGCCAAGGTCCTGACGCCACTGGTGCAACCCCGACTGGAGTGGAGTGGTGTACACCTCAGCATACAGTGCCCGCCCCACCTCGGTGCCCTCAGGAGGCCGTTCTGCCAACCCTTGGTGCCTCGGGGCGCAGCGGTCTCCAGCGAGCACATGGCTCAGTGTCACCACGACTCTGTGTCAAACTCGCACCCTCTGAGGGGGGTTCAAAAACAGTCAGTTTGGTTGTTTCCTGCCAGTATGCTTCAGGTCACCGAAGTGGCTGTTACAATAACACCAGAGGCCTGTCTTGAGAGACTTGAAAAATCTGCCGAATATATCTCCATGGGTCCTGCAGATAATAGAGAGAATTTACAGTATCCAGTTTAATCCTCCTCCACCTCATTACAACGGGGTGCTACTCACGTTAGTACATCCCAGGCAGGCTCTGGTAATGGAGCAAGAAGTAGAGTCTCTATTAGCGAAGGGAGCTATAGAACAGATGTACTCACCCGACAGAGTTATCACGTTTTTACAGCTGCTACTTTATTGTTCCGAAAAAAGGATGGGGGGGTTGCGTTCCATTTTAGATCTTCGTCTGTTGAATTGTGCAGTCATGAAACTCAAGTTCTAGATGCTCACACTCAAACAGATTGTGACCCAAATCAGATCTGAGGACTGGTTTGTCACGATAGATTTAAAAGACGCTTACTGTCTCCATCCTCCCTCAACACAGGAAGTTCCTGAGGTTTCCTTTTGGGGTAAAGAATACCATTATCGGGTGCTTCCATTCAGTCTAGCTCACGTTCACGAAGTGCGTAGATGCAGCTCTGGCCGTGTTCAGGCTGCAGTGCATACGCATTCTGAACTACATTGACGACTGGCTAATTCTGGCGGAATCAGAACAGTTAGCGGCCCGGCATCAAGATGTCGTCCTCGCTCACATAAGAAGTAGACTCAATGCCAAGAAGAGTGTGCTTTCTGCACTACAGAGAACCACTTTCCTTGGTGTGGTATGGGAATCAGTCACGATGCGAGCCACACTATCGCCCATTCATGTAGCTGCTATCCTCACAGCCACAAAAGAGTTGAAGCTAGGCCAGTCACGCACTGTGAAACAGTTCGAGAAACTGTTTGGCCTCATGGTAGCAGTGTCCAATGTGATACCCTTAGGCCTACTGTACATGAGACCCTTGCAGTGATGGCTCAGAACCAGAGGGTTCTCCCCGAGGGGAAACCCACTTCATACGATCAAGATCACACGGCGGTGTCTCAGCGCCTTGGTTATATGGAGGAAATACTGGTTCCTATCCCAGGGTCCGGTGTTGGGAGCTCTTTGCCTCACCGGCTGGGGAGCGGTAATGGAAGGCCATTCAGCCCAGGGCCTGTGGAGGAGACATCATCTTTCTTGGCACATAAACTGCCTGGAGATGATGGCAGTCTTCAATGCGTTGAGACATTTCCTCCCAGACCTGAGGGACCATCATGTGCTTGTCCGTACAGACAACACATCGGTGATCTCTTACATAAATCGTCAGGGGGTCTGCGTTCTCGTCCACTATGCAAACTGGCGCACCAGATTCTCTTGTGGTCCCTAGGGAAGCTGCTCTCCCTGAAAGCAGTTTATTTCCGGGGCATCAGAATGTAGGAGCAGACATCCTATTGAGGCAGGGGCTGAGGCCCGAGGAATGGAGGCTCCACACCGAGGTGGTGGAGCACATTTGGGGGGTTTATGGCCAGGCACAAGTGGATCTCTTCGCGTCTCAGGATACGACGCACGGTCCACTGTGGTTCTCCCTCACACACCCAGCTCCCGTGCGGCTGGACATTGTGGTATTGACATGGCCGAGGCTACGTCTGTACGTCTTTACCTGATTACTCTGCTCCCAGGAGTTCTGGAGAAGGTCTGCCGGCACAGAATAATTCTACTACTAGTAGAACCATACTGGCCGAGCTGACTGGTTCTCGGACCTGGTGTCTCTCCTCGACGGCTCTCCCTTGGAGATTCCAGTCAGGAGGGACCTTTGGTCTCAAGTGGAAGGGGTGACCCTTCACCCCAGCCCAGAGATTTGGAACCTGTGGGTTTGGCCTCTGAGGGGGCCCAACTCATTGACTTTGGTCTCTCAACTGAGGTTGTGGAGACCATACTTCACTCCAGAGCTCCCTCCACGAGGAAACTGTATGTATTAAAGGGATACTTCAGGATTTAGCATTAAGCTTTGTATTAGTAGAAAACCTGTAGTATTTTCAAATTACAGTGCTTTCCACCCTCATATCCCCCTGAGACAAGAGATTTATGTATTTTTTGTCTGGAAAAAAAATCCTCAGATGACGCAAAAATCGTAATTTCGCGTCATCAGAAGATTTTTTTGGCCAGAGGCTAAAGACTACAGCCAGTAGTAGGGGCTGTCCCACATGTTTTTTTGGGAAGCTAAGCTAGCAGGCTCTTGTTCTGTGGAGAAATCTGAGTAGTAGGAGAAAGCTGAGTAGTAGGGGTTACCATCCTCTTTTTCCCGGACATGTCCGGCCGTCGAGATCGTCCAAAATGTCCGGGATTCGGCTTTTGCTTTCTGCAGTCGCCATTCATTGTTTACATGCACACCTTTTGTTTCAGTCTAACTGAATTCATTCCGATTGGTGAATCTGAATGTAGTGTTTACATGAACTCTAAACAAGTGATCGGTTGATGTGCGTTTTAACATTACTAAGAAAATTCCCGCTCCTCCGTGAGAGATACGAGACCGGTGCATCTCACAGGTGCCGCTCATCAGTAATCAAGCCACCGGCTTCGCGCCGTTCTCCCACGGCCCTCAGTCTCGTCCTGCTCGCCACAGTAAACATAATGAATTGGTTGTTTCCTCTGTGGTGCTTTTAGACCAGGACAGGAGCATGGCAGCTTAGAAGCCTTCTTATATATGTAGATATCCCTGTATGTGGTATGCAGCAGGCTGGTCCTCTCCGCTCACGTTCGTAAGGTTTTACTACTTCAACCTGGGCGTGTCCCCAGGTTCTTAGGTGCTCTTGTCTTAGTTGTGCAGTATTCACACAGACAGGCTCTGGTTCGTATGGCGTTTTTGGTATTCTCGTTTCCAGAGCGTCATTGACGCATTGCGAGTTCCCTCGAATGGGAACGTCTCAGGTTACGACTGACATGCCATACTTCCTACATCCCTGTGACTTGCTTCGGCCCTTTTTGAAGCTAGCACAGTTCTATTCTGGATGTGCTTTATCCTTTCCTGGTCATGACGTCACCCGCCCGTGACGCCCACTCTCGCCATTGGACTAGTTGACACAAGTGCTTCAGACGCAGTCACGCAGGAGCGTTCCCAAAGCATCATTGACACATCGTCTCGTTCCCTTCTCAGGGAACTAGGGTTACAGTCGTAACCTGAGACGTTTTTTGTCATTTTTGCAGATCTGTGTGGACAGGGATCATTTTGATTACATTGTCATCTGTACAGAGAAAAAAAAATCTGTTTTTCAGTACATCGTTGTCGTGTAAACGTACCCTTAGTTAATTTATCCCTTACCCTTCTGTTGGGTCCCAATCACAGTAGTCCGGTACCTAAAGGGAAGCGTGGAGCTAGGCTCACTCCAAAGCATTGATTGGTTGACACGAGAATCGCCATTTGCGCATGCTTTTTCGGCTGTGTTTTTCCTTGCAGTCTGCAGCCTTTGCCCAAACAAAGCTTGTCTTCTTCTTGTGACAAACAGCCACATGCCGAGAAACAAGAACAAGATCTGCTGTATGTCCTCCATTGACACTTTCTTCTTCGCGCGAGAATGATTTCAAGTAAGGGTTACTATCAAGTAAGGGTCCTGTTGGTGGTGGAAATGAAAGCTAGATCAGGGTTTACCGTCCCGAATCGTACTGTACTGTACTGTTCGGTGGAAACAAGCAATGTGTCCTCAAATAAGCAAGCCAGTGACGACAGTGGCAAGGAACCCAAACCCGAAAAAAATCAGCTATCATGTCGATGAGGCCTCCACAGGGGAGAGTCTAGTTGACACAATCTCTGCTGGCACTTCAGGGCTGCGTTGTGGTAGTGTCTAGGCGCAGGTCCTTCATCTGATCTGGATACAGCCCGGATCCAGAAGACTACGATTACGTCGGGATAAACAGAGAGACTAATATTAGCGTATATGTTATTCTTCTTATGATGTAATGAATACATCGGGTGTGATAGGGTGTGAATTTATGCAGCCTAACAATCATTTTACATTATTTGAAATATAGATTACGAACATAAGAAAAAGTCGTCACCTTCATTTATATAGTGCTTTTGACAAAATGGATTGTTTCAAAGCAGCTTTACAGTGATAATAGGAGCTCAAAATAATTACATAAGGCAAGTAAACAGTCAGCAATACAATATGAACAAAGATACTAATTACAATAAAAACGGAAAAATAAATACAATAGAACGAAAATAAAAATTGAATAACTATTGGAACCTGTGGAACCTCTTTTGCTGCTTAATGCACAGATCCCACAGTTTTACAACACTTACTTATTTGGCTGATTTGGATGTTATGTTTGGGCTTTTAGGGAGGAACGAAAGTGCACCGCTGTGAAGGGAAAGAAAGGAAGGTACACTGGATGGAATGCGGCAGCGGCACAATAATCGTTTTACCTTGATAATATTGTTTTCATAATCTTTGAAAGTCAAAATCAAAAATCAGTTCTGATTAATCATACAACCCTAGGTGGCTTCTGTTTGTTTGTGGCACTCAGTGACTGTCTGTCTACAACTCATAGCTTTACTTTCCACTGATGACGTGTGATGTCTGCGCGAGCAGAGCATGCGGAGGTATGGAAATACAGTACATATGTTGACAGGCAGGTAGGACATTGTGTCATTGCATTCGAACATTTTTTGGTCCTGAGACTTCCACAGAAGATATATGTACATGTTTTAATATTTAGACCACTTCTATTGATTGCTATCAGAATGTGAAGAGAGTTTCAACCAGTATAAAGAAAAAGTGTTTATAAAACAATAGCCTACCCTACCTTTGACTCGGCAGGTGTATGATGCCTAGTTATGATATAAAATCTGTTCAAGATTTAAAGGAACACTCCACCGTTTTTTCATATTAAACTATGTTATTCCCTTAACTAAGACGAGTTGATACATACCTCTCTCGTCTCAGTGCGTGCACTCAATCGATCTGGCGCGCGGCGACACTTTGATAGCACTTAGCTTAGCCCAGTTCATTCATTAGGATCCAAACAGAGATGAAGCTAGAAGCGACCAAACACCCCCTTACCTCCCGTTTTCCCTATTTAAATACAGTTACACGAGTAGTTACATGACCAAGTATGGTGACACAAAATTAAACGTGGCGCTTTTCTAAGCAGGTAAAAAGGATAACTATAATGTATGGCGGAATAGCACTTGGGAGCACTTCGACTCAGCGCAGTAAAAAGTCACGTTGGTTCTAATGACAGAAGTGAGAGGGAGAGGGGGAGAGGATTTTTCAGGAGTGATGATATTACTGCGCCGAGTCGAAGTGCTCCCAAGTGCTATTCCGCCATAAATTATAGTTATCCTTTTTACCCGACGAGAGAGGTATGTATCAACTCGTCTTAGTTAAGGAATAACATAGTTTAATATAAAAAAAAAACATGGAGTGTTCCTTTGTCATGTAGTTTGATTAAAAATATTTAATTACAAAAAATTTCAGCCTTTATTTTTTATATCACTATGGTGTCATATTCATATTGTTTCTGTGTCTCAGGTGGCAGTGGCCAAGTTCTCCACCAGAGTGTCAGCTGTCTTTCATTTTGAGAACTTTGCAGTGAATCGAGACCCTGACCAACTAATGAAAGACGTGACCCAGGCACAGGGAGATACATACACACCTTCTGCAATATGTTTTGTACTGTGAGTGTAGCCATAATTGTAATATGCATGGGTTCTGCTATGATATGAAGCCAAACAGTTGCTGTTTATTGCTCTCTCATTCCCCCTTAGTGAAGAGATGTTTTCTGAGAAGGTGGGAATGCGAAGCAACTCTCAGAAGTTATTGCTGGTGATCACTGATGGAAAATCAAATGACCCCAAAGAGGAATTTAAGAATGTAATCCTGAAAGCCAATGAACGAGACATCACACGATTTGCCATTGGGGTAAACATGAATCATGAAATAAAGTTAATGGAATATTCTAGGTTAAATAAAGCTTAAACTCTATTGTGTGGTTAGCACAGTTAGCACAGAACTCCTCTATTAGAGCTTATAAGTGCTTTTACACATACAGTGGGTACGGAAAGTATTCAGACCCCCTTAAATTTTTCACTCTTTGTTATATTGCAGCCATTTGCTAAAATCATTTAAGTTCATTTTTTTCCTCATTATTGTACACACAGCACCCCATATTAACAGAAAAACACAGAATTGTTGACATTTTTGCACATTTATTGAAAAAGAAAAACTGAAATATCACATGGTCCTAAGTATTCAGACCCTTTGCTGTGACACTCATATATTTAACTCATATATAGAAATGGTGCTGTCCATTTCTTCTGATCATCCTTGAGATGGTTCTACACCTTCATTTGAGTCTAGCTGTGTTTGATTATACTGATTGGACTTGATTAGGAAAGCCACACACCTGTCTATATAAGACCTTACAGCTCACAGTGCATGTCAGAGCAAATGAGAATCATGAGGTCAAAGGAACTGCCTGAAGAGCTCAGAGACAGAATTGTGGCAAGGCACAGATCTGGCCAAGGTTACAAAAAAAAATTCTGGTGCACTTAAGGTTCCTAAGAGCACAGTGGCCTCCATAATCCTTAAATGGAAGACGTTTGGGACGACCAGAACCCTTCCTAGAGCTGGCCGTCCGGCCAAACTGAGCTATCGGGGGAGAAGAGCCTTGGTGAGAGAGGTAAAGAAGAACCCAAAGATCACTGTGGCTGAGCTCCAGAGATGCAGTTGGGAGATGGTAGAAAGTTGTAGTAAGTCAACCATCACTGTAGCCATCCACCTGTCGGGGCTTTATGGCAGAGTGGCCCGACGGAAGCCTCTCTTCAGTGCAAGACACATGAAAGCCCGCATGGAGTTTGCTAAAAAACACCTGAAGGACTCCAAGATGGTTCTTGAATGGACTGTTCTTGAATGGCCCAGCCAGAGCCCTGACTTAAACCCAATTGAGCATCTCTGGAGAGACCTGAAAATGGCTGTCCACCAACGTTTACCATCCAACCTGACAGAACTGGAGAGGATCTGCAAGGGGGAATGGCAGAGGATACCCAAATCCAGGTGTGAAAAACTTGTTGCATCTTTCCCAAAAAGACTCATGGCTGTATTAGATCAAAAGGGTGCTTCTACTTAATACTGAGCAAAGTGTCTGAATACTTAGGACCATGTGATATTTCAGTTTTTCTTTTTTAATAAATGTGCAAAAATGTCAACAATTGTGTTTTTCTGTCAATATGGGGTGCTGTGTGTACAATGAGGAAAAAAATGAACTTAAATGATTTTAGCAAATGGCTGCAATATAACGGAGTGAAAAATTTAAGGGGGTCTGAATACTTTCCTTACCCACTGTACAGTCTTTTCCGGAAAATTTCAGTTTGGAGATCATTTGTGAACAAGACCTGAGTGGGAGTAAAATCTTTCCACGACAGGACCTTTTGAGAAATAACATTAAATCGGTTCTCTCAATTTTCCATGATGAGAAGTTTTAATATTACCAGTAAAAATTCAGTAAATTATCATTATGATGCTATATGTAAACAAAGCACAGGATTACCGTACGAGTACTTACAAAGTCTGGATGCACTGACAGTGTTTTTGTGTTCCACTGCAATGGTCACAAAAATACAATTATAAATACATTTTTGGAAAAATACTTTATTTAAAAAATTATTTATATAAAAAATTATTTATATATATATATATATATATATATATATATATATATATATATATATATATATATATATATATATATATATATATATAAAATTAATTTTAAATGACCTTCTATTAATGCAATACAGCAGGTGTGCAAAATTCAGTCCCTACCCTGCTCCAACACACATGTATGTAGTTTTCAAATCCATTAGAACCACTGGTTTACATGGCTAGTTTTGCATTAAGTGATAGAAAAACAAACAAAAGAAAAGAAAACATAATGAGTTAATCTCTGTAAAAATAAAAATATTTATTCTGTTTATTTATTCAGTTTATTTATAAAGCACATTTAAAATCAACTTTGGTTGCCAAAGTGCTGTACATAAAATAGACAAAGTAAAATAAGAACGAGACCGGTAAAAATGATTAAAAGCATGACAGAAAAAAATAAAGATCATTATATTCCATAAATGCTGGGTATCTTATTTTTAATTAATAAAATACTTTTGTTTTTTGACAGGTTGGTAAGGAGTATTCTTATCCTGAACTGGAGGTGATCGCTTCGTCTCCACAGTTTGTGTTTGAGACCGAGAGTTTCAGTGCTCTCACCACGATACTAAACCAGCTAAGGGAAAAAATATTCTCCATTGAAGGTACTGGGCAACAGTAGAGAACTTACATCTAAATAAGTCTCAATAAAGGATATTCTAAACGCTTTCTCTCTTGTTGAGAATTAGGTATGACTGTATTTGTGCTGGAACAGGTGAATTTGTATCTGCACTGGTGTTTTGGCAAGAATGTCTCGGTTACATATGGTAACCCTCGTTCCCTGAGGGAGGGAATGGCGAAGTACGTCGTGACCGACTGATAGGAATCTCGCTAGAGAGTGAAACTACTATCTACTTAGAGTGAAACTAAAACGAGCCAATACATATTTGTGGGCAATCATTTACATCAGCTGTTCAGCCACGCAGCGCGGGTATATAATGATCAGAAGGTGCAATTGCACTTCAGTTTTTTGCTGAGGAGTCGAGCCGGTGAGCTGGCTGCCCCGGCGGGTCGCAGCAGATGTGGCGAAGGGACGTATGTCTCCGTTCCCTACCTCAGGGAACGAGGGTTACCATATGTAACCGCGACGTTCCCTTATCGGTCGTACATCGACGTACGTCGTGACCGACTGATAGGAATCCCTACCAAAGTGCCACAGCTGCTGCACACCATCCAGCGCCCTGAGCAAGCCTCTACACCTTCTTACCTGGAAGGACGATAGGAGAGGGCTTACACAGAGTATATCTGTCACTGTTGCTCCGCAATAACCCAAGGAGCCGCGCACCTAGAGCGCCGAGCAAGCGCTGGGTTGCCGTGACAATCCGCACTGCAAAAAAAATATCTCACCATCATCAAGTCCGTCTGTGATTACATAAAGAAACAGAAAAAACTGAGACAGACTAAATTCAGAAGAACTGCGGGAACGTCTCCAAGATGCTTGAAGAAACCTTCCTGCAAAGCTGCAGTACTGTGAAAAGTACTGACACTTGTGTTAAAATGCTGTAAAGTGAGAATGCTTTCAAAAATAAAACCACAAATTGAATTTATTTATGATTTAACTTCTATTAACTAATTCAAATCAATATATGGTGTAACGACCCTTTGCGTTTAAAACGGCTTTTGTCCAGGTACACTTAGTTTTTATGGTAGCTTTGCAGGAAGGTTTCTTCAAGCATCTTGGAGACGTTCCCGCAGTTCTTCTGGATTTAGTCTGTCTCAGTTTTTTCTGTTTCTTCATGTAATCACAGACGGACTCGATGATGGTGAGATCAGATTATACTGGCTGTTTTCAGACTCCTTGTGCATACACAAATCTCACTGGATTATTGCAATTAATGGGGCAATTAATGGGGGGGGGGGGGGGGTATATTAACATGCCTAAGACTTTTGCACAGTACTGTGTATATATATATATATATATATATATGTATATATAATACAGTATAAATGGTATATATACATAATTAATGGTGGTGCCATTAATTATGTCCACCACTGTATAGTGTATATATATATATATATATATATATATATATACAGTGGTGGACATAATTAATGGCACCCCTGGTAAATATGATAAAAAATGTCTGTAAAAAATAAATCTGCATTGTTTATCCTTTTGATCTTTCATTCAAAAAATTCGCAAAAATCTAACCTTTCATTGAAGTAAAAGAATTGAAAGTGGGGGTAAATCACATTATAAAATAAATGTTTTTCTCCAAAACACATCGGCCACAATTATTGGCACCCCTAGAATTTTTTACGAGTAAAATATCTCTGAAGTATATTCCCATTAATATTTACCTTTTTTTAGCACACCAGGGTGACTAGGAACATGAAATTGTCTAGCTATGACTTGTTTCACAGGAGTTTAAATATGACGAATACACAAAGGCCAAATTCCCTTAATCATCCATCACAATGAGTAAAACCAAAAAATATAGTTCCTGATGTGCATCAAAAGATTGTTGAGCATCACAAAATAGAAAGTGGCTGTAAGAAAATAGCTAAAGAATTGAAAATCCCCATTTTGACCATCAGGGCAATAATTATGAAGTTCCAATCAACTAAAGATGTTACGAATCTGCCAGGAAGAGGACGCGTGTCTATATTGTCTTGATGCACGCTGAGGAGGAAAGTTTGAGTGGCCAAAGACTCTCCAAGGATCACAGATGGAGAGTTGCAGAGATTACTTGAGTCTTGGGGGTCAGAAAGCGTAAAAAAAATATCAAACAACCCCTACATCACCACATGTTGTTTGGGAGGGTTTCAAGAAAAATCCTCCTCCAAAAATAAACTCCAGCATATTCAGTTGTCAGACATGACTGGAACTTCAAAAGGGACTGGATTCTGTGGTCAGATGAAACAAAAAAAAAAGGACTTTTTGGCAGAAAACCCACCAGATGTGTTTGGTGCAAACAGGGATAAAAAGTACCCCATACCTACGGTTAAATATACTGCTGGATCTTATATGTTGTGGGCCTATTTTTTTTTGCTGGAGGTCCTGGACATCTTGTTCAGATACATGGTATTATGGATTCTAGCAAATACCAACAGATAAAAAATCAAAACCTGACTGCCTCTGCTAGAAATCTTATAATGGACCGTGGTTGGATCTTCCATCAGGACAACAGTTCAAAACAAACATCAAAATCAACACAAAAATGGGTAACTGAGCACAAAATTAAGCTTCTGCCATGACCGTCCCAGTCCCCTAAACTGAACACTATAGAAAATGAGTGGGCTGAACTGAACAGAAGAAGCACCAACATGAACTTGTGAATCTGAAGGATCTGGAGAGATTCTGCATGGAGGAATGTTCTCTGATCTCTTGTCAGTTATTCTCCAAACTCATCAGGCATTATAGAAGAAAACTCAGATCTGTTATCTTGGCAAAAGGAGGTTGCAAAAAGTATTTAATAACAGGGAGCCAATAATTATGGCCAGTGTGTTTTGGAGAAAAGCATTTATTTTATAATGTGATTTACCCCCACTTTCAATTCTTTTACTTCAATGAAAGGTTAGATTTTTGCTGACAATCTGCCTTCAACAGCACCTTAATTTGGGTTTTGTCGTATGTGCAGCGCAACAGAGGCTGTACTGGAATGTAGCAAATTTATGTTGTAATGTGCCATTATTAATTCAAAAACGCTTGACTTTAATAATCTGTTACCTATTTAAGCATCATGAATGGTAAAACAAAAACGCTTTTGGTCCAACATGAGTTAACAGCATGAGGCTATAATTGTTATCGTCTAAACGCATATTAATAAAAAATGACAGACAGTGAATAACAGGTTTATAGCGCTGAGATTCAAACTCAGCTCATGCTAATGCAAATCCTCATTGATGTAACATTTTTCTATTGCAATGTTTTATGTTGAAATGTTTTCATTATTTATTAAAGAAAATAATGCTAATCATAACAAACTAATGTAAGCCTACACTGTTAAATCTAATTAGTTGGACTAACTTAAAAAAAACATGCAAACCGATTGCCTTAAAAAAAACAAGTAAAGTGAAATAGGAATAGTATGTGGTACTGACAAATGCTTAGTTAGTATAGTTCACTTACACAAGAGTTCTAGTAACTAAAAAAGAACTGTAGAGAGTACTTGATAATTTACTTTAAATAAAATATAATTGTTACCATTGTTGTGTTTTGCAGGCTGAATGTTGAAGTCTGTGTGACTCAAGTATGATCATTTGCAAGATTGTCACAAATATAGAGGGATTATATAAACCCAATTAAAAGTTTCACAAGGTTCTTAGGACAAGTGCTAGCAACAAAATTCTAAAAGATCATTAATTGACATAAAATATAGTTATGTTATACATCATTCATTCATATATATATATACACTTCTCCTCCTTTGAAACCGAATAACTGATTTCTTGTTGCAATCGCTGCATCAATGGGAAGAGAATTACAATAGTATAAATGAAGTTCCAAGTGCCCAACCAAAGGGATCACTAATCGCCATAATAGTGACTAAAAACATTTTAGGAAAATCAACATCAATTTATGAAGATAGCTGTGCGATGCTCTCTCAAATTTTTCAGTTGTATTAAAATTACAACATTCAAGATGACTTTGGGAAATGAGTGAATGCAAACAGAGAAAAATAACTGCAGAAGTGGAGGAAATGAGTGAAAAGTCCATTAAGATTTACCCCGCCTCAAAAACCACACTCAAACCAATCAATTAATCTTAACTTGGGTTTTCTTAGTAAACAAAACATAGTATGTGAATAGTGCAGATTACTAGATTTTTACAATTAAGTTAAGACATTAAGTAAAGTTAACTAAAAAGTGTTAGTTAGAATCACTGTTGGATTTTACTTGACATGCATAGCCTTTCTAAATTATAGAAAAACTGGGCACACAATATTAACGTTTAGCCTACTTTGCTTAAATTTGATGCAATAATAGAAGCCTACATTTGTTTCAGTTCTAAATTTGTCATGTAATTTCAGTACTATGATTATGAATTCATTTAACTGCAATGTTTCACTTGAATTTATCGGCTACCACAGCTCTCAATGAGCCACGGCAGATTACGTAACTGACCCCTTTCAAAGTCTGTGATTATATCGCCACTTAGCGGTAAAAGGCAGCAAATACACATCTCCAATTTTTCTGTGTCGGTAAAAGTATTATTCTGGGTGCGTTTCCCAAAAGCATCGTTAGCCAGCTATGGTTGTAAGTTCTGTCGTTATCAGCATAGTTCAATGAGTCTTTGTTTCCCGAAACCATCATTCTAACGAACATTCGCAAACAGCAATGCAAAGTTGTGTGGTTGGAATGACAGCTTTTGACCTGTGGTTAGAAGCATAGTTTCTTGTTTGCATGACGTGTGGACTTAATAAATCCTTGTCCTTGTAAATCCAAAATAAGCAAGCTGATATTCATTACAATCTATATCTTTTATTTAGAATACATTCAAATGTCATTACGTCTTTAGTTTGTCAAGATATTTAAAGCAACGTGCTCAACCACATAAGAACGAGAATATGCTTGAATCTGGAAATAAAGCAAAATAACTGAGAAAGATGAGAAATAGTCCTCAAATGCCATGTTCGTAATTTATAGCAAAACATCTAGCATTAATTCGATCTCAAACAGATTCATTAAAGAAAGTTATTACTCCACTACCTGCGTGACACCATTACCAACATGGTTGAACGACCAATTTGCGACAGTACGGTTTTGGGAAACAGTCCTGACTGGCTAGTTGATTTCTTCAACAATGCATCGTACTATGGTAGTGAACCAGCGAGTTACGTCGTTGTACGGGAAACACACCTCTGGTTGACTACCAACTGTAGATCTGGGAATAACTGGTTTGTTTTTCCATTTTTGACAGTCTCTGCACAGATGTTGTTGTTTACAGATAGCCTCCCATTCTCTCAGTCTCCAAAAGTTTCTTTTGATCTCTCTGAAGACTCTTTTAGGTCCTGGATGGCAGAGTTTTCTATCATAGTCTCGGATCAGTAACTTTGTAACCCAGGGATGTGGGTCAAGGACTACAGGGTGTATAACTGATAACTCTAGTCCTTTAGCTTGATATAAACAGCCACTACTTGATAAGATGGCAATATTGGTCGAATTTGGGGCGAAAGAGCAAGAAGTCAACTAGTGGAATGTACAGGTTTACTAGCTTTAACAATTGGAACTCATCAGGAAAAATGTTTAATTTAGATTTCTGCAGGATATGGCATTCTGTGGTTTGGTAGTCTGTTGCCGATGGTGATCCTGTATCTTTTAGACCCTGAACTGTGGCCTCTACAAACTAGGTAGGTCAGGAACAACCAATTCTGTCATAAAGCCACAGAAGATTCCTTTGTGCTGCTCTTTTTTGTTTTGTTGTCAGGAGATTATAAGGGAGAAGTGATAGGCCATGCTGATTCAGACTTAAGTAGGAATGATGGTCCTTGGTTCCATCTGTTGAGCACTGATAGATCAGAAAGAGTTTTATATTGGGTGAGGTCATCTGCTGGATTTCTGCTGGAATCCACATATCGCCAGGTACATTCTGCAGTTAGCTCTTTTGAGTGAAATACTTGCTAGTGTAGGGTGTTCCCTTTCAAAAGCTGCACTTAATACTGCACACTTTTTGTGTGACCAGCTGTGACATATGTGTGTAACTCGTGTGTGTAACTTCGAACTTTTACCATCATTGTAGAGTAGGCAAATGGCCTGTGCTATCGATCAATGGGTGCTTTGGTCAGCTCAGAGAGGCATCTGTGGCTGAACCTCACAGGCATCAAAGGCCTCATTTACACTGCAGGTCTTGATGTCTTATTCTGATTTGTTGCCTGCATCCAGTTTTTTAGACCGTCCGTTTACACGTTCTTTCAAATGTGACCCACATCCGATTCATGTGTTTACACTTGCCATACTATCTGAAACATCGCACATGCTTAAAGGGTTAAATTCTCTTGCACAGATGGACGAACACGAAATATGCTTGATGCTAGCTTTGTGATATATGCAACATTTGCCAAACATCACAATGATTTTGAGGCGGAGGAGGAAAATGGCCATCATTGCAGCCTGTGCATATGCTTCAGTTATTGTGTTCGAGAGAGATCTCAGGACTGGTGGGACCATATTGTGGCAGGCTTTAACGAGGAGCAGTGGGTCCAATTTTTTAGGATGAGCAAGCCGACCTTTGATATGTTGTGTCAACGTTTGTCCACATTCATCTCCTATGACGACACAACATTTTGTCGGGCCATCCGTCCCTTTGCAGATGCGTGTCGGGGTTGCTCTCATCATTAAACCGCGGTTGATAGCCTAATGCCTCAGAAAATCCTATCTGCCTGTTTGATGACAGTCGCTTTGGCACATATCTGATTTGTATATCCAATTTATTTCCACATATGAATGAGGCCTGAAACTGATCTCGAAATATCCGAATGCATGCGTTTTTTTCCTGTTTACACGGTCATAGAACATCATAGAATCTGTGCCACATAAAAAAATCGGAATTGGGCCACATTTCACTGACAATGTAAATGAGGCCAAAGACAGGGACAGAGTGTTCCTGCTTGATGCCCCGATCTCATCTTATGGCCTGTTCGGTGACTCGGTTAATACAGTTGTCGGTTTGCAAAAAATTCATAAATGATTAGCAAGGGATATACTAACTTTTTATGTATGTTTTGTAAATTCTGTTACAAGTCATTTATAAGTGATTAGTAAATGATTTACAAAACATGACTATGCGTTCATAAATGATTAATAAGTGATGTGTTAAATGTTTTTTGTTTTTTTTTATTCAGTTGTAAGTCATTTACAATTGATTAGTTAATGATTAACTAATCATTTACAAAACATGAATATGCTTTTCATAAATGTTTAATAAATTGTTACTTTTTTTGTATGTAGCAATTAGAGGGTACAGAAAGTGTCTGTATCTTAGAGAGCAGGGTGGCCGATGGCCGATATAAAGCCGATATTTTTATATATATATTTATTTTAATCAATATTTAATAAATTAGAAATAAATTAGAAAACAAATCTTTAAAATAAACATGCTTTTATACTTTAGATGGCAACTTCTTGAATCTGCAATCCTATTACAGTATTTTTCACAAAGTAATTGTTTAGAAAATATGTGAATAAAAAGAAAGTAAACAGGGCACTCAGTAATCTGGTAATTTCATGCTGGTAATCATATTTTTTCAATAAAGACAAGGTAACGCTAATTTTACGTTCAGCACAGTGAAACCGACATGAATATGACACAGTTGGCAACTGGATATATCACAGATATGAATATGACACAGTTGGCAACTGGTTATATATCAGCATATTTTAAAATTAAGGATTTAAAGTGTTTCGATCGCGTCTCCTGTGAAGCTGATCTTCTGTTCGCATTCACTCACTTTGCACGGACCGACCATCACTTGCAGACAGTAATGCACACTTCACAAGATATCACAGCTGGATTCGATTAAATCTGCAAGGTTTGTGAAATTAAATGTTTATTAGATATTCAGAGATTTGTTTAAATGACGTAGATGCGCATTTGCTGAATGTTGACGGCAAATGAGAAAGTATTTTAGCCTGATTGTTTGCCTTTTCTGTTACAAATAAAATAAAAGCAAACGCTTTACTTTACTTACTTCGCATACCATTTACTTTCTTTGTTTACCAGTTCTGTCTAACAAAGTATTAGATATGACTGACAGAGATCGTAAATTAATGAAGAGACGGAGAATGTGAGTGAGCGCTGTGTGATCTGAGAAGTTGCCGTTCTCTTCTGGCGCTGGTGTTCTCAGCGCTGCCTGTCAAAATAAAAGTCCCGCTTCCAACACATCAGCCAATCAGAAAAACTTATCGGCCAATGCCGATATTTCAAAAATGCCAAATATCGGCCGATATATCGGCCTTGGCGATATATCGGTCGACCACTATTTGTAACAGGTAAGAAAAATCTACTAATGATGTGTAACACATTTACAAGTGAGGAATAGTTTACACTTTAGATTAGGGGATGCAGAAAGTGTTGTAAATGATTTATTCATGCGTTTACACATCATCTATGACAGGTGTTGAACACTGTAGTGTGTACTGCAGTGTAAGTGCAGTCTCTAACCACTGTGCACCTGATGTGAGCAAAACATACAAAAAAAAGTTACATAATTTATTAAACATTTATGAAACACAGTCATGTTTTGTAAATGATTAGTTAATCATTAACTAATCAATTGTAAATTACTTATAACTAAATCTACAAAACATACATAAAATAATTAACATATCACTCATTAATCATTTATAAATGCATATTCATGTTTTGTAAATGATTAATCACTTGTAAATGACATGTAACAGAATTTACAAAACATACATAAAATGTTAGCATATCACTTGCTAATCATTTATGAATGTTTTTGTAAAAGATTAGTTAATCATTAACTAACCACTTATAAATGACTTACAACTGAACGTTATCATAAAGTGTTACCCAGTTGTCAGCAGGTTTCGGGAGGTGAAGAAACATTTGTGCAATTCCTTCCTTGCTGCATACTGGGGGGGAGGGCTGCTGGCCTTGCCCCAGTCCATCTGTAAGACATGAGGCACAAAAACAAGAGTGTAGCAGGTCTTTCTCCCCCTCGTCAAGACTGGGGACCATCTAACCGCCCTCAGCGGCCTCCAAAAAGGTCAGACCTCAGACCTCTCTTCTGGTCAAAGGGGCTATAGAATGTTCCCCTTCCAGAGAGCGAGTCAGGCTTCCTGGTTCCCAAGAAAGATGGGGGGTTGCGTCTGATTTTAGACTTGAGGAGGCTTGAAGGGAGAAGTGGTTGTATATTGCAGGTAATGCAGATCTAGTTAACTACCAGATTCTGGACAGCTTCAGTTCTGGACTTCCTGCAGGAATAAATTATCAGCAGGCACATGCCCCGCCACTCTCAGGGTTTATATGACTATTTTATCGGCTTGCCACGCCTTGATTGATGGGGTTCCATTTGGGAAACATTCTCTGAAAGGACACTCTGTTCTGGAGGGAGTTTGTACAAAAGTCGAGCCAGTGTCTCCTTCAGTTGCTAATGTCTTATGGAATCCTACTAGGGTTTGGATTTGAAGAGTAAAGTGTTAGAAGCCTACAGTGTTTCCAAGCTAAATATCTGATGCATCCATAATGGCACATTTTTGCTCAGAGCAAGTTGGTGAGGGTGGCCAAACCTTTCCGTGAGTGCTGCCAGGGTATCTGAGTAGGGAGTGGATGAATTTATAAAGGAATCAGCTATGAGACAAGCATCTGTTAACTGCTTAAAGATGAAGATGAGCTACCAAAACCTGGTATTTGAATAGCTCTGTAGCTTCATCAGGTACAGTAGGTTATCCAAGGCTAGGTTAAAACGGCAAATTCACGAGGGTCTCGATGTGTAAAATCTGGAATGGCTGGCTGTGGACCTCTATAAATCAGCTGTCTTGTAGGAATAGTCTGCATCTCTGAAAGGTTAGCTGGTGCTACATGCTGCTGACTTTAGGAAGATGTAAGAGGTGTTGAGATAATACAAGCTCTCCTTTCTCTCATTGGTTGCCATGTGACCTGGGTAACTCTGTGAGAGTCAACAGTGCCTGAGGGAATCTGAGCAGCTGCGTTATCTGGAACAAATGCATTTGATTAATGCTGAAGGAGATGCATGCTGTGCATGATCTTTGTTCTTATGTGGAGAAAGGTGGCATGGTAGGTGGCATCTAGGGGCTGTTGTAGTCGCTTATTGTTGTAGTGTTGGATGTCAGAAATTGAGGTGCATTAAATTGAGGGCTGCATTCTACACTGGACTAATTATGTCAGAGGATCAGAGTGCAGAGTATCAAGTTTAAGGAGTACGCCTAGATGTCCAGTTCATTAACCAGTTTACTAATAAAAGTGAGGGCTTTGTTTGTCTCTCTCACATTTTACTGATCTGTGGTATGCCAAGGCTTTAAAGCCAGGCGTGATGTCTAAAGAATCATATGATGCAACAGTCCTTTCTCTTTTGATAAATACTAAATGCATGTGGATGGGCCATAGAAATATCTCTGTCCTCATCATCCTTCTGAAAGTCATCTGACCCAGGGGATGCTATGTTGCCTGAGGCAGGAGGACATTAGCTCTAGGCAGCCCAGCATACTGCAACTCAAAATATTATAAGTAAGCTGGTTGATGAACTGGTCGTGCTCCTTGAACTTGATACTCTGCACTCTGATCCTTTAAAGTCCCTGTGAACCGGAAGTTGCAAACTACTTTTCTCCAGTGTTGTGACGTATTTCCAAGTGAAACGGAATATTGAATACAGGGCGGGGTTTTACTTTAGCGCACATCCTCTCCATCTCTTGCTCATAGCAGACTAACGGTTTGAGGGGAGTGGTTAAGGCGTTTTCAAACCAAGCCGTCAAACTGACATCATCAGAGAAGGAATGCCATTCCAGACCTGAAGTAACTTTTCAGATTTTGATTAAAGATTACCGTGACAAACAATTTTTTGCTGTGTATTAACTTGCACAGATTAATTGTTCACCACAAGACTAGTAATATGCGCTAACAAAGTAAATAGGGTCAATTTTGATTTCATGATTCACACCAATAATATTCTCTCTCTCTGTTGCTGTAGGAACTGACACAGGGAATTTCAGCACTTTTCAGATGGAATTATCACAGGGCGGCTTCAGTGTGGCCCTCTCTGAGGTCAGCAACATTTCACTATATTTTAAAAATGTTTTCTGTTAATTAAAACGATTATTTATTTTAACATAAATAGTAGACCCTGCTGAAAAATTCAGCATTAACTATCATGAATTCCATTTTGGTCAAGGCTGGTTAGAACTGGTAGTAAGCTGGTAGTACTGGAAAGCATTTTTTGTCTTTGTCAAGTCAAGTCACCTTCATTTATAAAGCACTTTATACAATACATATTGTTTCAAAGCAGCTTTACATTTAATTAGATTATCGTCAAGTTATCTAAAATAGAAGCAAATAAAGTGAGAGGCTATACATGTATTTTAATGCTCTGGTATTTGCAGATATTTAAATATGGCCATCTTTAAGCATGATTCTTTGGATTTATATGAACACTTTTCAATAAGATTCCATTTGTAACATTATCTAAGGTTAATAAATGTTGTAGAAGTATTGTTCATTGTTAGTTTGTTAATTTCAACATTTACTAATACATTTGTACATTTTTATTTTATCTGTTAACTTTAGTTAATGAACACTTGTATTGCTTAAATAATTGCATAATGCATATAGTTCATGATATAGTTCAAGCTAGCTAATACATTCTTGTTAACAAATGGGACTTGCAAAGTGTTACCTATGAAATGTACGTACGTTTCTAGGTTATAGCTAAAGAAACACATGACCTGTAATATTTTAATGTTTAAATTATTTTCTGTAGAATGTGTTCTGTTGAACTTTTAATTTTAATATATTCATATTTATATATTTATTTCATTTAGCACGTTTCAGTTTAGCACTGTTTTACTTGGAGTGTTATGTTTGTTTTTTATCCAGTATCTATTTTAAAAACTATCGGTTGATTAATCGGTTATCAGCAAGTTATCAACAAGTTATCAACCTAGTTATCGGTATTGGTAAAATCACCTATCGTTCGACCTCTATTTATTAACTTAGAGGCCGCTTGCATATAACGTTTTCAATTGAAAACTTTAATGTGTCTCTTTGTACTTTTGTCAGTTAAATAAAGGTTAAAGAGAATTAACAAATCACAGATTCTTGACTTTATTACATTTTACTTTTCTGGATTTGGCATTGTACATAGAACAACAATAATTATAAATAATAAATAAAAATAATGTGGACAGAGCTCAAGAATCTTATTTGAATGATCCCTAAGGTAGCCCCCTAAGCTGAATTTTGTTTCTGGTACAAGGTGTTTTTCCTGCTTTAACTAGCTTGACCAAGATGGTCTACCAGCCTTACCCCCCGCACTCTTAAAAATAAAGGTTCTTGATTGGTTTCTATGGTTCTAAGATTCACATCCATGGACCTTTTCCACTGCACAAAATGTTATTTACAGTGGAAATGGGTTCTTTAGATGATTAAAATATTATTCACACTAAAAAAAAATAGTTCTTTTAAGAAAGGTTCACTGAAAGGTTATTTTGGAACCCAAAATGGCATCACTGTGAAAACCCCCTTTTGGAAGCTTTATTTTCAGGGGGGTGCTTTCCTAGTTATGCGATAAAAAACATATATATATATAAATGAAGTTTAATTTGTCTTTACTATAGGGTTTGAGGATGTTTGGAGCGGTTGGAGCATACTCCTGGTCAGGAGGAATAGTGCAGGATTTCACTCATCAAATGATGAATTCTTCATTCATTAATGCCACAAATACAGAGGAGGACATTAGAGATTCATATCTGGGTAAGCGACCATTCACATTGTCTGTTAGTTGGCTTATTTTTTATTTTATTTTTATCATCACTTTACAGGTTACTATTGCACAAACTTTAAATCCTCATATTCATGCAGCGCTCTGATGTTATATGTTAAACTTTTGTGAGTAACTAGCCTTGCACAGTAGTGCTAAGGATATACATGGTACCTGCAATATATCAACTGCAGAAAATGTAAAAATCTATTTGAAAGTTACTGTAGGGGGAGAGAGGTGGGAATGTGTGAATTTAAGATTTAGGGTATGTTTATACGACAACAAAATGCTTAAAACTGAGAAGTTTTTCCATTGAGTTTTCTGCGTACAGATGACCATTGTCAGAATGATCCTCATTCACACGGATCCGTGAAACGTCTAAAAACGCTGTATTCTGCTGCCGGGCCAATAGATGGCAATGGAACACTATAGATTGAACATGTAATACGCATTTGCATGACATCATCGTCTTCAGAGATTCGCGTTTTTGTTGTTTACATGGAGACCGTTTTTAAAAACTTGTACTTTGAAACCCGTTTTCAAAAGTTTGCATTTTCAGGCACCCAAAATGCCGTTATCGTGTAAATGAACGGCCAAAACACATAAAAAGTTTTATGTTTTTAGTTGAAAAGCCCCTAAATCCCTTGTTACTGACATTGTCATTTGTCAAGCATTGTCAAGCTTTACTATAGCACTTTATTCAATACAGGTTGTTTCAAAGCAGCTTCACAGTAATAAACATTCAGTCTTGCAAACTTCATCAAATTAAAGTTCATACAGATTTAAATTCTGCTGTAAAGCAGCTCTACAGAAGAAACTACCCTGCTTTGAATTAGCAGTTCCATGTTGGTCCAGGTTTGTTTATGCTGTTAGAGCTGGTAAATGGCTGGTTCCAGCTGGTAGACCTAGCTGGTCATGCTGTTCTCAAGGAAAACTGAGCTGGTGTCACTGGTCCACCAGCACTTCTGCTTCCCATTCTGGGGAGCAGCAAACCAGCAACCAGCATTCCATGCTGGTCCCAGCTTGCTAAACATCCTTTATGCTGATATGCTGTTTTGCTGACATGCTTCTTGCATGTGTGTCTGTTATGAGTCAGAGAGCTCATTCTCTCTAGAGCTGTCAATCATATTATGTGATCATAACTCCTGCCCTTTCGAATGACAATGTTATGTTCATTTCTTCGTTCTGAGTTCCGCACGGTCCTGCACATAAACAACTGAGAGAAACGTTTGTACAAACATGAAGCCAAATAAATATATTATTATGACGATAATAAAGAATAAGAAATACTTACATGAGAAATGCTATGCAGGTGTATTGTTCAGTGTATTGTAAAACACTACAAATAATGCACGTCTGCCCATTATTTAATCAAAATCCAGGGGCGGTGCCGTTTACGTATGGCAGAGTATGGCAGTTTCCATACCCTGGCATTCAGACAAAATGGGAAATAAACAGCTCATGATGATGCTTTTTAACCCTTGTGTGGTGTTCATATTTTTGTTACTCAGCCAGTGTTCGTGGGTCTGGTGGACCCGCTGCATTTTTGGGTTTTTAATTCAACAAAATCAAAAATGTTATGTTAAAATACTCAACAGATGTTTACTTCATCCCAATTACAAGTAATATAAACAGCAGATATGGTTAATATTTTCTCTTTACCTTTGTTAATCACATTTTAGAATTGCAACCTCGTGTGGGAATGGCAGGAGTAGAAACACAAAACTCACTCTTGCACTCTTTCACACTTACACACAATCTCTCTCTCACATGCACGCACACACACACTCATGCACACACATACACACACCCACAACACACACACACAGACACACACACAGACACACACAAAACACCCCCCCCCCACACACACACACACATACATACACACACACACATTCACTTGGATATGTGGTTTACGGGGACTCTCCATAGGTGTAATGGTTTTTCTAATGTACAAACTGTATAATCTATCCCCCTACACTAACCCTACCCCTAAACCTACCAATCACAGAAAACTTTTGGCATTTTTTGAATTTCAAAAAACACCATTTAGTATGTTTTAGTATGAGGACACAGATGTCGTCATAAACCATGTTTACGTTGTAACACCCATGTCATTATACACATTTGTGTCCTCATAAACCATATACAAGAACATACACACACTAACAGCAGGCCCTGACAGGAGGAGGACAGAGTAAAGGTACACAGGACCTACAATTTCCACACTTTTATTAGCCCCGGGTCCAGTGGACCCGAACATCCTGTGTGTAATATAAATGTGTTGGGGGGGTGTACAGTGTGTTTTCATTGAAAATGTGTTCTGATATATATTCCTCACAGAAAATGAGCCAAGGCCAATGAGTCTCAGTTTGAAAAAATAATCAATTGTATCATTTTTCTTTTGATAAAAAATGAAAACGGGTCCAACAGACCCGAACACCATACAAGGGTTAAAGATCAGGGCTTGACATTAAGCCCTTTCATGTGCTTGCCACAAGCGAACAAGCGTTCATGTCGAGCCCTGTAGATAATCCAAATATTTTTTGGATATATAGACACACACACATATATATATATATATATATATATATATATATATATATATATATATGTATATACATATACATATGTATCTATATATCCAAAAAATATTTGGATTATCTACAGGGCTCGACATGAATGCTTGTTCGCTTGTCCGGGGGACAAGTGGATTTTTTTTTATGTACGGTGTAATAATTGAGTATTCAGATGTCTGACATACATACATATATATATACTGTGTATACTGTGTATGTATACAGTGAGGAAAATAAGTATTTGAACACCCTGCTATTTTGCAAGTTCTCCCACTTGGAAATCATGGAGGGGTCTGAAATTGTTATCGTAGGTGCATGTCCACTGTGAGAGACATAATCTAAAAAAAAAAAAAAAAATCCAGAAATCACAATGTATGATTTTTTAACTATTTATTTGTATGATACAGCTGCAAATAAGTATTTGAACACCTGAGAAAATCAATGTTAATATTTGGTACAGCAGCCTTTGTTTGCAATTACAGAGGTCAAACGTTTCCTGTAGTTTTTCACCAGGTTTGCACACACTGCAGGAGGGATTTTGGCCCACTCCTCCACACAGATCTTCTCTAGATCAGTCAGGTTTCTGGGTTGTCGCTGAGAAACACGGAGTTTGAGCTCCCTCCAAAGATTCTCTATTGGGTTTAGGTCTGGAGACTGGCTAGGCCACGCCAGAACCTTGATATGCTTCTTACAGAGCCACTCCTTGGTTATCCTGGCTGTGTGCTTCGGGTCATTGTCATGTTGGAAGACCCAGCCTCGACCCATCTTCAATGCTCTAACTGAGGGAAGGAGGTTGTTCCCCAGAATCTCGCAATACATGGCCCCGGTCATCCTCTCCTTAATACAGTGCAGTCGCCCTGTCCCATGTGCAGAAAAACACCCCCAAAGCATGATGCTACCACCCCCATGCTTCACAGTAGGGATGGTGTTCTTGGGATGGTACTCATCATTCTTCTTCCTCCAAACACGTTTAGTGGAATTATGACCAAAAAGTTCTATTTTGGTCTCATCTGACCACATGACTTTCTCCCATGACTCCTCTGGATCATCCAAATGGTCATTGGCAAACTTAAGACGGGCCTTGACATGTGCTGGTTTAAGCAGGGGAACCTTCCGTGCCATGCATGATTTCAAACCATGACGTCTTAGTGTATTACCAACAGTAACCTTGGAAACGGTGGTCCCAGCTCTTTTCAGGTCATTGACCAGCTCCTCCCGTGTCGTTCTGGGCTGATTTCTCACCTTTCTTAGGATCATTGACACCCCATGAGGTGAGATCTTGCATGGAGCCCCAGGCCAAGGGAGATTGACAGTCATGTTTAGCTTCTTCCATTTTCTAATGATTGCTCCAACAGTGGACCTTTTTTCACCAAGCTGCTTGGCAATTTCCCCGTAGCCCTTTCCAGCCTTGTGGAGGTGTACAATTTTGTCTCTAGTGTCTTTGGACAGCTCTTTGGTCTTGGCCATGTTAGTAGTTGGATTCTTACTGATTGTATGGGGTGGACAGGTGTCTTTATGCAGCTAACGACCTGAAACAGGTGCATCTAATTTAGGATAATAAATGGAGTGGAGGTGGACATTTTAAAGGCAGACTAACAGGTCTTTGAGGGTCAGAATTCTAGCTGATAGACAGGTGTTCAAATACTTATTTGCAGCTGTATCATACAAATAAATAGTTAAAAAATCATATATTGTGATTTCTGGATTTTTTTTTTTAGATTATGTCTCTCACAGTGGACATGCACCTACGATGACAATTTCAGACCCCTCCATGATTTCCAAGTGGGAGAACTTGCAAAATAGCAGGGTGTTCAAATACTTATTTTCCTCACTGTATGTATGTCAGACATCTGAATACTCAATTTTGATCAGGGGAATACACGTTTTAATTTAAACTGTTTTTGTACAAGTGATTTGCCGTTACACGTTACACGCATGTTTGCCGTTAACTAACATGCTGCTTCCTTGTAGCTTAAACACACACGCATATATAAACAGTAGCTTACATACAGATCGCACGCACAGTCACTGTCCTGTGATGTATAGCATATATGTAGTTCTGTTTTGAAGTAATTTAAACCCACTTCACTATTGGTAAAGAGACACCACGATGACCGGCAGGACAAAATCATACATGCATTCGTTCTCACTAATGCATTCAAATACATGTAATCTTACCGTTCCAATTCATCGGTATCTTATTTAGAACAAGTAATGTAACGACCCATAGACAGATAACTGATGAAAATAAACTGTTATGTTGAAGTTTGGAGACGTATGTGTAGAATTATATGTCAGGATAAGCAAAATTAAAATTAAGACAAAGAAAAGAAAAAATAATTTCTAAAAATAAATGTTTTCATGGCAAAAGTTTAGTGATACTTGTGGCTTACACAACTCGTTGTGTAAATCCGGGAAGAACGGTAGAGACCGGTGTGGAGGCTGTGCGTGGTGTTGCAGGAAGCGCTCGTCGAGTTTGCTTCTAACGCACGCTTCCTGCCTCTCTTGTGGCCAACAAATATCCAGTTTGGACACAGCCTGCGTTATAACCTCCAAAAGCTCATCATAACTGGGTGCAGACTGGTTAGACTGTTGTGTCTCATCTAGATCCCCCTCCACAATGCTGAGCACGTCTACTTCCTCGGAATCAGACAGCTGCAGCACCGGGTCTACATCCCGAACGGGAGAAGCCGCGGGGCGGGCTTCCGAACGGGGGATAGGGGAATCTGAGCTTTCAGATGAGGATTGGGAAAGTGCCTCGCAGTCCCGATCCCCTCTGAAAGCTCTCTTTGCGAGCCCCACGATCTAAGCCGACCTGAACCGCGGGGAGTGCGCATCTGGCCGTCCTCGGAAAACAAAGCCAGGCGGGAACGCAGCACTCTTATTGAAAGAGACTCGCAGTGGCCGCAAACAGCCCCCTCGAGGGCTGCCTGGGCGTGCTGCATTCCCATACAAGACACACACATCTCGTGTGTGTCCCCAGCCGTAATATAACAAGGGCATGGGAACACACACTTTTTAAACTGCTCACTTGCCATGATACAGAATATATATGTAACAGACAAAACAACACCAAATAGGACGAACTGATTTTCACACACACAGAGCGCTTGCTGAATAGCAAAAAGCTGACTTTGCTGTGTGACGGCGTGCTTTTGTACACATCCGTATATGCCGTCACATGCTACGTCATCACGCAACGCCAATAAGATTGGTTTAGTTTTCATTCATTAATTCAGACGTGCTACGCTGAAGGGCGTTCCCATAGTGTCGTCACCGACGCAGTGTCTCGTTCCCTCGAAAGGGAACAAGAAGGGTGGTGGTGTGGCTTTGTAGGTGGACAAGAAATTTAATTACAGGATGGTGGAAAAAATGTATACAGTGGTGGATGATTTACTTGATATGAATGTGTTACAATAGAAGTATCTAGAGAAAAAAAGAAAAATGTTATTGTAAGTTGCATCTATAGATCACCAGGTTCTAATATTGATTTATTTAAGGATTGGATGGAGGAAAAATTTACAAAAACAAATCAGAAAGTCATGTTTATCTGTGGTGACTTCAACATTGATTTTCTAAATCCAAATAAGCACAATATGACGGAGGATTTTATTAATACAGTGTATAGTCTGGGCTTTTTCCCCAAAATTACCAGACCCAGTAGGATTACTTCCCACTGTGTAACACTAATTGATAATATTTTTTACAAATGATATAGATAACAATACAGTGAGTGGATTATTAATAAATGATATTAGTGATCACCTACCAGTTTTTACAGTTTACAACAGCAATTACACATCTAAAAAAAGCAATAAACCTCTATTCAGATGGGTCAGAACAGAAGAGTCTATGGTTGCATTTAAAGATGATTTGCTTTCACAAGACTGGGAAATAATATATAAGGAAAAAGATATTGATAAAGTATATGGTGAATTCCTAAGAATATTTAAATTATTATATGATAAGAATTGTCCGACAATAAAATATTGCGGAATACAAAAATATAGTGATAGACCGTGGATTTCAAAAAGATTACAAAATGCCTGTAAAAAGAAAAATACACTTTATAAATACATAAATACATATTATGAGAACTTATAGTAATCTATTAGATAATAATAAAAAATAATATTAAGGGAATATGGAATATACTAAACAGTATTATGAGAAGGGGCACGAGACAGTCTAATTATCCCCAGTATTTCATTGATAATGAAAAGAACATTAATAATTTGGAGGATGTGGTCAATAACTTTAATAAATATTTTGTAAATGTCGGACGAGATTTAGCTGAAAAAATTCCTATTACACAGATAATCGATAATAGATACAATGATCTTATTGAAAGAAATCAATGTTCGCTGTTTCTTAAAGCAGTAGAAGGAAAAGAAATAATAGATATTGTTAAAAAATGCAAAACTAAAGGATCCAAGGATTGCAACGAAATAGATATGAAGATAGTAAAAAATGTAATTGAGGGGATCTCAAAACCATTAACTTACATTTTTAATTTGTCATTTCAAACTGGTCAATTTCCAACAAAAATGAAAACAGCAAAAGTCATACCTCTGTACAAAACTGGAGACAAACACCACTTCACAAATTACAGGCCTGTCTCTCATACTGCCACAATTTTCAAAAATTCTAGAAAAACTCTTCAATGACAGATTGGACAAATTCATTGATAAATACAAATTACTTACTGACAGTCAATAGTGGATAGTGCTGAATTGGTTAAGCAGTTATTTAAAAGACAGGAAACAATTTGTGAAGTTGGGAGATTATACATCTGAATGTTTGGATCTTGCTTGAGGTGTCCCCCAGGGGTCAGTATTGGGACCAAAATTACTTATTCTCTACATAAATGGCATATGTAAAGTATCTGAACTACTGAAATTTGTGTTATTTGCTGACGACACAAATATCTTTGGTTCTGGTCAGAATTTACAGCAACTCCTGGACTTAATCACTCTTGAATTCAGAAAAATAAAACAGTGGTTTGACACAAACAAGTTATCATTAAATTTGAGCAAAATGAAATTCATGATATTTGGCAATTGTAATTCAATCAAGCAATTTCAGTTACAGATCGAAAGTGTTAACATAGAAAAGAGTATATGAAGTGAAATTCAGTGATTATAGATGCCAGGATTTGCTGGAAATCTCACATAAAATACATTCAAACAAAACGGCCTAGAGGTATTTCAGTCCTGGCTAAAGCTAAGCACATTCTGGATTACAGATCATTCTACATTTTGTATTGTTTACTGGTGTTACCGTGTTTAAATTATTGTGTAGAGGTTTGAACACATATCAAACACATATCAAAATTCATTGCAATCATTATTTATACTTCAAAAAAGAGCAATAAGAATAATTCATATACTGGATATTTGGAACATACCAACTCATTATTTCTACAGTCTAAAGCATTAAAACTACTTGATCTGGTTGAATTTCATACAGCTATAATTATGTTCAAGACTAGAAACAATTTATTAGATATTTTAAAGAAGGTTGGTAATTAAACAGTTGCTGGTCCCCATTGACTTACATAGTATTTTTTTTTCCTACTATGGAAGTCAATGGTCAGTCATTTGGTTACCGACTTTCTTCAAAATATCTTCTTTTGTATTCAGCAGAAGAAAGGAAGTCATACAGGTTTGGAACAACTTGAGAAAGAGTAAATGATGACAGCATTTTCATTTTTGGGTGAACTATCCCTTTAAATATAGCAGTAGGGGTATAAAGGGGTAGGAGTACATAAGTTTTACTTCTTCCTACTCCTTTTTGTACATGTAAATAGAGGTTTCTTTTTAAGTACTGGAAAGTATGTTTTTATTATAAAGTATAGTTTTATTTTGTTGTTTATATGTTTTTTTTATTTTATTTTTTTTATTGTATTTACATGTTCAAAATAAAAGATTTCAAATCAAATAAAAAAAATCACATTTCTAATATTTAAATGTCCTCCAAAAATTCCTCTTGGTTTTCTGTAGGGTCCCAAAAGTCCCAAAAAGAACAAGTTCTGACGTTGTTTAGAGAAAACACAAGCTTGATGTATTTTACCGTTAGATACTTTCTCAAGGCTGTAGATGTTATTAGAGCAAAACTGGGTAGCTGCCATGGTATCCATTGCTTTGGCTCCAAGTTTTGTTTCTCGCAATGCACGACTGCAATCCAGATTTCCAATCAATTTCTCCCTCACTCGATATAGCCGGATCCATACAACAAGCCAAGCCATCCCGGGAATGCTCCACCATGTCACCAGTTTGGGGTTCTGGAGAGAACATGGGCACGGAGTGGTAGTGGTAGGACTGTATGATTCAGATACTCGTAGAAGGTGACGGCAGTTTCTTAAATAGGTCTTACTATGAGACTGGACAAGTATCAACTCTCGGTGTGAGCTGGGATGGTACCATGGGGATCATCCCCAGACCTCGGGACAGTAGACATTGCTCTGGAGAAGGCATGCCATCCCTGGGTGTGTTGCGCAGGTTGTGCAAGGCTGAATTGTTATAGGGGCCCAGTAAATAACACCAAAAAAGGCACAGTGAATACAAAAAGTTTAAAGTATAAATTAATATTCATTAAAACTTGAAAAATCCTACCCCAAAAATATAACATTAATGGAAAAATTAAACAAAAAAAATAAGGAAAAATTCTTATCTAAAAACATCCAAATTAGATTTAAATCAATAATCAAAAATACCAACAAAAAACCTGCAGCACTAAGGCCACACTCTCCACTGCAGCAACCAACACAGACTAACTAAAGCCCTATTCGCACGGGATTAGTATTACCTAGGGACCTCCGGTAATTTGTAATAATCACAGAGGTCGTCTGTGATTTTTATCCCGTGCGAATCTGCCATGTCTGTAAAAATGTCTGTAAAAATTCCCCCGAAAATTACCTACCGTATTTCCGCCAACACAGGGGTCCTCTGATAATACCAGTCCCGTGCGAATCCCCATGTCTGTGATTTGGGCTGTTTTTCTGTGAGCCTATCGTTTCCTAAAGAACGTAATAACCATTATGGGCCATTTAACAGTCCATTTTACGTCTGTATTAAAACTATATTAACAATATAATCTCTCGATATGCTCTACTCCAATCCGATTATAGTTTTTCTCCAATAAAAACTATGAAGTACTGCAAAAGAGAAAACAAACTACTACTACGGACGTGATCCGGAAGCTCAACTCGGACCGTTGTCATGGAAACGTCAAATTAAGTATTTTGGAGCAGCATGGAAGCTCTTTTGGAAAGTTTGTGCGCTTTTAGGCTGACGCTTTTGACACTTTTTGTGGTAGTGTAACTTCTGTATCGTGGAGCATTTCTTTGTCTCACACGGCCTCTAAAGACGTCCATCCTGTAAGTATCTCAAGAAATCAAAGTGTGAAAGAGTAAAAATGATATAAAATGAAATAAACCAAATAAAATGAATAGAAAAACAAGCCTATCGCGACGTTTCGGTATTTATAATACCTTCTTCAGGCATATTTGTTGTAAATATGGACAAAGATTAAAAGAAAAAGAAGATATATATTTATACAATAATATGATATTCTATAATATATATAATATATTTCTCTAATAAATTGGTTTTAAATAAGTTCTTTTTTTGAATTGCAACACTGCAGCGCGATCTTCGTTTCAGCACGTTCAGCTAGTGAAGTGTGAATGGGTGGGCGCACGCTGTAAAGTCCGTAAACTCGAGGGAATTACGAACATTTATTTGCCTGTGTGAATGAGCCACCAAAAACACAGACGTCAGGGGGTAATTTCTTAATTACAGAGGTCCAGGGGTAATACTAATCCCGTGCGAATAGGGCTAAAGACAAGCACATTTATACTGGCACCATTACCCCATGGGGATGGACAGACTTACACACAACACATTTTTCCATAAATATAGAGTCTAGAAGAAACATTTTGTCATAATGCTCAAAATAAATAATCTACTCTCTTGTGCAACAAAATACAGTATACAATACATTGAACATGAAATAACAGAAGCAACTTGGCTGTGTTGTCCTTGAAACAGTCATGCTCAATTAATAAACAGTTGAGAACATAGTCAGTACGAAAATCTTGTCCCAAGGTGTTCTTGATAAATTTTGGACACAGAAGGACTACCTCTCATCAAGGAGCATTCAAGTGGGACTTAAATATGCCATGAAGGTATTATAAAAGATTTTAAAATAAATATGGTAGGTAACAATATTAATTTGGAAGCTAGGGTTTACAGATCACAATGCAAGTGGGAGAAGCCTCATGTTACGTCACGATCGCAGATGGCTGTTTTATAAATTAAAAAAACACAGTTTTCTGTTTTTGACCTACACCACATGACGTGAGAACAGTTAGCTATTTAGGTTTGTACGTTAGCATGGGCTCACTAACTTTAATTGTAACTTAATGAGAGTATGACAACCAGAAAATTAATGTTTTCGACTTCATTGGGATTGGGGTTGAATCCTAGGGAACCAGGTTAATGTGCCCACATCATTGATTTAAATAAACCAGGCTTCAGTCAATTGCGCAGATAATTGGTCTGTTCGTGCAAGTCTTATCACACTTTTGAAACGCATTGGTGAATGTGTGCACAGTACAGTGATTCAATACATGAATACCCATGCCCATCCCCTCAGTCAGGATATCTGGAATCAGTGTAACAAGTACCCCAGGCTCATCGTTTTACCATTTTTGTAGCATAAACACCATAAAACCGATGAGAGCGTTGGATCTTCCAATGTTTCTGTATGGCGCTGAAACCTAAAGATGTCCAAGTTCCGGTCCCCGTGCAACTGATACTCAACTGCCATCTGCGTTCGAGGGGAGGGGCTTACGATAGGTCAATTGAGGAGAGTGTAAGCTTGCACCTTTTTTAATATATGTCCGACAGTCCTGCTTTGCTGTGCACATCCCATTCCTTCTTGAATTTCAACCGGTTGTTAGCGATGTCGTCATCAAAAGCAAGTGGTTCTATGCACAGTAGATTTTAAGCCATGATTTGTCAGCGATCCTGCTGCTGACACCATGTAGTTTGATAACTTTATGATGAACAGATTTAATTTGTGACCTTGGTTGTTTTTCTCGGTCATTTAGTAATGTATTTAGATTTACAGTAGGCTAATATTCTCCCAGAATGCATTGAAAATCTACAGTAACACTGTACACAGCTTATACAGTAGAAAAATGTTAAGAATACAGTAATAATACTGTGAAAACAACAGAGGCCCATTTCTTTCGTGGCCCTGTCTACAGCACCCCCTTGAACGTGGTCTGAAAACTTGGTCCATATATCATACACACTTGCATATATATGTATGAAAGCCAGTACATAAACATACACATATAAGGGAAACAGAAAGTGTGTTATAACTTCTGCATACATTTAATGATTTTGATAGATGCGAGGAGACAGGGCTAGACTGAATGGGATAACCCCATACTGATATGGCCGCCCCTCGAAAGCAAAGCGTAGGAATGGTCTGTGTCGCGGGAGAACGGAGACATGACAGGCGTCCTTCAGGTCGATCTCTGCAAACCAATCCTGTGGCCGCACACATTCGAGAATGCGTTTGGCCGTGAGCATCTTGAACGGAAGCCTGTGAAGGGATCGGTTCAAGACGTGCAGGTCCAGGATTGGCCGTAACCCACCGGTTTTCTTCGGTACAGTGAAGTAGGGGCTGAGAACCCGGACTTAATTTCGGCTGGAGGGACAATCTCGATTGCATCTTTCGCCAGTAAGGTAGCGACCTCCGCACGCATGACAAGGGCATTGCCACCCGCCACAGTGTAACGGACTCCCCGGAAGCGGGGAGGAGATCGTGCGAACTGAATTGCATAGCCGAGCCTGATGGTTCTCTCGACCCAGCGGGACAGGTTGAGAGCTCTAGCCAGGCTCCCAAGAACTGAGCCAGCGGGGTCATGGGAACCACAGACTGCTCCTCGGTGGGGCAGCGAGGCGGAATGACCAGAAGGAGTGTCCCTGCTACCAGCTCCTGAGAAGAACTGAGCCCTAACTCCAAGCTGCCCATCTCAGGAGTGCTGCTTAGCCTGGCGTTTAGTTGGCTTAGGGGCTGAGGAGCCGCAGGGAGGCGGCATCGGCGGGAAGCAGATTAAGGAAACCGCACGGACAGATGGCTGTCGGTGCAGAAGGGCCTCAGTCTACTTCTGGGTGGTTGAGAACTGCGCCCAACAGTTTTCAACACCGCCCAACAGTTTTCAACACCGCCGAAGAGCCCAGCCTGGGATATGGGGGAGCTGAGAAAACGAGTTCTCAGATTCCTGCACATCAACCTGGTTGAGCCCTAATGGTATTCCTGGACCACACATGTGGACATCACCCGACCTAGGGAACACGCAGTGACCAACGTCGCCCGTAGAGCGAGGTCAGTACGTGGCAGATCAACCAGCCCGGACATGGGAGACATAGCATCCCAGCGTAGGGGCGTGGTCAGATTCCATGTTCTGACAGTGTAGGCCAGGGAAGGACGAGCGTTCCACGGGGGCCTGGTCTGACAGATGTCCTGGGTCAGCACTGCCTCGGAGGTCTAGACGACCCACGGCTCTATGTCTGAGCCACGACAGTGGCAGAGAACATACAGACCATGATCGCCGTGCCAACGAGGGCAGTGAAGGCGGAGAACGCCCGTGGGCCGCGATAAGTCAACGGGGACTTCCGCAACCCGGTGGTGTCCTGATGCACGACGGGAAGAAAGGCACTGGGGGCAAGCGCTGGAAGTGCAGCGCGCGCCGCGCCAAGGGAACAATCGTCCAGCTTACAGCGCTCGGGGCCACTCCAACCGACACTTTCAGCTGCCAGGGAAAGCATGGCCGTCAGCTCTGGATCTAACTCGACTAACACTGGCACTCCCGAGGGAGGCAACGAAGTCGAATCTTCATTTCCAGAGGAATCAAGCCCGCCTTGTGAAGCTGTGAGTGACATGACATCTTCTGCCGAAGCGCCAAATGAAAACACTGGGGAGGAACCAGGCACACACGGAAGCCCCACAATGTGGATGTGGAGGGGGGCGTGGCCTGAGGAATGACTCGCTGATTATATGCCACACCGTAACCCTCAGATCACCCTGGCCACCAGACAGAGTATCCCCTCTCGAGGAAGAGATAAATTGGGGTGTGGCAGAGGAGTACAGTGAAACGCAGATCGCTGCACAGATCAGTAGCAGGCAGTGCGATCTCGCTGGAACACGCCGTCGCACCAACACACTGAAGAGCCACTCGTCTCGTAGAGTGAGGATGATTCAGAATGGCTTGTAGGAGTGAAGAGAACTCTTGGCTCCAAAGCAAGAACTGGATGTTGCAGCGTCCGCGCCTTGCCAGAGAATAGCTTGAATTTCTTCACTCGGTATTGGTTGAAACCACTACATTTAAACAAGAAAAATCACTCGTGATTGGTTGGCAGACCTGTTACTATTGGTGACCCTGGGTCATTATAAATTTAAACCCCACCCCAAAATTATAATTATATATATATATATATATATATATATGATGTTATGTTGTATATTCATGTCATTGTTATCCTATGGACTACACTATTACCATCATCAAGGACATGAATGAATTTATTGAGGAAAGGAAAATTTGCCAGGGACGTGCTGTTTATTCAAAGAAAGAGCTTTATTAGCACAAACACACTAATATCATATATGTACAAAGCATAGGAGATTTGCCCACACAACAAATGGGAAGCTCATGAGAAGCACAAAATCCTACAGCACCGTGAAGTGTCTGTTTTCTGCTTCAGAGCTGTAGGTAACTAGCGGCATTCTGTCTGAATTCGGTCCATTTTGCAGACATCTGTGGTGCGTTGCCCTGTACTTTGGAGTCGCCTCTAATCTCGACTGCAGCGTGGCACAGAGCTCGGTGAGCTCCTGGCTGCGAAAGGACGGAGGTCGCACAATCCATCCAGACACCCCGCCGACGATGCCGTCTTCCTCATCAGACATCAGGTCTATGGCAGCGCACTTCCGAAGGCCCACCTCATCCTCAGCTAGCACACTCTTGTCTCGCTTCTAGCAGCTGTAAAAACCAATAAAGACAATCAGTACTGCGCAATGCACTGCGTATGGACAACACACATCTATTAATGCACCTGAAAAATAGTCACATTGACCAAAAAACGAATCTAATCTAATAAATCTTACCCTCTTTCTTCTCGCTTCTCGCTTTGTACCTGAAGCTCCTGCGCACTGTCGCGTAATATGTCTTAAAGGCACCTGGAAAACAATTAAATGAGAGTGATATTAATAAGAACAACATAAGTCACAGTAAAAATTAAACAAAGGAGAAAAAATTCAACCGGGTGAAATTGAAGAAATACACACCGGAAGCAAACTATGCTTTTTGAAATTGGGGTTTTATTCTGACTGCTGTTTAAAATAAGTGACAGCAGTCAATGGAAGCACAATTAAACAGATAAAAGTCTGATTAAGAAAAAAGTTTGCCTTGTTTGAAGAGATTTCACAAGAAAAAATTAGATTTCACTAGTTAAAAAAACAAACAAAAAAAACAAAAAAACAAAAAAATTGTAGAAACAGTTTACAGTAAATTTGAAGATGACATGGTATAATCAAATGTCACAAAAAGTTTAACCAGTGGATCAATGCCCAAATCCACGGAATACTTAACTCAATTCAAACTGAAATACAGTGTAATGCACTGCAACAGGTCAGATTTAAATCGATTTCTCCAAACCAAAATGTGTTACAATTAAATACGATAACACAAACTGGAATACGGCAGTGGCTGAGGTAGGCCCAAGTTACAAGAGAAATAAAAGCACTTCAACAAAGCCACAACCCACGTTTAATCATGCAGAACCAGAAATATGCATTAAACCATAAAGTTATACTGTATAATCACAGAATATAGATTAAACTCATTAACAGATTTATCAAATAAACATGCCATCAGTAATTTACCCCATAAACCATGAAACGTACATACCCAATCCTTTACCGATCACCACGAGGTTCACTAGTCACACATGCGCTCCAAATAAATCTATAAAAAAAAAATGTACACATCAAATGTTCTTTTAACTTCGCTTCACAACTTATTTGTGCATATTAAAGATATTGGAGTAATATTTACCAAGAAAGAAGAACGTATAACACAGAATCCGATCGATGCACGCACCACATGGAGCTCTCCTGAACAGTGAAAAATGGCTTCTCTGGTCGCGCGCACGCGTCCAGCACAAGTGAATAGTATCGCGAGAAGAGAGGGATTTCTTAAAGGGGCCACAAACATTTTTAATGCAAAATAGAAACGAGGTATATTTACACTACTACTAGGCCACAATAGTAAAAAAGTTACTTACACACAATGTCGTCATTATCAGCATCATGTCAGTTGATCTAAGTAAGTAAAACTATATGCACAGAATTGAGAAAATAGTATTTATAGAGATAAATTGTAGCCTATCACAGGGCAAACGTGAATGTTCACGGTACATTTTATGCAAACAACTCTAATCGTAGTTGTAACTCTATATGTACAGTAGGCAGTGGTGGAATGTAACGAAGTAAAAATACTTCGTTACTTTACTTAAGTACATTTTTCACGTATCTGTACTTTACTTAAGTAGAATCAATAGTGCATACTTTTGACTTTTACTTCGTTACTTTTTGCAGCAATTATTATACTTTCTACTCCACTACATTTCTACAACGTTTCGTTACATTTTCGTTACATTTTCTGATCAGTTTTCCCCTTGCCAAAACAGGGATTGAAAAAAATCTCCATGTTTTCGCTGCTGACGCGTTCATGTAACATGTAACTGTGGCGCTGCCAATAAAGCATCTAAAAGCTGTCACAAAGAACCGGCAAAAGTAATGATTATGAATATGTAAAATATAACAGGGAGACATTTTAATTGTTTATTAATAAAAAAGTGTTTCCTGCTGTGTCAGTGTCAGCAGCAAAGATGAAGTTGACTATGCTGACGCGCGATCTTTGCAGTGAAGTGAACGTGCCAGAGAGAAATGCACATTTCATAAGGATTACGTGCAGAGAACAGTCTGTTTTCTTTTGTTTTGAATTGTTCTGTTTAAAAGTACACATTTCAAGCTTTCTCTCTCTATATATATATATATATACGTCTCAGGTCTGTGAGGCGAGTACAGACCTGAGTTTCGGTTCATGCGTTTCACCAGTAGGCCTACACGCGCCCGCGCCTCCGTGTCCTGATTATCTATTGTCTGCTGCTATTTACTTATTTATTAAATCCAAAATGGTTGATGAAACACTGATTAAAATTAAGATACAATTAATACAAAACGAAATTCACTTTAAGTGCCGCTTTCAGAGCGCTCGCGTGCTCAAGGGAGAACTGACACATCCGTAACATTGTTTTTTCCTCATAAATGTGAACACAAAAAATAAAATGAATATTTTATGTTCTGTGGAGAGCCAACCCTTCTTCATCCGGTAGGTAGCCTATATTACTTTTGGTTTGCGCAGTGAAATTCACCGAATTACTAAAAAATATTTTGCCACCTAAAAGTTAAAGATTTTTTTTGTGTCACGTCCGTTATGGATTTATATTTCCCTCATATTAAATATAAAACGCATGTGTCTGTAGTAGACTCATATTTTTCTAATGTCTGGACTTCTTTATTAAGGGAGTAGGGAGTATGGATAATATATAAACAGTTTCAATTGGTATTAAATGCATTTTCTGAGAATTTACATTTCAAGTTTTTACTGCAATTGTCACGTCCATAACGCTGGGATTGCCCAATTTTAAAGAATTTATCCTCAGCTAGTTTTGTGGTATCTACGTATTGTATAATGTTATCTTCAAATAAGGGGTGTGTAGCGATTCAGCCTTCTCACACTCACCGCGACACAGGTTCGTGGCTCCGAGTGTCGCGATTTCGGTTTCATATTGCATATTGTTACAGCCTTAATTATTAGACATTAAGAGAATAAATTGTTATGCAAGTACTTTTACTTTTAATACTTGAAGTACATTTAAAATCAGGTACTTTTTACTTTTTACTTAAGTAAGGTTTTCATTGTGGTACTTTTACTTTTACTAAAGTAAATATGTCTCTGGTTATTTGTACTTTTACTTAAGTACTGAGATTCAGTACTTCCTCCACCACTGACAGTAGGCATAATTCTTGTCATTGCGTATGTGTATGCAGCATGAGTCAAATACAATCTTCTGTTCGTGAACAGTTGTATTATGCACAGTGGTTGAGCTCTAGGAGATTGTGATGCTGTTTGCATGGAATGCACATTTTACCTTTGTGGCAAAGCCTGATTGAAATTAATTGTTGAAATAAATGGTTTTGTGTCTTTTTTACATAACATTGGCTATTGCTAATGACACATAGTAACTAATCTAGCTACTTTCATTAAATATATCAATTTAAGCTAAAATTAAGAGTCTATAATTAGGCTGTACTGAGCCTGGTCTATTTATACCAGAGATTTTCTTAGAATGAAGTAAATACCTTTTAGAAAAATGTTACCTGGGGTAAAACTCCCCCTGCCCTGATTTGCATTTGTATAGCTCACAGCATTTTTTCATTTACATGTTAAAGCCTCCCCTAGAATTAGGGGGAGGGGGGTCATGGGGGGACAACTGCCAAGCAAGGTCCACGTCAATTTCCGACAATTCACGTCAGTTTTCGGTGTTGCCTGCAAATTGCCGTGTACAGTCGTAAACCTGAAGTTCCACGACAATCTACAGTGCCGCTTACTGACGAAAATCCCACTTTTCATGCAGTGCCTATTATCACTGTAAAGCTGTTTTGAAACAATCTATATTGTTAAAAGCGCTATATAAATGTATGTGACTTGACTTTACACACATTCATACGAGTTGCAGTAAAAAAGAAAGTGAGGAAAAAATTGTTTTAAGGGTGAGATGATGAAATCCCTAGTTTCTAGCAATATAATAAGAATAAGAATATAATACAATAACTTATAAGACCTGACCTGAACAAACCATCAATCATTAATTTAACCCTTCTATCGTTTTTTAGGCTGGTTATTAAATTTTATATCAAAGAAACAGTTCTGCTAAGAGTCTGGAGGCTACTTGCGTTTGTCTTTGCATTCCTTTGGGGATTCTCTTTGTCGGCCCCCGAGTTCGTTGATTGGCTGCCGGTCTCGTCGTGTCTGAATTGATGTCAATCACATGGTGTGTTGGCGGATGGATGGAAAGTCTTTGAAGTTGAAAGCGGGCTTTGCTGTGGAATCGTTGACCGAAACTGTACAGCAAAACTTAACTTAGAACTGAGACTATCAACGGAAAAGAAAAGAAACTAAGTACGAGATAGAAAAGTGAGATGAGAGTGTATAGATGGCTTGAATTAAATTGTTTAACTCATGTTCTTCTGATCTTGATCTTCAGTCTTTTGCCTGCGCATTTACATGTCTGGTCCAAATCATCTTCTACTCCAAATCTTTGTTTGTGTCCTAAGATTTTAAATTCAAATGTTTGTCCAGCCTCCTGGATGAGATCTAACCAATTAGACACGGTCTATAGTTCGAAGGTGGCTGTTTTCTCTTACTGGCTTTCTCTTACTGCAGGTTACTCTGTTGCTGTGGCATCAGTGAATGGTCATGTTGTGTACTTTGCGGGAGCGCCAAGGCATAGACACACTGGGCTGGTGCTGGGATTTACACAGAACCATCAGAACCACAGCTGGACCATCTCTCATAGGATATACGGATCACAGGTCTAAAATTTTATCTACATTATACGCAACATACAGTACTATACACATTATATAATATGTATTTATCAGGGCTGGCACATATATGCTGTGTATTGACTTCATCAATACTTTTATTTAAATATACTAACGCATTTATCACTGTAGTCTCTCCCATCTTTCAGTCCTTGATGCTTGCCTTAATACATCACCTTTTCCTTTTCTTTTTCTTTTCCTTTTCCTCTGTTTGTCTCTCTGTAGCTGGGCTCATATTTTGGGGCAGAGTTGTGTGTGTTGGGTGCTTCTGAGTTGTTAGCAGTCGGAGCTCCGCTATATCATGTTCATGGATTTGGAGGAGAGGTCCGGATATGCCCACTAAACTCTATGGTAAGAGCAACCACGTTCAGACGGAGCTGAGATTAAGAAACAAAATACAGATATATACACTACTGGTCAAAAGTTTTAGATAGGTAAGATTTTATTGTTTTTAAAAGAAGTCTCTTCTGCTCACCAAGGCTGCATTTATTTGATAAAAAAAAACAATAATAATAATAATAAATTAATAATAAATTTAATATATTTTAAAATGTAATTTATTCCTCAGATGAAAGCTGAATTTTCAGCATCATTACTCCAGTCTTCAGTGTCACATAATCCTTCATAAATCATTTTAATATGCTGATTTTATGCTCAAAAAAACATTCATTATTATTTTCAATGTTGAAGACAGTTGTGTACATTTTTTTTTCAAAATTCTTTGATAAATAGAAAGTTCAAAAGAACAGCATTTATTTAAAATAGAATATTTTCTAACATTATACATGTCTTTACTGTAACTTTTGGTCAATTTAACTCATCCTTGATGAATAAAAGTATTGATTTATTTTATTTCTTTCCCCCCAAAATAAAATTAAAATTCCAAACTTTTGAAGGGTAGTGTTTAATGTTACAAAAGCTTTCCATTTCAGATAAATGCTGTTCTTTTGAACTTTCTATTCATCATAGCATCATGAAATAAAAATGTAAAAAACTGTTTTCAACATTGATAATAATCATAAATGTTTCTTGATCTTCAAATCATCATATTAGAATGATTTCTGAAGGAACATGTAACACTGAAGACTGGAGTAATGATGCTGAAAATTCAGCTTTGATCACAGGAATAAATATTCACATAGAAAATATATTCACATAGAAAACAGCTTTTTTAAATTGTAATAATATTTCACAATATAACTTTTTGTTTGTATTTTTTAAAGGCACACTGTGGAGAAATTGTGTTTTTGTCACGTTTCTTTGATTTGCGATAGTTTGCACGTTGGCTTGATGAATCGATGCTCAGCTGCGGTAATGCGTGTTCCAGTAGCGTCGTCATATCTGGCAATAACATATAGACTATAACTATAACGCTCTCACACGTTTTTTTATTTATTTTTTTAACATTTTTGGGAGGAGTACAATTTACATATGTGGTTTCAACAACCAGATGCACACTTGTCCAGTGCGTCTCAGGAATGCGAGGATTGGAATGCGTCTCAGACCTCCTCCTGAAGTGGTTTGAGCGGTCGGATTCAAATCCGTCTTGAATGTGTTTCGGAGGACATTTACACCTGGTCTTTTCACGATCAGATAGCTATCCGATCTGAGAAAACGCATGAAGTGGACAGGTGTAAACAGCCCCCATGACAAAAACATACGCACGAAAGCCGAAAACAAACGCTGGTTGGCCTCTCACGTCCATAGACAGTATATAAACGCTCACGTCCAAATTTGAGGAAGTGGTGGGGGAAGTGACGTATGCCGTAAAGCAGTCGAATTTTGTAGTTCTTTTTGTGCTCGGGTTACTACCCGAACCCCGGGTACGGGTAGTTACGTAGTGCCAGTAAAAGCGATACAGACCCCGTCAGGCAGGGACGTCACTAGGATTGGAAGACAGGGGGGGCTTAGCCCCAAGGGTATTTGTAACTTTTATAGAAAATCTTAGTGAATTTGAGTAAAAAACAACTATGTATGTTTAGCTGTATTTGTCTCTTCAACCCCGTTACCATCTTCAACCCTGTTACCCTAGTCTCAACCCTGTCACACCGTCACACTACCTAACCCTAATTTAATGTTTGTTGAACTTAGTCAGAAATGTTCAGAGCAATCATAAGAATACTGATTTTAGTTCAAATTCTGAAGTTAAGCCACATCTTTGATCAAAAATGATAGGTGCATGGTACAATTTCTGGTAAGCTACGCTTTTTTATTATTTCAATTCAGTTCAATTATTGTAATTTGATTTAATATTGACTCATTTGGATAAACATTAGGTACTCAAGATAGGTGTTAATTTTTCTCAAGAAAAAAATAACTCACCTAATGCTGTAAAAACATACAAAGAGCCCTATCAGCTGGTAGTATTTAAGGTTAAAAATAACTCAAATTAAATAATAACAACAACTTTATTTAATGATATAAGTAAAAAATATAATAAATATGTAAGAACACATATTTAGCAAAATACTCTCTATAGACCTTTTTTCTTGCCAACTACATGCTATAGCCTATATTATGTTCATTAAATGGCTTTCCTGAGGTAAATGTGACATAATTGTTCTCCAGCTATGTTATTGACCTCTTCACGCTGATAAAAAAAACACTGATTGATCGATATTATGTATGAGGAATATACATTTCGGTAAGTTGTAGTCTACTACTGTATCTTTCAACAGTGTTCGTGTTTTTTTACTATTAGCTAGTAGAGATGATAGGTGTGCTAGGGATCTGTCGCGTCACATCTACAAGCGCCAAAACGGCATTTATTGTTTGAATTTCGTAATAAAATTGACAGAATCTGAGAGTTGAGATTCTTTTATATCATAAAGTAACCTGCTCTGTCTAAGTCTGTTGGTCTCCGTCACTCCGTGTCCTCTTTGCTTCGCGATTTTTCTGTGCGTGAGTAAATGTATGTGTGGCGTGAGAGCGTGTGAAAAATTGCCCAGTAGCAGCACGACTCTTTGTACTGTCCAACTTCCGACTTTTCGTCTATTTTTTGTAGATGGATATATATCATTTGTTGCGCCTAAATATGAATGAGGATACGGTTATTGATAAATCGAACTGTTACTGTTGTTCTTATTATCATTTAGGGGGGCTTAGGAACATTTTGGGGTAGCTTCAGCCCCCCTAAAATAGGCCTAACGACGTCCCTGCCGTCAGGCTATGGCAGACGTGTCATTCAACCTATTGTAAGTCGATGTACCATCACAAGGGTCTTGGAAATATATTATGAAGGTTGAAAAGCTACATAGTGTTCCTTTAATCAAATAAATGCAGCCTTGGTGAGCAGAAGATACTTCTTTTAAAAACATTAAAAATCTTACCGATCTAAAACTTTTGACCGGTAGTGTAGATACAGAAGTTATGCAATAACTTCACTATTTCCTGTGTTGTGCACATGACAATAAACACAGCTAATGCATTTTTAGTGGCCAAGCACCGAAGGTGCGCAGGCACCTATTGTATCCATTGGCGCTCCTATTATTATTATTCTTACATTTCTTCCGCTCTGAAAGTCTATGGCAGCCCATAGAACCGTATGGTAAAAAGTTGTGAAATTTGGCACACTGCCACCATTGCAAATTTGGAGTCTCTAAGTCGACCCCCCTAGCGCCACCAACTGTCCAAAGTTGCACTCATGTTTTTGCTAATAACTATGGCTAGAAACAAAATTTGGCCTAGAAACAAAACTTTTTTCCACTGATTCCTTGGCTCAAGATGATTCCAACCAATGTCATTTTCCGTCATTACATTTTTACCGCCATTTTGAATTTTCAAAATAAAAAAACTATTTTTTCAGACTCCTCTTTGGCCGTTGCTCAGATTTTCACAAAAAATTAACCAGATCATCTTCAGACTGTTAGGGGGTAGCAGTCAAAGACCCAGAAACAGAAATTATTAATTAAGACAAGTGTCAGAATTATCTCCTTGAACTGCCACCTTAACGTGGTGGAGGGGTTTGAGTACCCGAATGACCCTAGGAGCTATGTTGTCCGGGGCTATATGCCCCTGGTAGGGTCTCCCAAGGCAAACAGGTCCTAGGCGACGGGTCAGACTAAGAGCGGTTCAAAAACCCTTTATGAGAAAAATTAAATCGAGGACCGTGACGTTGCCCGGTATGGCGCAGCCGGGGCCCCACCCTGGAGCCAGGCCCGGGGTTGGGGCTCGTATGCGAGCGCTTGGTGGCCGGGCCTCCCCCCACGGGGTCCGGCCGGGCTCAACACGAAGGAGCGACGTGGGGCCGCCTTCCCGTGGGCTCACCACCTGCAGGAGGGACTGTAAGGGGCCGGTGCTGAGAGGATCGGGCGGCAGTCGAAGGCCTCGACAACCCGATCCCTGGACACGGAAGCTAGCTCTAGGGACGTGGAACGTTACCTCGCTGGCGGGGAAGGAGCCTGAGATTGTGCGTGAGGTTGAGAGGTTCAGACTAGAGATAGTCGGGATCACCTCTACGCACGGCTTGGGCTCTGGAACCACACTCCTCGAGAGAGGATGGACTCTTCACCACTCTGGAGTTGCCCATGGTGAGAGGCGGCGGGCTGGTGTGGGTTTGCTTATAGCCCCCCAGCTCAGCCGCCATGTGTTGGAGTTCACCCCGGTGAACGAGAGGGTCGTTTCCCTGCGCCCACGGGTTGGGGATAGGTCTCTCACTGTCGTGTGTGCCTACGGGCCAAACGGCAGTGCAGAGTACCTGGCCTTCTTGGGGTGTCTGGGAGGGGTGCTGGAAAGTGCTCCAACTGGGGACTCGTCGTTCTACTGGGGGACTTCAATGCCCACGTGGGCAGCGACAGTGACACCTGGAGGGGCGTGATTGGGAGGAACGGCCCCCCTGATCTGAACCCGAGCGGTGTTCAGTTATTGGACTTCTGTGCTAGTTACAGCTTGTCCATAACGAACACCATGTTCAAGCATAAGGGTGTCCATCAGTGCACGTGGCACCAGGACACCCTAGGCCGTAGGTCGATGATCGACTTTGTGGTCGTTTCATCTGACCTGCGACCGTATGTCTTGGACACTTGGGTAAAGAGAGGGGCGGAGCTGTCAACTGATCACCACCTGGTGGTGAGTTGGATCCGATGGCTGGGGAGGAAGCTGGACAGACTCGGCAGACCCAAGCGTACTGTGAGGGTCTGCTGGGAACGTTTGGCCGAGTCTCCTGTCAGAGAGATCTTCAACTCCCACCTCCGGCGGAGCTTCGACCGGATCCCGAGAGAGGCTGGAGATATTGAGTCCAAGTGGACCATGTTCTCCACCTCCATTGTCGAAGCGGCCGCTCGGAGCTGTGGCCGTAAGGTCTCCGGTGCCTGTCTAGGCGGCAATCCCCGAACCCGGTGGTGGACACCGGAAGTAAGGGATGCTGTCAAGCTGTAGAAGGAGTCCTATCGGGCCTGGTTGGCTTGCGGGACTCCTGAGGCAGCTGACGGGTACCGGCAGGCCAAGCGAACTGCAGCCCGGTTGGTTGTGGAGGCAAAAACTCGGGCCTCTCCAATAATGCCCTGTAACCAAAAAGACTTAACACACACACCGATACACAGCTTCTTCAAGGTTGGATTTGGCCAGGCTCTAACTATAAACAGGAGAGTCCTCTCAAAACATCAAGATAAAACATACTTTCTCCCAAGTAAAGGACACTTTAGTATAACGCAGTAAAGTAAAGCTTTAGCTAAGAAATGGTCACTTAAACTATTGGTTCCAATGACCCTTGTGACCTATAGTCATCATGGTGAGCTAGAAGAACAGATATATGTTCTCTTACGAGAGTTCTCTCGTACTGCGTTTTATCAAAACGCTACGGGAAAAGTCTCTTTTCACGAAACACTGAAGCAAAAAATTATCCTTTAATTTTCATATATGTAAAACGCGTTGCGGCAGCAGCAGTCAGCTGAAGCGAGACGGCTTGTTCGCTCATTGGCTGCTCTGCGGCAACTGCATAAGCCTATCGAGCGAGGCCTGAAGTGACGTCAGGCCAATGAGGGCGCTTCGTGCCCTCCTCGCCACTTCCCGCCGAGACGGGCGTGGCTTACCTCTATAAAAGGAGCTCGAGAAGGCTGATTCACTTGATTTTAATCTCTTCAGCGAAGCACACGCATCGCTGGATCACGAGGAAGCACGCGTCGTCTGATGCAAGCACTTCAGCGGGACGAGCCCTTGAAGCCGCTGACCAACGCCGCCTTCTACCGCCGTACCTGCTGCGCTTTCCGACGCCATATCCTTTACATTCTTGTTCTTGTGTATGTGTGTGTGTGTGTGTTCGCTTTGCAACACACACCCCTAAAAGAGCTGCGTCTTTTTCAAGATGCCTTCTCATGCAGCGCTCGCGCTCGCTGATGGCGAACGCCTTCACTCCGAGCCAATTGCCTACGGTGACTCTGAGGACTCGCCGGGCATCCTTTCCGAGGCTGCCCTTCCTGGAAGCGGATGGCGGGATTAGTTTTTCTTTACGTTACAAGAAAAGCTACCCTGCCTCTACCCTTCTCCATTCACCGGCGAAGGAGAAAAGAGTGTTCTTAGTCCCACCGTTGGTCGGTCTGACCTCTTTTCTCTCACATTTCTCAGTTCCCTGTTCGGCGACTGGAAATATTATTGCAGCAAGTGAGTCTGTTACACGCTTGCCTGCCAGCAAACGCCGAAGAATACATGTTGACGCCGCTTTCAAAAGCCTGTATCCCCCTGTGGCTCAGTGGTGGAATTATAGGTTTTCCACGCGGGAGACCGGGGTTCGGATCCCGGTCTAGCGGCATATATATTTATGCCGCCAATGCTTGCTCTGTCAGTCCCCTGAAGGCGACTGCAGAGATGCATTTTGCAGCCAGCGAGCGCGTAGTACCCGCTTGCCTGCAACCGAACACCGTTTCTACGGTTCCCGTGCGTCACTGGCGAAAGGAGAATGGAGTGTTTTCAGCCCCGCTGAAACTGGGCGATTTTCTTAGACTTGCGCGCGGGGGATCGGAGGTTCGAACCCCAGGCCGGCCGGCAGAAAATATTTATGCCGCCAAATGCAAATCACTCTGTTTGTTCCCCGAGAGGCAACTGCAGACGTGTTTTTTGCAGCCCACGAGCACGTGGTACATGGCCGGACTTCTACCGAAGTCCCGGCCACGGCCGATGATGCTATATGTGTAGAGAAGATGCCCACTGCTAGTGCCCATCCCTACACACTAGCACAGCCCTTCACACAGGGCCCGCGCTCATATATTCGACTCGGGTCGATCACGCACGCAACATAGTGAACGTGCCCACTGCCTAGTGCCCACAAACACTATGTTCTGCATGCCTTGTGGTTTCTGTAAAGACGAAACCTGTGTGCATTCACTCTGCTCAGACAGACAGTGCACTCATTGCAGTAACTGTGCCCGCTCTCCCGCGCCCACACTTACTCACGGTATTTTCTGGTGTCCCGGCCACGGCCGATGGTGCTATAAGTGTAGTGTCGATGCCGACTCCTCAGTGCCCATCTCTACACACAAGCACAGCCCTACACTTAGGGCTCGCGCACATAAATTCGACTCAGGTCGATTGCGCTTCCAACATAGTAAAAGTGCCCGCTACCCAGTGCCCACGAACACTATGTCTATCAGATCACAGGCTCTCTGTAAAAACGAGACCTGTGAGCGCGCGCGCTGCTCACACAGGCAGCGCGCCCAAAGCAGTAAATGTGCCCGCTCCCAGCCCACATCTACTCGCACACATGAGTCCCACGGGACTCTCGCAGCCCTCCCTCACTCAGCCAAGCACTGTTGTAAGGTCGAGGACGAGCGTTCCGCCCGCTGTATTAAGCGCGCCCCCCGCCTCAAATGCCACAGGCATAACGCCTACGTTTGTGAGCCCCGTAGCACCTCTGTCGCACGGCGAACAGAGCGCGCTCTGTATCCGGCCCTTAGCCAACCATGCAGATGCATGGGCAGCGCTTCCAGGGGTTTCGGACTGGGTCTTAGGCATTATAAAGAGAGGCTTCTCGCTACAGTTTTATCGACGGCCTCCACGCTTCACAGCGCGCGTCGAAACTTCGGTACCGTTGAAAGTAGCACACCTACTTCGCGCCGAAATATCAAAACTGATAAGCAAAGGGGCGATAGAGCGTGTTCCCCGAGCTCAAAGCGAACAGGGGATATACAGCAGATACTTTCTAGTCCCCAAAAAGGACGGCGGTATCAGACCCATTCTGGATCTAAGACGGCTGAACAGAGTGTTAGTGAAACGCCGTTTCAAAATGCTCACGACCAGCAAAATTCTCGCGCATGTTCGCCGAGAAGACTGGTTCATGTCGATAGATCTGAAGGACGCGTATTTTCAAATACAGATAGCGTCACATCACAGGCGATACTTGAGATTCGCCTTCGAGGGTCAGACATACCAGTATACAGTCCTGCCTTTCGGCTTGTCCCTGGCACCTCGTACATTTACGAAATGCATGGACGCAGCGCTCGCTCCTCTCAGACTCAGAGGCATGCGAGTGCTGAACTATTTGGACGACTGGTTGATCCTAGCCCAATCACGATCTCAGGTCGTAGAGCACAGAGCCATTTTACTCGATCACCTCGAGAATCTTGGTATCACGGTCAATTGGGCGAAGAGTTCACTGAACCCCAGTCAAACGATTTCGTTTCTGGGTATAGTTCTGGACTCACAGTCTATGACAGCGCGGCTGTCGCCACAGCGCGTGCTGAGCATTCAGCGCGCGGCGAAGTCTTCCGCCGCGGCGCTTTCACCCCGCTCAGGAAGTTTCAAAGGATGCTGGGTCTCATGGCCTCAGCATCGTCAGTTCTCCGGCTGGGCTTGCTCCGCATGCGCCCGCTGCAGTTCTGGTTGAAAGCGCAGGTGTCCGGTCGATTACGCCTCAAGGTCGATCAGGACTGTGTCACAGCCCTGGTGCCTTGGATGGCGGACGACTGGTACCGATCAGGTGTAAGCCTGGGGACTTCCTCGAGGGTGAGGATGGTGTCGACAGACGCATCCACCTCGGGATGGGGAGCGCTGCTCGAGGGCAGACCGTTCTTCGGCCTATGGTCGGAACGAGAAAAGCTCCAACACATAAACTGCCTAGAAATACTGACAGTGCACAACGCGCTGACGCGTTTTTGTCCCCACATCAAGGACCAGCACGTCATAGTCCGTTCGGACAACATGGCTGTGGTGTCCTACATAAATCGCCAGGGCGGTCTGAATTCCATATCCCTGTACAGGCTGGCGAATCGCCTCCTACTATGGGCTCAGCACAACTTACGCTCGCTGAGAGCAGTGCATGTACCTGGGCTTCAGAATGTGGGCCCAGACAGACTGTCCAGCAACAACGTTCCCCCAGGCGAATGGTCTCTACACCCACAAACAGTCCGGCTGTTGTGGGAGAGATTCGGCAAAGCGGAGGTGGACCCATTCGCGTCCCACGAAAACGCTCACTGCCCCGCGTTCTTTTCAAAGACCGACAGCGCGCTGTCCCAAAGGTGGCCGCGCTGCCCGCTATACGCTTTTCCCCCCGTCTCCCTCCTGCCACAGGTGTTGGAACGGGTCAGGAAAACAAAATGCCCAGTGCTGCTTGTAGCACCGTTCTGGAAGAACCAGGCATGGTTCCCAGTTCTGATGCAGTTAGCAGACATCGCTCCATGGCCAGTGCCGTTGAGGAGAGATCTCCTCTCGCAGGCCAGGGGCTCGATTTGGCACCCACACCCGGAACTGTGGTCCCTTCATGTGTGGGCGCTCAACGAATACCCGTTGGTCTCGCAGAGGGAGTCATGAATACCATCACTGAGGCTAGAGCGCTGTCGACCCGGCGGCTCTATGCTTTAAAGTGGTCGTTTTTTTCCGGCTGGCGTACAGCTCGGAGCCTTTCACCCCTCGAATGTGAGGTAACGGAGGTTCTCTCCTTCCTACAAGAGCTGTTGGATAAGGGCAGATCCCCTTCCACGCTCAAGGTGTATGTGGCGGCTATTTCAGCGTTCTCCGGTTCAACGCTGGGTCAGTCATTGGGAAGGAATGATTTAGTCATCCGCTTCCTCAGGGGAGCTAGGAGACTGAATCCACCCAGACCTCCTTCAGTCCCTATGTGGGACCTTTCTACGGTCCTGGCGGCCATGAAAGGTGCCCCTTTCGAGCCTATCCAGTCTATCAGCCTCAAACATTTGTCTTTCAAAACAGTGTTTTTGATGGCTCTCGCTTCAGTGAAGCGCATAGGCGATCTGCACGCGCTCTCTGTGAGCCCGACGTGCTTGGAGTTTGGTCCTAATGACTCTAAGGTCATACTCAAACCTAAGCACGGCTATGTGCCGAAATCCCTCAACACGCCTTTTCGGGCTCAGGTTATTTCCCTGGCTGCCCTGCCGGCGTCGAGTGAGGAGGGGGACTCGAGTTTTCTTTGCCCTGTTAGGGCTTTAAGAACTTATATGTCCCGCTCTGCTGCCTTCAGACAGACAGAGCAGCTCTTTGTCTCGTTCAGCGGACGTTCCAAAGGAATGGCTGTTTCGAAACAGAGTCTATCCAGATGGATAGTTGACGCCATAGCGCTGGCTTATACTGCCAAGGGCATTCAATGCCCGTTGGGAGTCAGAGCGCACTCTACGAGAGGCGTTGCCTCCTCGTGGGCTTGGTCCAGCGGGATTTCCTTACAGGATATATGTACGGCGGCAGGCTGGGCCTCTCCGTCTACATTTATCAGGTTTTATAACCTAGAGGTTCCCGCCTTACAGGCTAAGCTTTTGTCGGTGTAATCTATTTACAGGCGCAATGCGCTACCGACTATATTGGGCAGAACTGTGTAAGACCCACGTTTCCCACATTAGTGCAGGCTCCCTACCCTCTCTATGTGATGTCATATTCGCGTCTGTGGACATGTCTATATAAGGACGGAGGAAAACCCCTCCTGTCTTTAGACTCTCCCTGTGAGGTCACGTTAAGTCTGCGGACGCTACAGTATAGGGAATTAAGGTCCCCCCCCTTATTCCCTGACTCTGTGTGAGTCTATCTGGTGATTATGCACTGTATGCCTGAAATAGCTTCCGGTGATCAGTGTTTTTATCCCAGCACGCACGGCGTTTTGCAAGGGGTTCCCGTAGCGTTTTGATAAAACGCAGTACGAGAGAACTCTCGTAAGAGAACGTACTCGGTTACTAACGTAACCTCGGTTCTCTCTAGAAGAGGGAACGAGTACTGCGTTCCCTGCCGTGCGTTTGGTTCACTCTGGTTCGCTTCGGCGATCAAAATCAAGTGAATCAGCCTTCTCGAGCTCCTTTTATAGAGGTAAGCCACGCCCGTCTCGGCGGGAAGTGGCGAGGAGGGCGCGAAGCGCCCTCATTGGCCTGACGTCACCTCAGGCCTCGCTCGATAGGCTTATGCAGTTGCCGCAGAGCAGCCAATGAGCGAACAAGCCGTCTCGCTTCAGCTGACTGCTGCTGCCGCAACGCGTTTTACATATATGAAAATTAAAGGATAATTTTTTGCTTCAGTGTTTCGTGAAAAGAGACTTTTCCCGTAGCGTTTTGATAAAACGCAGTACTCGTTCCCTCTTCTAGAGAGAACCGAGGTTACGTTAGTAACCGAGTACGTTTTAACACATTGAAGACTTTTCTCAAGCAAAACATCTTTCCATATTTCATTTCTGGAAGCCGGGCTAAATGAGAGTAAACACTGTTACTGCTTTCCTGACATCAAATACAGACATTAGAGAATACATGAAAAGAACATTTCAGTAATCACATGGTAACTTCTATAACAAAGTAAAATCGCAAAAGCCTAGAGAAGTCATTCAACTCATGTGATATTTAGAAGGAAAAATATTGATTAATACCTTGATTATAATCACTTATTACAGATACATTGAAGCAGCAGTGAATTCCAAAATCCACCTCCTTCAAGACCATGCAGACAAAAAGTAGACGTAAGGCTATATCTCCTAAACTCTTTATCATATTCACACCAAACTTGGTCCATGTCATCACAAGCATGATCTGAGGATACATGGTGCGTTTTGGCGCAGTGCCACCAATTAGTCCGGAGACATGAAAAATGGCTATTTTTGTTTATAACTTCTGAACGGTTTGTCAAAAAAAATTCCAAAAAAGAGCAAAAAGTGCACTTGTTAGATTGGGGGCAGCATGCCGAATCGAATGATATCCAATTTTCCCATATCTGCCATTTTGAGTGTTGGCCATTTAGAATATTGTAGTAAAATAGTGTATCTTTACAAGACTCTGTATGGGTCATCAGCACGGTGCCCTGAAGGAGCCTGACAATTTTTTGAACCAGTGCCACCTAGTGGTAAAATTAAATATTTACATGCTTATAACTTTGGATTTGGTTAACTTTTCACTTGGGTCATCTCCTTAGATTCCTGAATCCTTGCCGAGTCCAACGATACCAAACATGCGAGGATTTGCCTTATGGGTTGTGCATTGTGATATAGCGTTTAAAAAACTTTCACAAATATCTTCAAAACCGTTAGTCCGATCGAGATGAAACTACCGTAGGAAAATCGAAAACATAGGTTGTTGACTATGCTAATGTCAAATGTCAAAATTTTGATAGTAATTGGCAAAAAAAATGCAATTAAAGTCAGGTGTGGGTCGTTTTTTGTGTTCATACATATTAATGTCTATAACTCCTAAACGAAATGAGATATTTTCACCAAATTTCATACGCTTATGTATGAAACACTCTGAGGACACACACACAAAAAAACAAACAAAAAAAAACGGTGGAACTGGATTTCGTGTCGATAGACGAAACCATTTTTGTTTACTGCATTAACAAAGTTTAGGCATGATGCCAAAACGACTCTTGAGGCTGTATCTCTGCAATGATTTGGCATAGTTACACCACACTTTGCATGTGTCATTGTCACCTCACTCTGACCACACCACATAAATTTGGTCACAGCGCCACCTATTGGTCAAAAGTGATAGACCATTTAATCAAATTACTAGTGCCTGTATATATGATTTTTTAGCCATTTTGCCCAAAATCATCTTAATATGTCTTTACTTGTTAATTGTTGCAGTTGGTCTGATGCTCCCAGACATGTTGGCATGACTTGTCATGTTCTTTGTGCTTGGCCCTGATAATTGCCGCTTGCAGCTATATTTTTACATATGCTTTATCACATTATCCATCATAATCACAAACAACTGTTCAACTTTATCACATCTGCATGAAACTCCCAAGATCCCATTTGACACTGCTGAACTCAGCTGCTCAACGTTTCTCCGTGGGGCAGTGGGGAATGAGTTTGGCCGGTTTGGTACTTCTCTGGCTGCCATAAAGGACCTGAATGGAGATGGCCTTGAAGAGTTAGCGGTGGGGGCACCTCAAGAAGAAAAGGGCAAGGGAGCCATTTACATATTTTTGGGACGACCAGGAGGTATCAGAACAGAATACAGTCAGGTAGGATACTGTTTTAAATCATTTCACTTTTTAGTTATGCAACCTTTTGCTGTGATAACAGCTTAAGGGGGGCAAGCTGGTTTGTTGCTGGTCCAAAGTGGTCTGCTAACTCTAACCAGGCTGAACGTGATGGTCTACGAGTCGATGCATGCTCAACTGGACCAGCCACATGGTGGAACAGCCAAAAACGTCTGTCTACTACAGATGTGGCCAATGAGAATGCACTTAAAAAAGAAAAGTAAGGGGCCAGCAGCAGTGTGTTCTCATTGGCTATTGAGTTTTTGATTGACAGTTTCTAGACCTGGAAGTGAAGACATCAGTGTTGTGTTTACATGTGTGGATGTGAGAGTCTGTAAGCGTGGCTTCCTATTTCATTTTAGTTATATAAAGTTAGGAGTTTTGTTTTTGAATTTTATCTGTATTTATCTGCTGCTACTACTTTGTAGACATAAGCTTTTAGGAGCGCAAGACATCTATTCAGTCTATTTATGTGTAATTGTACATTAAAATACTGCATATAATACTGAAAATATTGTACAATGTCAAATGTTTTCGAAGAATATTTGTTTATTCCTGATGATTCTTCTGAATTATAGGGTCTGATTAATTCAATTCAATTCAATTCAAATTTATTTGTATAGCGCTTTTCACAATACATATTGTTTCAAAGCAGCTTTACAGAAAGTGCATTTTAGAAATGTACATAGAAAAATACAGTTAGTTAATTAATCATGCATTAATTTAGGGCATAAACATATCGCCAGCGTCGAGTCGTCTCTTCACAGGCGTCGAGTCGTCTCTGCACAGGTGTTGGGGCATCTGTAGTTTCCATGGGAGGCTGGATACAAACTGGAGCAGACAATCTGTATTTACCTCGGGACTAGCGTCCCGAGATAACAACAGAAAAGCAGATGGGAAATAATTAGCGTAGCTGCTGATTAGGTTGTGCTGTTACAATTTAAAGAGAATAGTCAGGTCGAGTCAAGTCACCTTTATTTATATAGCGCTTTTTACAATATAGATTGTTTTAAAGCAGCTTTACAGTGATTACAGGAAAATAATGCAACAGAGTTTGCAACAGAGTTTGTTTCTTTCAGATCTGTAAGTTCAGTGATGGTTCAGTTTTGTTGTATAAAAGTTATTAATTTAGTTAACCTGTTAGGCTGCAACCCCACTTTTGAAAAATCCCCAGAAATGGCATACCCAAACTGAAACAGATTCAGTTCATGAACCCTTTGTACTAATATGATGTTTAATAGGGAGCCAATGCAGTGTTGAAAGAACCGGTCAAATATTGTCATACTTCCAGGTTCTAGTAAGAACTCTAGCTGCTGCGTTTTGGACCAGCTGTAGTATGTTTAATATGCATGCAGGGCAACCACCAATTAGAGCATTACAATAATTTAGCCTAACTAATTGTTCCGCATTTTTCATTAAAAGCATATGTCGTAATTTAGATATAATTTTAAGATGGAAAATGCGGTTTTACAGATGCTAGAAATGTAGCTTTCAAATGAAAGATTGGTATCAAAGAGCACACCCCCAGGTTCCTAACCTAAACTTAAAGGTAGGGTAGGTAGGATTTTTCTAAAAAAAAAACATTCCAAATTAGTTTGAAGTGTCTTTATATACCAATACATAATTAAAATATAAGTACTCTGAAAAAGAGAGTATAAAAATCGAGTGTCTGTAGACCTCTCACGACTGTTGTAAACACAGCTAATTATTTCCATTCACTCCACCCCCTCCCTTCTGGGCTCCTTCCAAAGCCACGCCCCCAAAACACATGAACGCGCGACGCCAAATGCCCAGGTTCAGGAAGACGCATTTATTTACCTGAAACGAGTGCAGAGGAAGGAGCGCAGTGCATGCAGTGACATCATGTCAGAATCACATTTAATAAAATAACTAACCTAACTTTATCACTATAAATATAAACAAATAAGATGGCTTTTAGTACTCACTATCAAGCTAGCATATCGATACTGGTAAAGTTTAAAATATATTTTGTTTGATTCGGTAACAAGCTATATTTAGGCTATAGGTAACGAGCTATATTTATAAGGCAAAGCTAAAAACAGGTTGCATTGATACACGTTTTTCCATTACCATCAGTTAAACTGTGATGAAGGTGAATTTCGTGTAAGAGTCATAACATATACGGTGTTTTGCATGTAAGAGTTTACATGATGAAAACATTGTTGACTCTGATGAGGACTAACGTTACACTCCGGTGACAAGTACCGCATCGTCGGTTCAAGGACAGGTCCGGGGTCGAGGGCGAAGCAGAGGAGGTCGTTCAAGAGTGCGGGCAACCAGGGTCCGAGGAAGTAGTTTTTGCCTTGTTTGCCTTTGCTGACTGCATATGCAGGTGCTTTGAATTTTGAATGCTCTTTTTCTCTGCCATAATTTTACTCTTCGTAGGTTCCGCGCCTCTCTTGCACTCCCCTCAAATCAAACGGGTGCGCGCGCATATGGGCAGATCTTGTAGCAACAGTGGTGGTAGCCTTGGTTGCGAGAGAGAGTGACAGTCGCCCAAACCAATCAATTGTTTCGTCCCGGATGGAAATAATGAGCTGTGTTTTTTGCAGATTAAAAGGTCTACAGTCACTCGATTTTTAAACTCTCTTTTTCAGAGCACTTACATTTTAATTATGTATTGGTATATAAAGACAGTGTAAACAAATTTGAAAAAAAGTTTTTTATAAAAATCCTACCTACCCTACCTTTAATGGTGTCGTCTTAGCGGCCCCTAATTTAATAACAAATGATCGTTGCGACGGAAGCGAATCAATCAAAACTAACTTGCTGGAAAATAACTTTATTAAAGAACCGCTATAAAGCCAAAACAATCTTACCTTAAATTATACATTTATCTCTGTAAAGCTGCTTTGAAACAATCTACGTTGTTAAAAGCGCTATATAAATGAAGATGACTTGACTTGACTTGACTAACCGACGATGAAGACTTTGACAGAGCAGCCAACAATTGTTAGATAGTATTCTAGGTTAGTACATGCAGAGGTTTTTGGTCCAATCATTTGAAACTCTGTTTTTTTCTGAATTAAGTAGTAGGAAATTACTAGTCATCCAAATTTTTATATCAGCTATACATTCCGTTAATTTTGTGAATTAAGTTTCGTCTGGGCGCAAAGAAATATAGAGCTGAGTATCAACGACATAACAGTGAAAACTAATCCAATGCTTCCCAAGGGTAGCATGTACAGAGTGAACAGCAACAGTCCTAGTACTGAGCCTTGTGGTACTCCATACTAGAGATGTTCCGATACCCTTTTTCCCTTCCCGATACCGATTCCGATACCTGGACTCAGGGTATCGGCCGATACCGAGTACTGATCCGATACCTGGGTGTGTATCTATACAGCTGCAATTCATACTAGCCCTGTATGAATTGATATAATTATTTTATAAAAGGTATTTTAGTTTTACAATATAACTATAAAAAAAGTGCAACAAATAAATCTAGGAATTAAAAAAATTATATATGAATAATAGGGGTGTAATGGTCCACAAAATTCATGGATCGGTTCGATACGATACACTGGTGTCACGGTTCGGTACGTTTTCAATACAGCAAAAAGAAAGAAATGCCAGAGAAATTTCCTTGATTTAATTTTTTTTTAATTTTTTTTTATTAAAACTAACATCATAAAGTATGATCATTTTTTACTTTGTGCAATGATGGAGTTATACTTGACATATAAAACAAAAACAGCTCCTTATAAAAAAATGAAATGTAATATTGTAGTACTTATAAACGAAGGTTTATTTTATTTCAGATTAACATTTGAGGGCAGCAATTTTATTCATAATGTCAAAATAAAACCGACATAACGTTACTTGAAAGCACAATGTTTCTGGTTTCCACGTCAGCGCTGTTTGATCCGTTAATAACGGAGAAATGTGAATGTTTCTCACTAGATTTCGCAGCGATGTTATTACTTCAGTGGCGAATTCAAATGCTTTCTTTACTGGATCTCTTAGCGCTGTGTAGTAACAGTGTAGCTTGATCAAGATCGACTCGCGCTGCATTGGTCCAAACTGTTTAATGGTCCGTGAAGCACAAAATAACGAGTAGCGCAGTTTTGTTCCGTTTTCATTACGTTTGCCATTTGATGTTGGGCGCCAGCGTCTCTTACTTTATGCACTTGCTGCGCGCCTACATTTGAAATAACGAAATTTTGGTCGGCAGGAAAAATGGTCCAACGAACCGTGTTGCTAATACTTGTGCCTCGAAATTGCAGTATGGCATATGAGACATGTCGCCGTTTTACTGGCTGGTTGGTCCAGTCTGAAATACTCATACTGCGCGCGTTTTCATTTCTTCTTCGCTGCTCTAAACAGCGGTTGCTTGTGGCAACAGCACAACTTCCTGTGTTGCCACAAGCAACCACTGTTTAGAACAGCGAAGAAGAATTGATCTCCGATTTGCAGCGTTAAGCAAAGCAAAGAGTATAGAAGTAACAAGAGGCGAAACTCCGTTGCAGTTTTGACAACAGCCACTAGGTGGCGCTTCGGTAGCGCGGCCGCCATTTTGGACTGAACCAACGGCTTTACTGTTGGCACAACTACTGTACAGCATTAACATTATGTCTGGAAATAATTGGAAACAAAGAAAACAGTGTTCTGCCATCAGCTGCAACAACTAGGCTACCAGTGTACAACCAATCAACTAGCATTTCATAGATTCCCCAAAGATCCAGAGAGGTAAAGTAGAAAAGGTTTTTATTAACTTTAAAGTGAGCTAACGTCAACGATAACAGGTGCTGTAACGTTAATGTAAGCTATCCCATAACCGCAGTAGCTGCTAACAGTTTGCTAATGTTATGTATTTGGTCGAAATTGTCAAGACTCGAAATGGGCTTTTTAAATCGCATACTTTCAGAGATATATGAACCTAACCTGGCAAATGACCGCTTTATTAATTCATTGTTATCACTAAATTAACCCTTTAACTAGTGTCACCTTTTTTTCGCATAAACATGAAAATCACTATCCAAACTTAAATGGTTGTAATTCAAGAATGCTTTGGAATTTAGACCTATGGTTGGTCTTGTTTTAATTTGTCAGATTATTGTTGAAGTGAAATAAATTATTAAAGTGAAACAGAAAAAGTTATATAAGTTTGAGTTTATTAAAATGTACAAATTTAAAGTATAATTATTTATATTTTATATAAAGTATATATATTATAAAATATATTTTACTCTAGAACTGCAAGAAAATGAAAGCAAAAAATCTGAACAAGTTGTGTTCCACATTTTAGGTTGATATGTTGATATTTCGCTTCCTCACCCTTTCTGCCGTGTGCTCTAACGTTACACGGTCTGGAGCTGCGCGCTCTTGCTCGCTCGCTCTAGATTCTGGGTGATTTTAGCTAATTTGTGGGCATCAGGGAGCCGCTATCAATATGCGGGAGACTCCCGGATCTTCCGGGAGACATGGGATGTCTGCTCTAGAGATATTAAAAACTAGAAACTACTTTTTAGTTCATTTAACCGCTTTTGAATTTGAACCGGTATCGTTCAATTCTATGACAGCTGTGTTGCGTTCAGTCCAAGATGGCGGAGCTGCAGCTCTGCGCATGGGTGAGTTTGTTGCAATGGAACGTTCTATTGAGTTTCGCCTCTTGGTACTTCTATACTCTTTGAGCAAAGCTAGCGTGCATAACTAGGTATTGTTTAATAAAATGGTATCGGATCGGTACATGGGTAGATGTACTCGCCGATACCGATGCCAGAATTTTTATTGGTTTCGGCGGTATTTCCGATACTAGTATCGGAATCGGAACAACCCTACTCCATACTGAACTTGTGATCGATATGACATCTCTTCGTTTACTACTACAAGCTGATAATGGTCAGATAAGTATGATTTAAACCATTCTAATGCAATTCCACTAATCCCAACATCATTTTCGGGTCTATTCAAAAGAATGTTGTGGTCGATAGTGTCAAATGCAGCACTAAGATCGAGTAACACTAATAGAGAGATACAACCACGATTGGATGATAAGAGCAAATCATTTGTAACTCTAATGAGAGCTGTCTCAGTACTATGATACAGTCTAAATCCTGACTGGAAATCCTTGCAGATACAGTTTAAAAAAATAAAAAAGAACATAGTTGTGAGGACACTACCCTTTTCTAGTATCTTTGACAAAAAGGGTAGATTTTAGATCAGCCTGTAATTTACTAATTCTCTAGGATCAAGTTGTGTTTTTTAAATATGAGGTTTAATAAAAGTTTTTAGTATCCTAGTGACAAAGACGAATTAATGATATTAAGAAGAGGATATTTGACCTCTGGAAGCATCTCTTTCAGTAGCTTAGTTGGTATAGGGTCTAACATACATGTTGTTGATTTAGATGATTTAATGAGTTTAGACAATTCTTCCTATTGCAACGAATGAATGGAATTTTTTAATTTTGCATTTTGTCTGATGCGATACTGTTGCAATACTGTTGCATGACGGTTGCATAGTTATAATTTTCTCTCTAATTTTATCAATCTTGTAAGTAAAGAAGTTCAGTAATTCTGAAGATATTACTATAGATTACAGAAACACCTACCCCTTTTCCTTTCAGACGTGGCTCATTTTTATAAACGTAATCTTGAGGGGTGGACTCATTTAACCCTCTGAGCCCGAAGAATGCGGCGGTGTTTTTTCCCCATGACAGCTTAAACAATTTAAAATACTCTGTCATTTTTGGCCATACATATAAGTCTTATACATCTTTATAAACTATAAAGGGTCTTCTTTTATTTGTGTACACTCACAATAACAACAAATGTGTTTTTGTAAAATAAAGAAAATAAACAGGGTGCATGCTACACATACTACATTGATTGAAAAAAAGAAACTTTTTTAATGGTAGTTTTATTTTATACAGAATAAATGATTTATAATTCAGAGGAGAATAATGTAAGTGTTAGTTAAATTTTTAATATATTGTTTATAACATTAACAAATGTATTGATCTGATAATTAACAAATATATTGATCTGAAATATAGCACATTCATTTTAAATTCATTCAGGTTCAATAACCAAACATACCATCTTAATTTAATTTAACCCTCTGTGGTCTAAGGTGTTTTTGGGGTCCTTGAGATGTTTTGACATGCCCTGTGCTTTTTTGTGCTTTTTTACAGTTGTTTATAAACATATTAATGGCAAAGGTGTCATTACACTCCATTAAGTACAAACAGGGCTACCATAATATGTGAGCTACATGTTTGTACTTTTGAGAGAATAATGTTTATGCATGGTTATTCAAAAAAAAAAGTTTCTGAAATAAGGCCACAAAACACATAATAAATATGTGTCCACAAGACTTTTGATTAATGGATGTTGTTGCCTAGTGTTTTTGCTTCAAAATCATCCTGACAATCAATCTGACAATCATCCTGCCTAATCATTCACATAAAACAATACATTGATTTAAATTTTGCAAGACACTTTTTGTTTGGAAAGGCAATATGGGGGCGTGAATGATAATGAATAATGCTCTGATTCACAACTGAGAAGACAATGACCTGCATAATGAGCCGCATAATGAGCCTTTCAGTCAGGTATGTCACTGAGACGGAACTACTAGAAAGAATGTGAGGACAAAAGAAATATATAAATATGATAAATAATAAGCAATAAATAAATAAATAAATAATAATAATAATAATTATATATATATATATATATATATATATATATATATATATATATATATATATATATATATATATTATTTTTTTTTATTATTTTTTTTTTTTTTTTTATTGCTTTTAATTTATTTAGAATATAGTCCACAATATAGTGAACAATCCAAATATTTTTTGGTGCATAGTCATACCTGGAAAAAATCCTGTTCAAATAGGCTATATGGGCCATTCTACAGAATTGGTTCAAAGTTAGAGTTGGAAACATCTTATTTTTTTTTCACAAATTTTGTATGCATGCAAATTGTATAATATCCAAGGTAAACATTTCTAGTAATTGTGCAGTTAATTCTCATACTGTATTTTCAGAAAGTTTTGGAATATATCCTCTCCCCAAATGTGTCACTAATAAAAAACAACAATAAATAATTTAATGAGAAGCTATTTTATTAAAAAGTTTTCACATGTAAATCAACAACAATTACAATTTTAACAATATTTCAAGTGCAATCTTTCTTTTTAAAAAGTATACGTTTTATCATACGTATTTCAAAGTTAAGGATTCATTAGTCTGAATATAGCCTACATTGGAACAAACACTATAATAACATCTTAGTTGATGACTTTATTTTTTGACAAAACATAGCCTACTATATATATATAGTACAATATGTACAATATGTATTTTTTTTGCTTTAAAAATAGCAAAAATCACTATATCTATGTTATATATTTTTTTAAGTTGTGTACTTACATTATCCCGACTGTTTCCAACAACTTTCAAACCAAGAGAAATTTGTAATTTAATTCTAAGACACGTACCGTTTCTTTATTTCCGTTTTGTCGCCGTCAATGGCGTCATATCCGTGTTCTCCCTGGTTTCCGCTCATACTGCCATAGTAACCAGAGCTATGAACCAGAGCTCTCTGATAGTAACCAAGGCGACAGACGTGGACAACTGTGTAACTGTTAGTTCGTAATGTCTATCTGCACGCTGTTGTTGTTTCGTTCAAACATTATGGACCATGGCAAGCAGACTTTGGATAAAAAAGGAGAACTAAAACGAGAATCAATATCAGCGCGGTGTTTTCGAGATGCCTAGAGCTCCACGTCCGAGACTTCGACCGCTCCTACATGTACTTTATTAAACAGGTGAGCACATTTACATAAAACTAATCAATGTTGTATAGTTCAACAATGATAAAATGTTAGAATATGATCTGTATGTTATTCTAATGTTGATCTAGCTTACTGCTAGTCTCATACAGACAAACTAACACATTCAATTTCAAAACACAAAACACAAAACAATTTCAACACATTCAAATGCAGTTTAGTGTGATAGTGTAATGTTAGACCAAGTGAAACAGCGCTGCGTTACTCACAAGTTTAATTTGTCTAATAAATTGACCTGTGAGTAGTAATTCTGCATTTGCGTGTAGTTCGGTAGAATGAAATGTCCATATTCCTTTTATATCCGCGGGACTCGCGTCGCGTGTGGAGCTGATAGCTGGAGCTGATATCACAGTCATGATAAAAACATCGATGTATTTACTTGACGTTGACGACAAGATCCATAATTCTTAGCAAATGTTGCGTCATCAAACTACGCCTTTGTTATTGTAAGAGGTTAGCGACCCCTAGCGGCGAAAAAAATTACATATTGTACGTTTAAATGATTATAAAGATATATAGCTCATGCCTGGGTGAATAGTATTGGCTGAGTTTTGTTTAAGTTTAGAGAAGTGCTCCAGAAAAAAAAGTTCACGGAGATGGAGAGGCAGAAAGCACACCCTGTTTATTTTCTTTAATTTACAAAAGCACAATGTTTTGTTTCGATTGTAAGTGGACACATGAAAAAGTATACATTTTACAGTTTATTTTTTCATATTTCTTAAGTCTGTATGACCATAAATGACAGAAGTCAGAAGCTATGTGAAAAAAAATCAGGCAAAACGCACCGGAGCGTTTGCCGACCCCAGAGGGTTAAAGCATTAAACAATTGCATTAATGCTATTTTGCAAGTTCTCCCACTTAGAAATTATGGAGGGGTCTGAAATTGTCATCATAGGTGCATGTCCACTGTGAGAGACATAATCAAAAAAAAAAAAAATCCAGAAATCACAATGTATGATTTTTTAACTATTTATTTGTATGATACAGCTGCAAATAAGTATTTGAACACCTGAGAAAATCAATGTTAATATTTGGTACAGTAGCCTTTGTTTGCAATTACAGAGGTCAAACGTTTCCTGTAGTTTTTCACCAGGTTTGCACACACTGCAGGAGGGATTTTGGCCCACTCCTCCACACAGATCTTCTCTAGATCAGTCAGGTTTCTGGGCTGTCGCTGAGAAACACGGAGTTTGAGCTCCCTCCAAAGATTCTCTATTGGGTTTAGGTCTGGAGACTGGCTAGGCCACGCCAGAACCTTGATATGCTTCTTACAGAGCCACTCCTTGGTTATCCTGGCTGTGTGCTTCGGGCCATTGTCATGTTGGAAGACCCAGCCTCGACCCATCTTCAATGCTCTAACTGAGGGAAGGTGGTTGTTCCCCAAAATCTCGCAATACATGGCCCCGGTCATCCTCTCCTTAATACAGTGCAGTCGCCCTGTCCCATGTGCAGAAAAACACCCCCAAAGCATGATGCTACCACCCCCATGCTTCACAGTAGGGATGGTGTTCTTGGGATGGTACTCATCATTCTTCTTCCTCCAAACACGTTTAGTGGAATTATGACCAAAAAGTTCTATTTTGGTCTCATCTGACCACATGACTTTCTCCCATGACTCCTCTGGATCATCCAAGATGGGCCTTGACATGTGCTGGTTTAAGCAGGGGAACCTTGCATGATTTCAAACCATGACGTCTTAGTGTATTACCAACAGTAACCTTGGAAACGGTGGTCCCAGCTCTTTTCAGGTCATTGACCAGCTCCTCCCGTGTAGTTCTGGGCTGATTTCTCACCTTTCTTAGGATCATTGAGACCCCACGAGGTGAGATCTTGCATGGAGCCCCAGTCCGAGGGAGATTGACAGTCATGTTTAGCTTCTTCCATTTTCTAATGATTGCTCCAACAGTGGACCTTTTTTCACCAAGCTGCTTGGCAATTTCCCCGTAGCCCTTTCCAGCCTTGTGGAGGTGTAAAATTTTGTCTCTAGTGTCTTTGGACAGCTCTTTGGTCTTGGCCATGTTAGTAGTTGGATTCTTACTGATTGTATGGGGTGGACAGGTGTCTTTATGCAGCTAACGACCTGAAACAGGTGCATCTAATTTAGGATAATAAATGGAGTGGAGGTGGACATTTTAAAGGCAGACTAACAGGTCTTTGAGGGTCAGAATTCTAGCTGATAGACAGGTGTTCAAATACTTATTTGCAGCTGTATCATACAAAGAAGTAGTTAAAAAATCATATATTGTGATTTCTGGATTCTCTCACAGTGGACATGCACATACGATGACAATTTCAGACCCCTCCATGATTTCCAAGTGGGAGAACTTGCAAAATAGCAGGGTGTTCAAATACTTATTTTCCTCACTGTATATGCAAAAATTGTTATCCAAAAAGACAAGGCCTAAGAGATTTATTTATCCTTTAATGCAGGCCAAAGCACACAGCAATGAAAGGGTTAAACTCTTGTCACTGTAAAGCCCCTTTCACACAACGCGATGATCCCGGCAAATTGCCGGGAAATTGCCAGAACGCCTTCTGTGTGAATGCAAACATGACCCGGGATTGATGCCGGCATCGATGCCGGGTTGGGGACCTAGTAACATTGCCGTGTTCAGTCCCGGAACGCGCGCTGTGTGAACAAAAGCCATAATAATGCTGTGTCGTAGTGATGATGCTGAAGCCGGGATCGTTCGCCAGGTAGTGAAACGGTACGTAATGCGCAAGTTTATGATTGAATCAGAGAAAAAAAATTCACAAGCGTGGTTTGATGTCACATGTCTTTATGGGATTTTTACAGGTTGTGTGTGACAGGTTGTGACAGGTTGTGTGTGACTCTCTGATTCCGGAAAATCACTGGCAGTGTGAATGAACCAAAATCAAACGAACCCGGGTCAAATCCCGGGTCACTTTATCCGTGTATTTTCCGGAATCTCTGTGTGAAAGGGGCTTAACAGACACCCAGCCACAATCACACACACACGGCACAGAGAGAGTGAGACTGGTGGAGTGAGGGGGAGGGGAAGGACAGACATAGGGAGACAGAGAACTTTTTTTTTTTTAAAGTATCCTAACTGTGACAAAGTAGACTTTGATCATGTTTAAATAAAGATGCAAATGCAGTGTGGAATAAAATGAAATTAGTGCACTTTAAAACACTGTTTAAAAGCAATAAAAAATATTTATACAATCCCATTTATACATAGTATAAAACACTAGATGGCACAATAGACCTATTTTTAATAAGCTCTTTCTGTTTACTTTTTTGACATTACTTTAATCCTTCGCTATAGCAAAACTATTTGAGATATTTAATATCCGTTCACAATTTAGCATCTTCAATGTATTTTTGCATTGCCTGCATTACCTGTCCTCTGTAAAATGTGCCGCACACAGATAAACTTTGGGGTTTTAATGCTCAGGAACAGTGTTTTCTAAGTTCGTCTGCCTTAAGACACACCAAACTGACGTCAAAGAACTTAGCGCTGATGAAAGCTGACTGTGGCGTCGCCTCAAGTCACCTGCATGGGGCAAAAAAAGTTGCACGTGAACACACCAGACAGACTACAGCCGACGGCCAACTAGCGCGTACGTTCTGCACTTGCGTGAGAGGACATAACTCTCCCATACCAGCAGATGGCAGTAGTCTGTATTCGGCATTTAACCCTCTGGGGTCTAAGGGGTTTTGGGGGTCCTTGAGATGTTTTGACATGCTCTTACATTTGTGCTTTTTTCAGTTGCTTATAAACATATTAATGGCAAAGGTATAATTACACTCTATTTAGCACAAACAGGGCTACCATAATATGTGAGCAACATGTATGTACATGTTTGTATTTTTGAGAAAATAATGTTTATGCATAGTTATTGAAAAAACTAAAACTGAAAATGTCTGAAATAAGGCCACAAAATATATTCTCTACCCAAGTGTGTCACTAATAAAGCATAATAAAATTATTTAAAGAGAAGGCTTTTATTGACCTTTTAAGATTTTGTTTACATCTATCCTTGTGTATATATATATATATATATATATATATTTAATTTTTTTTTTGTTTTTTTTTTGGTTGCTATTTTATTAAAAAGGTTATACAATTACAACAACAATTAAAATTGTAACAATATTTCCAGTGTAATCTTTCTTTGTAAAAACTAAAGTATACATTTTATCATACGTAATTCAATTCATATGAGCAGAAATTGGCAACATTATAAGCTTATTTGATGTGGCAGTATTTTACAGTAAAAACTTTATAATCTATCCGATTTTTACTCATCTCAGTATAGCAATAGAGTTTGGTAAAAGCTGTTCATTCATTCACACACAGAAACGCGATTCATTTTTAAACAGTATTTTTGCCAGCTGTAGCTACATAACAGCGCGCATCTGTGCGTTCATTCATTCACACTCAGAAACGCGATTCATAAAACAGTCTTTTGTGTGTACAGACACTTGCGATTAGAACAAAGCAGATATAGAACTGACCTATTCCTCAGCCGGATCCCTTTGCTCCTCGAAATGAAACTTCCAGCACTTCTGAGGTAAATTTTCCAGGATTATTATCAAGATAGTATTATTCCTCCCAGCGTCGTAAAGTACATGAGTCTGAAAGTGAACTCGCGGTGTGTGTTATCCAGCTGATGTGGGCGTTTCACAGGTTTGCATGGATTGCTCTCAGATCATTTGCGTTTGAATAGCGCGCGCTCTCCGTGGGCGGAGTCACATTAAAACTTAATGAGCTGAGATGAGAACGACTGACATCTCTCTCTTTTCATACATATTACATAAACTGTGAATTTTTAAAAATAAAAATTACTTCATTTAAAAGAAGAGAATTCAAGCTTCATGCCTGTGTGTCTGTATGCCTGTTTGACTGAGAATTCGCTGAGTTACAGTTCATTTTCGGACGCGTTTCAGAATGGACTACACTAACAGAGAGAAAGCAGAACTCGCATCATGTTTATTTTTCTTTATTTGGCAAAAAGCACAACACTTTGTTTTTATTGTGAGTATGCACAAAAATAATACACACTTAACAGGATCGATTGATGTATGAAACATGTATGGAAGATCAAAGTCAACAGAGTATTTAGAGTCTCTATTGCACTGATAAGGAAAAACGCGAGCTGGTATCGCCGGCGATACTGCCGACCCCAGGGGGTTAAAAGGGAAACCAGAAGAGCTAGAACTGTGTATATACAAAGCAAGCAGCGCCTCGATCACAGTGATTAGCTGGTCTTCGATGTCTTGATTCCACAAAGCCATGTTATTAAAATAATCCTCTGGTCAAATGAGATGACAAGTGACAAGTGAGTGAGTTCCCTCTTTACTCCGTCGTTTGTTTGCTTTCATCAGTTACATTTTTTTTCTCGCACGCTCATCTCCGACGAGCTCCACAGCCAATTCAACATGTAGAATCGGTGAAAAACAGCTGACATCATCCGACTAGAGCCAACGGTGCAGAACACATCGAGAAAACTAAAGCCGACCGATGCTCAAAAACCACCCGACAATGCCCGGCGGCCGACCGTCAGTTTGGTGTGTCCCCAGGTCTAGGAAGAAAAACAGTGTCTCTTCGACATGGCAACAAAACTGTAGTAAAGCAGGTATTCTTTGTTTTCTCTAGCGCAGCTCAACCATGCCTCGCCCCCTTTTTTTGCATATTCCATTGGATCATTTAAATCAAATCAGTTAAATGATTGTTAGGCTGCATAAACTAGGTCAGCCAGAACCGGGAAACTTCCTATAACACCCGATGTACTTGTTATATCATAAGAAGAATGGCATCTACCCTAATATTAGTCTCTCTCTTTATCCCGGGGTTACCGTTAGTCAGCCGAATCCGGGCTGTATCCAGATTAGATGGAGGACATGACCACAACGCAGCCCTGAAGTGTCAGCAGAAATTGTGTCAACCAGACTATCCCCTGTGAAGGTCTTATCGACACGACAGCCAGTGGCATAGATCCTCAACAAAACCCATCCCATACCGGCATGATGAATCCGATCTTCATCCAGATGAACCTGGATTACATTTTTTTAATGTTCCGATCCCAATCTGACTTCTGACCTGTAATGGTGCCTGAATCAAAATTATACACTGTTCATTTGTTGGCCAGAGGAGAACTGGTACCCCAAAAAAAACTAAGCCTGGTTTCTCCCAAGGTTTTTTTTTTCTCCATTCTGTCACCTAATGTTTGGGTTCCTTGCCACTGTCACCTCTGGCTTGCTTAGTTGGGTACACTTAATATTCAAATATATGATCTAACTGCATTGACACCATTGTATGAGACCTGAACTGAGCTGTATGATGACATCACTGTTTTCTCCAGAGCTGCTGTACAGCTTAACCCTCTGGGCTTCTTCGCCCGAAAACGGGCGAAAACTTGAACGTTTCGAATTGTTAAATTTTTTTGCTTCATCGGATGGGGGTGAAACTTGGTGACTTTTCTTTTATTACCTATATGAACACACAAAAAAAATCAAGGAGATGATTCTGATATGTTAAAGGGTCGTAAAAAAAAAAGTCACACTTAGCTTCCTCCCGCCCGAAAACGGGCGACATAGGAAATGAATGGGAAATACGAAAAAATAGGAAAACTCAGAGAAACTTTTGGTGGTAGAAGCTACAGATCAGCCACTGTGCTGAAAAAAAGTGTACAGCAATGAAGGGGTGACACTCTAAAACATCAAGAGTGCAAAAAAGACACCCTCCCCCCCACACACACACACCCACACACACACACACAGAGAAATGAACTGGTAAGACTGAAACAGCAAATTTTGCCCCAAACTATATAAAAATTATATAATCATAATAACTCCAAAACTATAGCAAGGAGAGTCAAAAGGTAGGTATCGTTTGAAAGAACTCTTTTTAAATTTTTTGAAAATATAAATTACATTACATTTGGACATTGTCCTGCCAAGAAACGGCGGATAAAAGACAATATATATATATAATTTTTATTATGATTTTGCATATCTTTCTTATTTGTCATGGAATAACTCAGGAAGGAAATAAGGTAGGAGGAAAATTCTTTTTTAGTGAAGTCCCCCTACATGTTAGCTGCATCTGGATAAAAAAAAAATTATTTTTGGATAAAGGAATCAAAAATTACAGCATTTTGAAAAGAGATAGCCTTTTTGTACAGTCTTTGACACCCCCTCATGGGCAATTTTTTCTCCATGAAGAATATCTTGTCATAAAAGCAATAGATTATCTTAATTTTGGGCTCATTTTAATTGTAATAATATGCTGTAAAAAATGAAGTGCCATTTTCAATTATCTGAGAATGTTTCATGAGCTGTATGATGTTTTTGACACATTGCAGTACATTATTTTATAGATTATGAAAAAAAAGAAATTCTATTTATCAGCAAATAACTCAGCAATACTTAAGAGTTTTTCAAAGTGGATACATTCACTGTAAAGTTCAGACTCTAAGCTTTCAAATGACATCAACTTTGTGTTAATCAAGGCAAGATTTTTGAAAAATATGGTAATGAATATTTTCGCAGCTAGGTGGCGCCTGCTGGCGGTACACTTGGTTTTAGAGGGATTACTCAGCACTCGTTAGGAATTAATAAATGTAATTAGATTCATTAAAAAGCTGAGATCCTAAGCTTTAAAATGATATATAATTTGTGCTGTTCCATTCAGTGGTTGATTAGTAATAAATTGTTTTCTTTCCGAATGGGAATAAATCAAATAAATAAATAAAAAAGCTATAGGCCGCCTATAGGCGGTTATAGGACATGACACAAATGAATAAATTTTGAAGCCACTAGGTGGCGCTCTTCTCACTTAAAAATTTTTTTTTTAGGCCTGCACTCTAATTTGATGTGAAATGTTGCATTTATTGAAAAATAAAATAAAATAAATAAAATAAAAATATATATATTAATTCTAATGGAAAAAATAGCTCATAAAAATTATATAATTAATGCAAAGTATCATAAAAAATTCTAAAAATTCTAAATAATAATCAGAAAACATTATAGAACAAAAATATATTTGATTGGTTATCCTGGGAAAAAGTAAAGTAACATTTTAAGGCTTCGCCCGTTTTCGGGCGGGAGGAAGCTAAGTGTGACTATTTTACGAAGAAGCCCAGAGGGTTTGTTGCATTGTTTTCCTGTTATCACTGTAAAGCTGCATTGAAACAATCTGTATTATAAAAAGCACTATTTAAATAAAGGTGACTTGACTTGAGGGATATTGTGATTTCACAAGATCTGGAAAAAGCTAATTGTAATCCCAACAATGCATTTGTTGTAGTTTGTGAAACATTTTTTGTTAGAGAGAATTTAACAATTCCCATTGGAGTGGACTTCAAGCTTTGTAACCTTGCAGATCTTTTTTATGGTCAAACAGCAACATTACACACTAACTAAAGCTGAAAAAGTGAAAAAGCAAAATATAGAACCCCTTTAAATTCAAAGAAGCGTGCATGCAGGAATCACCATGATCACGACTGATGAATTGCATGATGCCGCATGAAAAATGTGCATTCGTAAAATACACAGCTGTATGTGTGTAAGTTGACCAACTTTTTAAAAATCCTGTGGGAACGGCCACTTTGTTGGCCACAGGGAAAAAACAGACCATATCAACCATGAAAACCAACAAACAGCAACTTCATTTTGACCTGATTTTATCTAGATTTTCTGGCAGGGACACCAAGTGTCTGGCTATATAATGATGATTATGATAATGACTTTGACCATATAGCAGAGAACACTTCTGCTTCATAAGGTTTCACTACTTTTAAAGCCTCAAATACAGAAATGTCTTTTCTTCATCTCTGTCTGTCTCTTTTTTACATGTAGAGACTGAGTGGAGCAGCTGTAGGCGGTGGCCTACAGTATTTCGGAGTCGCTCTTCACTCTGCAGGGGATCTGACCTCAGACTCCCTCACTGATGTAGTGGTGGGCTCTAGAGGGGCAGTTACAGTACTAAGGCAAGTGTGTGTGCTTGCATGTGTTTATATATTTTGCAGATTATTCTTGCCAACTTAGTCAAGAAAATGCCTAGTAAAGACCAATCACAGTTAATTTTAGTTTTTAGTTCATAATAATAGACTGATAAGTAATACAGTGGTACTGAATTTGAATTCATATATGCTGACAATACTGAAGAAATGTGTGAAAGTGTTTGTAGTCTTTCCTGGCATACTGATAAAAACCTCTGCACGTTGACTCCCAGAACGTGCATGGTGATCAGACAATCAGGTTAATTTGAAGGATGGTTGGAAAGCAGCCTTTGTTTTGCATCCTTCATCCTGCATGTTGTGAATTCTCCCCTTTAAATTTTAAGTTCATAATCAGGTATTTGTCCAATAAATGGACAAACTCAATCTGATGACTCCTTCACCAGAGTTCTGCAGCGGTCAATAACATATTCACCAGCATTCAGTGGGGCAATCCCCAGCATTAGCCCTTCAAGCTGGAACCGACTACTGCAGTGATGTCATCGAGCAATCAGCCTCACTTCCTCATATTGAGACTTTAGACAGCCCCTCATGGCAATGCCGCACACCCAAGCATCTGGAGGAGTATCTTCTTGACTACAGCCATCACCACCTGCTCTTTCCTCCCAACCTACAGCAGAGGTGCCAGTGGAGCAGAGAGGAGCAGCAGCCACCGTGGGCATAACTAGTCAATCATGACCAGTCTTCAGCCAGGGGGTTGCATCCAACCATAAGCTCCACAGACTTGAGTATGAGTTTACTGAGGAAAATCTATATCTGAGAAGGTAAGGGATGAGGCTTCTGACATGGTTGTGCTTTACAGTAAACTTAAATAATATGAAAAACGACAGTGCCGGTGCCAGGAGCTGATGGAACATATCACATCATGGGGATGAGGAGGATGATCAAAGTGAAAAGCCTGCCACACCAGCAACAAGATCACTATAAACAACAAAACGAAAGTAAAGGGGTACACAAAAATACAAGGTAATGTGGCGAGCAGGACGAGGCCTAGGGCTGTGGGAGAACGGCGCGAGGCCGGTGGCGTGATTGCTGATGAGCGACACCTGTGCAATGCACCGGTCTCGTATCTCTCACGGAGGAGCGACGATCGTGAAGGATGAGAGAGGACCTGGCCTGGACTGTTTTATTTGATGTTTCGTTTTATTATGTGTGGCGGCAGTCGTCCTTGAGGGGCTGCTGTCTTTACTTTCATTTTGTGTTTATTAAAGTCTTTGAATGTTTGCTGGTTCCCGCCGCCTTCTTCCCACAACAACGAACTGCGTTACAGTAAACAAACACAAATGTAAAATAAACAAAACACAATGTAAACTTCAGGCCTGGTCCTCTCTTGTCCTTCACTGTAGTCCCTCCTCTTTTTATCCTCCGTGAGAAACTCAAGGCTGGCCTCGCTCCGTTCCCATGGCTCTCAGCCCCACTCTGCTTGCCACATAATTTATAATCATATAATCATCAGTCCGATGGCAATGATGTCTACCACTGGTTGTGCTGCCTGACAATGCAGTGGGGAAAGGAGCTAGAATCCGTTTCAACTGTCTTGAACACGAATCTGTGGGATGCTAATCTCCTGGAGCACTAAAGGGTCCTAAAATCTGGAACACGCAGATGAGGCCCTGAAATAGGTGCAGAAGGTCCCTAATGATTTGGAACATGCAGATGAAGGAAGTTTGAAGTGAAGATTTGCTTATCTTATTGTGTGTCTTCTGCCTCTCTTGGCCAGACACTCAGGACTTTGTCAATCCGCTTTTGTCTCTCTGGCACGGAGACTCGGGACATGCTGTAGTCGTTACTATCTCGCTGAATGAAAACTTTGAACGTAGCGTTTGTTAATGTCTCTTTCCTCACAGACTGAAGGCTCAGAATGTGGCCGGATCTGTTGCTACAAGCTGTAGACTCAGATCATGGAATCTGTTGTCTCTCTGGACAAACCGGAGACTCAGAACGTTGTTGATCTGTTTCTGTCTATCCTTGAAGGACAGACTCAGTTGTTCTGTATCTGTTAATGTCTCACTGGATGAACCGGAGGGGACACACAGTATGGCCCACCCTTCTTTCCCCTGTGGAACTCATTTGCATAAAGCACCCAGTTAGAAGTCTTTAAAGTGTCTTTAAAGTTTTACCAATGGATTTCTCATTTTCCAAACCACCACCAGAATACCTTTGGCAATATTCTAAACAAATAGAGTCCAAACAAGTTGGGAAAAGATTGAACTGTCATGTATTTTATTCATTTGTACATTAACAGCTGAAATTGTGTAAGATGTTGCATGCTGGCAATGAGAATACTTATTTCTTATTTCTTAATACTTATTTCTGAATAAGTATGAGATGGATGCGTGTTGTTTACATCAGTTTTAAGGTTTCAAAACATAGTTATGAATGGAATTTTATGAATCATTGTGGTTTCTCTTTGTTTCACCCTCTGCTGCTGCATCTGGAGGTCCTCTGGAATTTTTATGGCAGTCACAGGCCAACATCCTGAGATTTAGTCTCTAGATGGGTGAAGGGCAGAAACTGCATGAGGACCAATAAGTTCTGTCCTTCCTAGGCTTGGTACTAGAGGTCTTTTTCTTGCCCTCTTAAGCCCAATTTATACTTCTGCGTCAAACTCACGCCGTAGCTACGTCGTAGGCTGTGTGTAGCGCGCGTACCCTGACGTGCACCTCTCCAAAAATGTAACAACGCGTCAACTCTACGCGGACACAAGCGCTGTGATTGGTCTGCTAGGACCGCTCCCTCGGGTTTCACATGCTCCCTCTGCGCGCGTCAACGCGGACAACGACGCAGAAGTATAAATGAAAACCAACGCGTTGCCTACAGTGTAGAGGCTCCGGCGTAGCCTTTAGAGGTGTCTGGCTGTTGTCCTAACATCTTTATCTGATGGCGTTTGGACAGTTTGTGTTAGTCCACCAAGATCCAATCAAAATGTAGCAAACCTTTGTCCACTGTTGCGGACAGAGAGGGGCCCGGCCATAAACTAGGCCCTGGAATGTGCTGTTCACAACAAGTAATACAAGTATCACATTTTGCTGGAACATCTCAAATTTCCTGAGGCACTGATGATTGGCCAGTCCTGCCGCCATCACCCATAGCCATATTAAGCGGCAATGCATGCTCTTCAATTACAATATGGTCAACCCCAATAGCTGGCTCAGAGTGAAATAGCGGCAATCCTCACAGCACCAGAGGTCAAACCAAATGTTGCTTGCAGCTTCCAGAGTTTTGCTCTCCGTGTCCCCCTCTTAGTGAGCATGCTGTTGTCTAAGCACTTAAGAGATGGCTTTGAAGACTAACTCCAGCTGCAAAGGAAGCTCAACTCCCCAAACATTAACCTGTACAACCAGCAATACTTTTCTGGATGGCTCCAAGTCAAGGTCCAGCAACAGAGACTGTCCAGTAGGTTAGTGCAAAGCAACCAGTATGAGAAATCTCCATGCAGTGCAAAGGAGAAGACTGCGGTTAAACCTAAAACCCAAATCACAGGCTTGTATCATGGTGCAGCACCTACAGAGTCTAAAACCTCCCTTAGTCCAAAGGTATCTTGGAAGAAGACACCACTCAAAGTCAACTCTCTCTTCTGTGACGGAAACAACCACTACATCACTCGATGCAGCAGTATCAAAGAGCAGAGGAAAAACGCTGCTGGATCTCAGAGGAAAATGCTGGAAATGTTCTTGTTCCCATGGACCTGAAATATGCAGTTTAAAGAAACCCTGCAGTGAGGTTTGCAGCTATATTAGATGACGGAGACAGCGCACCATGATCCTACCCATTGCCATCCAGCAGCTCCAATGGAGAAGTGAACATGAGACTCTAGCCCTTCGTACTGTACAACCCCACACTTCTCACCGTTGAAATCTCCCCAAGAGGTTACTCAGAGAAATTATATCAAGTGTTTGGAGCATTCACAGCATTTGGTCTTGATCTAGTGGACAGTCATGCCCAGTTCAGACACTTCTGAAGAGTTGTGCACACCTAAGAGGAGTTCCGTTACCAGTAGACGTACCTTGTGAAATGCCTGTAACGGAACTCCCCTTTAGGTGTGCGAGTTCCGTTACAGCCATTTCACAAGGTACGTCTACTGGTGCTCATAGGTTCAGACCAAGTTCATCTCATTACCGCCAAAGAGCCCATTCTCCAAGGAACCAAGGGGGTCCAGCAGCAGTCCATACAGCTCTCGGGTGGGCTCTCCATTGAGCAGTAATGTGCATCGCAGACCATGCACCAGTGCAGCAATGTTTCTTTCTCTCCACTGCCCACCCAGATGATCCTCTCTACAGAAATGTGGAAAGGTTATGGCTACTGGATGGCACTTTCACAATGACAAACTGGATGTCCGGTCTAGGTAAGATAAAGAGGCTATGCATCTGCTTGAGTTTCAAACTCATTGAGTCAGTGTCAAGGCAGTACAACGTTATGCCACCCCGCTTCTGTGGAAACCAGGTGCACTTAAACCCAAAGGCTTGTTGCAATCCATTCTTGCAAATCTGAGGAACACTGAAAGGAGACTCCAGAAAGACCATGAAAAGGCCTCAATCTAGTCAGGGGAGATTGCTAAGCTCATTGAGGCAGGTTATGTAGCCAAATTTAACCAAAGTGAAGCAGCCCAGTCAGAGAAGTCATGGGAGCGTTTCCTCCTCAAATGTGGGAGCGGCTGTTGTAAATTCTCCCCTTTAAGTTTAAAGTTCATAATCAGGTATGACGTTCTAGGTTATGACTTGCGTAAGTAACATAGTGCAGTGTTTCAAGCTCGTAGGAACTATCAAACGCAATTGCCTATTCACTATGTTACTCCAGCAGAGTATTCATATGGTGTTATCGCACTTATGTGCTGTGTCCTAACATTGCACATTTTGAAGAACACATCCAAGTGAATACTTTGCATCCTCCAGTCACTAACAATCCTTTGCACACATTCCAATTCACTAAAATATTTTTGCAGAATATGAGTCGGTACTGAGCCGTCTGATTTCTTAATGGAATGCAAGGCGAAAAAGATGGGTAAGTCCTTATCGTTTCTTTTGTTTTGTTGTAACTGAATCACATGATGCATTGTTTTTAGAGAAAAAACTGAAATGTCACAATTACCTGAGCATTTATATCCTTTGATGCTGAAAATTTGGCTCAGGTGCATTCCATTTCTCAGATTCTTCTTTGAGGTGTTTTTGCACTTTGAGTGGAGTCCATTTATTTGACATTTAACACACGCCTGTCCAGATAAGGTCTAACAGGTGAAAAAGCATATCAGAGCAAAACAAAGGCATGAGGTCTGCCTGCAGAGCTCAGAGAGAGGATTGTGTCAAGGCAAATGTATGGGAGCATTTTCCTTTGAAAAAGAGAGAAAAAAAGATTCTCTGGTCTGATGAACCTCAGTTCCAAGCATCATGTCTGAAGGAAACCAGACATCTCTCACCATCTGCACAATAACATCCCAAAGGTGAAGGGTGGTGGTGGTAGTAACAAGCGGTGGGGGAGTTTTTCATCTGGGCAGCTGGTCAGGGTGGAAGGAAATCTGCAAAATACAGAGACATCCTTAATGAAAACCAGGTTTAAAGTGTGCAAGACCTCAGACTGGGCTGGACATCCCAACAGGACAATGACCCTAAACACACAGCCAAGACAACAGTTGATTCATGACATATCTGAGGATGCCTTTGAGTGGCCCAGCCAGACCCTGAATTTAAACATGATCAAATACCTCAAGAGAGACCTAAAAGAGCTTGAGAGGATCTGCAAAGAAGTATAGCAGAAAAATCCAAAATCCAGGTGTGCAAAGGCTGCTGCATCATACCCAAAAAGACGCTGTAATCACAACCAGTGTGGTTTCAGCTATGTACTGAGTGAAGGGTCTTAATATTTAGGTCCATCGGTTAATTCAGTTTGTTTTCTTTTTAATAAATTTGCCAAGTTATCACAAATCTGTTTTTTGTCATTATGGGGTATGGGGTATGGAGTATAGACTGTAGATTTGAAAAAATAAAAAATAAAAAAATAAAATAAAGCATTTTAGCATATGGCTGCCAAAATGAATGAAAGTCAAATACTTTCTGAATCCACTTTATGTTACGTTAGTGGTCAATTGTCCAGTTATTATGTTGTCAAAAGTCCCATTCATTTTGTATCCCATTTTAACAGGACTCAGCCTGTCATGTGTTTGCCCATAAATGTCACTGTTGACCCACCAATCATCCATCAGAAATTCTTTCATTGCTCCGCCCCCCTCGGTCTCAACACCCCTGTTGCCACAGTTACAATCTGTATCACCGTAAAAGAGATTGTCAATGGTGATGTACAAGGTAAGGTAGTCAGATAAAGAGATACAATATTAAACTAATGAAGAATCAGTTTGACATGAATGATTCTTGCATACCATTGGTTCAGGTCCTCTTGTTGCTATGGTATCAGTGACTCTGGAGTTGGACCCTTTGGCCAGAGCCCCTCGGCTGTTATTTAGTTCTAGATCAGCCTCATTTCTCTGGACCCCCAACAACAACTTGAGCAGCATTACCCCTGTCTGCACTACTCTCTCCATCAGCATCCCGGTTAGTGTGAAACAGACATAAAATATGTTTCCCTCATGTTTTCATCTGTCAGTCACTTCAACATGGAGTCTGATACTAGGGGCCACACTTGGAAGCCCCAAACACCTCTGATACTTTGATAAAAGGCCAATGAGAATTGGTGAGTGGAGTTTGCATGCCACTCCCCCGGACATATGGGTATAGTCAAGTCAAGTCATCTTCATTTATATAGCACTTTTAACAATGTAGATTGTTCCAAAGCAGCTTTACATTGATAATAGGAAATTAAAGTAACAGAGATTGTTTTGGCTTTATAGCAGCTCTAGAATAAAGTTATTGTCCAGCTAAAGTTAGTTTTGATTGATTCACTTCCGTCACAACGATCATTAGTTATTAACTTAGGGGCCGCTAACGCAACAGCATTTTAACAGAAAACTCTTAAAGGGATAGTTCACTTTGAAATAAAATGTTGGTATGTTTTAGCTTACCTCAAGGGCATCCAAGATGTAGGTGTCTTTACCCGCCCGCGCCCTCAGATCATTTGGACGCGGCTGTGTTCAAGAGGTAACAACGATATAAATACTGTTCGTTTTCTCACACAAACCGCTCATTTCGTGTCTTAGGCCATCAATGTGTACTTACGATGGGGAATTGTTTAATTTGGACGATGGGGAATTGTTTTAATTTGGACTCTGTGCTTGCTCTTTGAGGTGGTGACCACAGACCTGCATTATATGACTGACAGACAAGAACGGTTTGACCTAAAAATATCAAAATTGAAACTACTGCGGAAAAAAGACACCTACATCTTGGATGCCCTTGAGGTAAGCTAAAACATACCAAAATTTTATTTCAAAGTGAACTATCCCTTTAAGTTCTTTCTGCGCAAACTTCAAAAACGATGGCGTGCACATGCATATTACGAGTTCAGTCTATAGGTATGTGCGTTTGAATATATGTGCACAGGCGTGAATATATGTGCACAGGTAGTCCTTCCCTACAAACCGACTCTCAACAAACTACTTTTCTGGCCTTAAAATTTATAATACAGAATTTTTATTGCTTCCACGTAGCCACGCAAACCGGAATTATCCCGACAACATATAAAAGGGAGAATGCGTGCATCAGTCATTCAGATTTGTTCTTCAGAGCAGAGCGAGTGTCATCTCTATGCAAGCTCATAGAGAGAGTTCCCCTGGGCGCTTCAGAAACATAAGAGAGCACTTTCCTCTAAAAGAGCAAGCACAGATGGAGAGCGTCTTTATAAAGGTCCCTTTCCGCCTGTGTGTTTCTGGATGCGGTTGATATCTTTCAACCTCGGATGGTCACGATCAATATCTCAAGTGTTTGGGTCTCACCCACGCTGAGACAGCGTTTGTGGATGGCTCATGTCCTCACTGAGAACATGACCATCGCAGCATTGCGATCACAACTCTTTTCTGGTAAGTGCTACCTCAGTTGCTCGTCCTGATCCACAAGGCTATGGCAGCTAGTGCTGAGGGCGATATGAGGGCAACGGGAGTGTTTCTGCCGGGTCAATCCCCTTGGACCTCCTGTTCCTTGTTTTGCGCATTGCGTCGAAGTGACTGACAAACAGGGAACATCTCTGTTACTATTGTAACCTCTGTTCCCTGATGGAGGGAACAAGAAATAGTTTCCCTCCTCCCACAACGCTGAACTGGCTGGGACACTGACTCGGCTCCTCAGCACAAACCTTAATGAGTTATGCACGCCATCTCCCTTTTATACCCATATGTCCCAGAGAGTGGCATGCAAATTCCACCCGCCAATTCTCAAGTATCAGAGGCATTTGGGGCTCCTAAGTGTGACCCCTAGTGTCAGACATCGACACCATGTCCCGTTCCCTCCATCAGGGAATGGACGTTACAATAGTAACCGAGACACTGAATGTGATACAATCTTGCATCAAAAGACTTGCAAAAAAGTTTTTTTTTTTAAAAATCATGGTAACAATTTATTTCAGTAGTCCACTTTAGATATTCTACTAGCTATAAGTAACTTTGCAAGTACATGCCAACTTATTTTACTAACCCTAACCTAACAGTCTACTAATACTCTAATAAGAGATAGTGGACATGTAGTTGCAAATTAATGAGAGTTAGTTGACAAGTAGTTGCAAAGTTACCTATAGTTAGTAGAATGTCTAAAGTCGACAATCAAAATGAAGAGTAATCAAAATAATTTCGATGACATTAGTATGGGCTTTTTATAATGTGTGTGTTTTTTGTTTTTTTTATAATATTATATTTTATATTGCACATATATTTCCTCTCTTTGTATATGTTATGTGTTCCATACAGGAGTGTATTTCAGACTACCGTGAAGTCTTGCTCTCTGGAAAGATGAATGTAACAACAGAAGTTATTCCAGGAACAGGAGGCCTAAGACCAGTGCTGAGCCCTGACTGCTGGCCCACGTTCACAGAGATGGTCTGTAGGATATACATACATGTAGTATATTGAACTGCGGTACATTTTTGATGTCATGTTACTTTTAAATAACAGTATACTGTGTTGTAACATAGACTCTGGGGAAGCAGTGTGATCCATTTGCAGAGATTATTAGGGTACATAGCGTCTCGGTTACGTATGTAACCTGTTCCCTGAAGGAGGGAACTGAGATGTAGTTGACGTGTTGACTGATTGGGATCACGCTAGGGAGCCTGTCATCTTCGAGTATTGTAAAAACGAGCCAATGGACATTGGCATGCGTGAATTGTATCACACGCCCCGCCCCGCAGCGCGGGTATAAATATGGAAGTGGATGCATGCACCAGTTGTTTTTCACTGAGGAGCCGAACAGAACTCGGTCAGCGGTGGTACAGCAATAGTGGCTAGGGGACTACATCTCTGTTCCCTCCTTCACGGAATGAGGGTTACAGTACATACGTAACCGAGACGTTCACTTTCTGTCGGGCACGTTCGATATAGTCGACGTGTCGACTGATTGGGATCCCTTCGTTGGAAGGTCTACGCTACGGAAGCCACATCCTGCCCGAAGGAGGTAACGTGGAGAAACGCATATGGACTGAGCAACTTAGCGGGCAGTACAACATATGGCATGTCACTGAGGTGGCTCAAGCCAATAACAGGGGGGAGACGCATCTGGTCAGTGATGGCAGAGCAGGCTCTGACAAGGGAAGACACAGGCTCGCCACAGGGAGTCAAACCATGGAAGAATACACATATGGGATCACCGTAGGGATCACAACATATGAACCCCACCTAACACAAGTTAGGTGTTCTAACAGGTACTACTTCAGATCATAAGCAAGCCTCATTCTTTTTAGAGGGAGCTCTCGCAGAAGTAATAGTACCTAAGCTCTTTCAGAGGTAGATAGCTGAACCACCACAACAGAACCTGCATTTCTCCGGTTCAACTGGCTATGTAGCACTCGAAGGGAGGGACTTGTACTGAGACTTTGACCCCTCAACGCGAGACACAGGATGACCCGTGTTTACGGAGGAGTGGACATCTGAAGTACGCGTCCTTCAGGTCCCACCTATGAGCATTCATAGGGATGAGCGTTAGTAAAGCGTACTGTGTAGTATTTGAACGGAGGCTTGAAAAAGGGCCTGAATCAAGCACACAGATCCCTGATGGTCTAACTCACTATAGTTTGAGTACAATGAAGAACAGGCCTCACTTAGAAGCCTATCTTCATATCAGCTGGAGGAATGGCTCGATCGCAACCTTCACCAGTAGGAAGCGATGACTGCACACACGGCAGCACAAGCGAAAGACAACTGGTGCGTGCATCCACTTCCGTAATTATACCCACGCTGCGGGGCGGGGCGTGTGATGCGATTCACACACGCCAACGTCCATTGGCTCGTTTTTACAATACTCGAAGATAACAGGCTCCTTAGCGTGATTCCAATCAGTCGACTATGTCGAACACACCCGACTGAAAGGAAACAACGACAATTGCCAGGTCTGACAGTCAGAGGTCATGCACAGTAAAGCAGTCCAATCAGTACACTGAAATCCAAAAACACAACCAGATAACAAAGCAGATAATCCCAAAACAGGTGAGACAACGACCATAGAAGAAACATTTAGAATTGTAGACAAAGCAAACAATACAGTTCTTTGCAAGGAATGACAGGAAGAGAGGCCCTTAAATAGGAAGCAGGTGGCATGTGACAGGAACCAAGCACAAAGTTTATTATTGTGGAGAGGTCGCCCTCTGGTGGTTACTAAGAGGAATGTTCTGCTGGGATGTTACATGATACCCTATTAGTGAATATGTTTGTGTTTTCCAGGTGGTTTTGGAGAAAGTGTGCGGGGAAGATCATGTGTGTATATCAGATTTAAATGTGTCTCTATCATTTATGAGGTTAGTGTACATTTAATTTTTGTTATAGATGCCTCCAAGAGAACAATATGATATGATGGCCAGTTTTGTTCATATAAACTTTGCACACAAAAAAATGTTAAAGTAAATGTACAGTATTCACATTCTGTGAATCTGGCAATCTGGAATTTTACATGCTAGTGAAGTCAGGCATCAAAACTTTACGTACTGTAGAAAACATGGGTGTTTTATCCGAGTTTGGGTGGCAGTGCCTCTTACAAAATATGAGATTAAACAATGTATAAATCACAAATATTACTATAGTAATTTATATAGTACCAGCAGTAATCAGTATCAGTGGGAGGCAGCAGCTTTCTTGCCTCCCTTGTGCTCGTTGAGTTTTAATAGAGCCCCTTAATGTGTGCCATGGGTTTGGTGTGGGGTAATTGGAAATTATTCGGAAAAAGTAATGTGAGAAGAGGCAATGTCTTCATTGTGCTATGATTGGCCTAATGTGCTGTTAATTTGATAAATAATTCCTCTCATATTTGTGTGTTCCATTTCCACAAATCAGTTGGATTAAAAAAGTAGCTCAATGAATAAAAAAGTTAACCTCTCACCCATATGTAGATATCACTGCATTATGTCACACCCAAATCAAACTTAAAATGACTTGAAATAATGATCTGTGAGGGTTTTTTAGTTAGCAATCTGGTACATATCCATGTCTAACCATCAAGACAGCTGCAAAGTTGACAGAGCATTGATGAATAACTAACTATTAATTATATATTATAAGGATTTGATGGCACTGTATATTTTAATCTGTGTTCCAGTGATATTGTAGTGAGCGCTGTAGGTTACCCAGTAACTCTCTCAGTGGAGGTGTCCAATGGCGGAGAAGATTCCACAGATACAGAGCTTTTCCTTCATCATCCCACCACCCTGTCCTTTACCCACATCAAAACGGTCAGATACTTTTTAAAGGGTCATGAAACCCCCCTGTTTTAGCACTGGTTGTTCAAATCTCAGATTTGAAAAAGACTCATGAAATGGGTGTGTAAAGCAGTGGAAAAGTGGGAGTGTAGAGGGTGGGAAGTGGGGAGTTAACAATCAATAAAACACAGGCCTACAACACTCTCAATATACCAACAAATGAATATTAAAATATGAGCAGAGATAGAAAAACAAAAAACAAAGTTAGGGGCAACTTGATGTATTTTAAAAAAATATGACAACAAACTCACAAAAATCTTATCATTAGAGACTACTAACAGCTATCATGAACAAAAAAGTTTTAAAATGTATTCTTAAAAATATCAACAAATATATAACTATGCAGAGCTATTGGTCTATGTGAAATATAAGTAAGAGCATTTAAAAAGGTCTAATAATATTTTCATTATGTTTACAAACACTACAATATCTAAACAAATTATACAATTTAACACAGAAAGAATAAAATCTCTTTAAGTTCTCTCTACGCAAACTTTAAAAACACAAACCAGTGAGAACGCTGATGGCGTGCACATGCGTATTACGAGTTCAGTCTATAAGTATGCGCGTTTGAATGTGCGCAGGAGTGTAGTCCTTCCCTACAAACCAACCCTCAACAAACTACTTTTCTGGCCTTAAAATTTATAATACAGAATTTTGTATCGCTTCCGCATTGCCACGTGAACTGGAATTATCCTGACAATGTTTTTATCTGTACAGAGGTAAAGGGATAGGGAAGGAGGCCTTCACAGGGGAGAGACTAGTTGACACTTCAGGACTGCGTTGTCGTCGCGTCCAGGCGCAGGTCCTTCATCAGATCTGGATACGGCCTGGATCCGGCGGACTGCGGTAAACCTCGGGATAAACAGAGAGACTAATGTTAGCATAGACGCCATCCTTCTTATGATGCAATGAATACATCAGGATTTATGGGAAGTGTTCCCAGTTCCGGCTGACCTAATCTATGCAGCCTAACATTGAATTGTATTAGTCTATAATGTGTTATGTGTATGATGGGTCAAAGAGATGTGTTTTTAGTCTAGATTTGAACTGACAGAGTCTGCTTCCTGAACAATGTTAGGAAGACTGTTTCAAAGTTTTGGTGCTTAATAGAAAAAGGATTTACCACCAGCAGTCGATTTTGATATTCTAGGTATTATCACCTGGCCGGAATTTTGAGATTGCAATAGACGTGAAGGACTATAATGCGTTAAGAGCTCACTCAAGTACTGGGGAGCTAAACCATTTAGTGCTTTGTAAGTAGTCAGCAATATTTTAAAATTTATACGATGTTTAATAGGGAGCCATAGCCTAGAAATCTAGATGCACCCTAGCGGCAGCAAAATGTATTTTGCAGCCAGGGTAGTCTAGCAACTCTCCATTGACTTTTGAGCTGCAAAAACCTAAATTTGACTTGGAGTTAAGTTTTTCTTTGAGAAAATAGCAAAGAACGGCACTTAAGTCATTCTTAAAAAAAGGAAGATGTGTTCGTAGTTTTGCCGGCCAGATATGGCAAAAGTTGAATCTATCAACTAGCACCACTGTTGGGAAAACGCTCTGGTTGGTTGAAGCGCTGTCCTATTGCGTGCAGAGGGAATTTGAAAGACAGCCGTTTATCCCGCCCCTCGGATTGAGCCGTGTCTATGGTGAGTTGCCAGACCTAACATCTTGATGTAGGTCTGGCTTGCCAGGCTAAGGGAGCCAATGCAGTGTTAACAGAACGGGGCTAATATGGTCATACTTCCTGGTTCTGGAAAGAACTCTAGGTGCTGCGTTTTGGACCAGCTGTAGTTTGTTTATTAAGCGTGCAGGGCAACCACCCATAATAGCATTACAATAATCTAGCCTTGATGTCATGAACGCATGAACTAATTGTTCCCCATTTGTCAATGAGAGCATATGACGTAATTTAGATATATTTTTAAGATGGAAAAACACGGTTTTACAGATACGAGACACATGACTTTCAAATGAAAGATTGGTATCAAAGAGCACACCCAGGTTCCTAACCGACGACGAAGACTTGACAGAGCAGCCATCAAGTGTTAGACAGTATTCTAGGTTATTACGTGAGGAAGTTTTTTGTCCAATAATTAGAATCTCTGTTTTTTCAGAATTAAAGGGTACTTCACCTCTGGAAAGATGAATGTGTATTTAAAATAGGCCATTTATGTAGAAGAAATGTGAAGAAATTTTTTAATTTGGAGCTTTCTAGACTGAGAAAAGCCAGAAAATGTATTTTTGGCTTATGTGGATGAAAGACAACAACTCCCAGAATGCACTTGCTTCGCTGCCCTAGGAGGCCACGCCTACCGGTAAGAGAGCGCAGTTGAAAACAACAAGGTTAGGCAACCAGTGAGTCTCCGTGATGAGTCTGCCTGGGATTTCGGGATCGCCCAAAATGTCCGGGATTCGGCTTTTGCGTTCTACAGTCGCCATTCATTATGTTTACTGTGGCGAGCAGGACGAGGCTGACGGCCGCGGGAGAACGGCGCGAGGCCGGTGGCGTCATTACTGAGACGCGCTGGTCTCGCATCTCTCACGGAGGAACGGGAATTTTCTTAGCAGTGTTAAAACGCACATCAACCGATCACAGGGATTAAAGTGAAAAAAATTCTTCTGACTGAAATTTTTTTAGGCCAAGTCATATTCCTTTACCTTTTTAAATAGTCAAGACCAATAGCGTTTTAAGGGGAGACATTTTAAACCGCTTTAATATTGCCAGTAGGCGTATCAGTGAACAGTTGCAAAATCAAATGAATAAATAATAAACAGGTTTCTTCACCTAAGTTAGGGCTGCATGATTATGACAAAAATCATAATTGCCGATTATTACCTTTGAATTGTAATTGTGATTTATTAATTATGATTATCAAAGTTTACATTGAATATATATAAACAAATTTTGTGTAAACATGTTATAATTTACCTATATATATCATAGGCTACATATATACACACACATATATATATATATATATATATATATATATATATAGGCTATATATTATATATAGGCAAATTATAACACGTTTACACAAAATTTGTTAAAACACACAAGTACTTTTCCCCTTTACTTAACATAAATTGTAAGAATATGACAATTCACAGAATATGAATTGTAAGTAAAGACTAGTAGGCTACTAATAAATAAACATTATGCTAAAGCTATTAAATATCAGTCCCAAACTAGTTTTTGTTAATACAATGTTTGTATGAGCCACTACAGTCATTTAAAAATATTAAAAATAACAAAGAAAAATAGTGGCATTTTGGGGTTAATATGGAAACGACAGTTACCATGGTGAATACACAATATTAACAATAACTGTCAATAAATGAAACATGGAAACTGCTCCTGGTGAATAGAATGAAAATCATACCTGCATTACTTTTATTTCGTGTAATTTACAACGTAACGGCGTTGCATGCTCGTAGTTTCTTTTGCACTTGATCAGTGAGGCGATACAGCGCGCGCCGCCGCATTTGCGCGTGCAATGAGTGTGCGCTACGAGAACAGGATAACGGCTGACAGGACAAGAAAGTCCGTTTTCCTGAGGTGAAAAACTTTATTTCAGCGTACACTTATGTCACTGCCTGGTAGTTCCTATTGTGCTGGGTTTTCTGAAGTAGTCATGATGATTCGCCTCTCATAACATAACATGCTCTAAACACGCACGCAGAGTGGAAAAGGAGGAGCGGAGGAGTGGGGGCGCGGGGAGCAAGGATCACAGCGTAAATATGGTCTAATTCCATATCGCATTTCAAAAATATATCGATATATTTTTATATCGATATATCGCCCAGCCCTACCTGCATTATAAGTGTGTCCATGGTAACTGAAATATAGTTCTACCTCAGCGCTCAACTGTAGCCTGACATGCACTTTCCGTGAGCGGTAATTGAAAACCCGGAGTGGACCATGAGCGAAGTGATTACAGTATGCTTAGAGTGGAGAGAGGAACGTGCTTTTGTTCCACTCCAGGCTTTGATCACATCCCCCTCAGCAGGGTGAATACACCTCGTCTTTCCTTAAAGAGGCTACATGCAACTTTTCCCCCAAAATAAACGTAACAATACCCTTTTTATTTGACCATTTATGACTCAAACATCTCCTGATGAGCATACTGACACCTTGTCAGCTCACAGTGGGTGCACCTATAAGCCTGTATCCTATTTTTCCTATTTTCTGTCGGGTCGGATTTTTCGCGCGCTGTCTGCGGATGTGGCGTCAAGCGCGTTCATGTTAAACGTTTCAGATCACTCTGCCACCACCGTTTGTCAGCAAACAAACTTAGTTTCTCAAACAATATATGTATTTGACTGTTCTTACCTCTGTAAACATAATGTTGACTTCTTTGCAGCGGATGACTTGTGAAGTGTGCACGTACGAGAGCGAGCAGAAAGGAAGAGCAGTTCCGTTTTTTGGCCACAGGTGTCAGTCGCGAGTTTAAATTTCAGAAAATCGCATGTAGCCTCTTTAATTTAAGACCTATTCAAACTAAAATTAAGACATTTATTACACTATTTGAGAAATGAAAACCTATTTACGGCCTTAAAATTATGAAAAGTGAATTTAAGACATTAAGGACAGACTGAAACCCTGCAATTGACGGAAATCCGTCATAGACTTGCTGCAATTAACGGAAATCCGTCGTAGCGACGGAGAACTTTAATCCCTGCGATCACTTGTTCAGCGTTCATGTAAACACTACATTCAGATTCACCGATCGGAATGAATTCAGTTAGATTGAAACAAGAGGTGTGCATGTAAACAATGAATGGCGACCGCAGAAAGCAAAAGCCGAATCCCGGACATTTTGAACGATCTCGCCCGCCGGACAAGTCCGGGAAAAGGAGGATGGTAACCCGTACTACTCAGCTTTCTCCTACTACTCAGCTTTCTCCTACTATTCAGCTTTCTCCACAGAACAAGAGCCTGCTAGCTTAGCTTCCAAAGAAAGACGGCTGACTGTGTGTACATTCTGTGAGTGAGATCCCACCCTCTATGGGCGGGTTGAACACATGCGGAACAGCCCCTACTACTGGCTGTAGTCTTTAGCCTCTGGCCAGAAAATCCTCCGATGACGCAAAATGACGATTTTTGCGTCATCGGAGGATTTTTTCCAGACAAAAAATACATAAATCTCTCCTCTCAGGGGGATATGAGGGTGGAAAGAACGGTAATTCGAAAATACTACAGGTTTTCTACTAATACAAAGCTTAATGCTAAATCCTGAGTAGCATCCTTAATGCTAGTATCCCTTTAAGTAGTAGGAAATTACTAGTCATCAATTTTTTTAAATCAGCTGTGCATTCTGTTAATTTTGTGAATTGGTAAGTTTCGTCAGTGCGTGCAGAAATATAGAGCTGAGTATCATCAGCATAACAGTGAAAACTAATGCTATGCTTCTAATGAAATCTCCCATTTACAGAGTGAACAGCAATGGTCCTAGTACTGAGCCTTGTGGTACGCCATACTGAACTTTTGATCGATAAGACATCTCTTCATTTACTGCTACAAACTGATAACGGTCAGAAAAGTATGATTTAAACCATGCTAATGCGATTCCACTAATGCCAACATTATTTTCGAGTCTGTTTAAAAGAATGTTGTGGTCAATAGTATCAAATGCAGCACTAAGATCGAGTAACACTAATAGCAAGATACAACCATGATCGGATGATAAGAGCAAATAATTTGTGACTCTAATGAGAGCTGTCTCAGTACTATGGTACGGTCTAAATCCTGACTGAAAATCCTTGCAGATACCATTTCTTTCTAAAAAGGAACATAGTTGTGAGGATACTGCCTTTTCTAGTATCTTTGACAGAAAAGGTAGATTTGAGATTGGCCTGTAATTGACTCACTCTGTGAGATCAAGTTGCGTTTTTTTAACAAGCGTTTTAATCATAGCCAGCTTAAAAGTTTTTGGTATGTACCCTAATGACAAAGATGAATTAATGATATTAAGAAGAGGATCTATGACCTCTGGAAGCATCTCTTTCAATAGCTTAGTCAGTATAGGGTCTAACATACATGTTGTCGATTTAGATGATTTAAGGAGTTTAGAAAATTCTTCCTCTCCTATAGCAATGAATGAATCAAGTTTTTCCTCAAGGAGACTACAATGCACTTCCTGATGCAATACTGTAGTAGACGGCTGCATAGTTATAATTTTCTCCCTGATATTATCAATCTTGTAAGCAGGGACGTGCACAGGAATTTTGAGGGGCAGTTGCTCTGACCTGAAAAAAGGGCACCCCTGAAAAAACTCACAGGCTATATGAAGGACTGAGAATAACAGGGTCTTTATTAAAATATATATACACAAAGAAGTAAAACACTGAAATACAGCACGCAATCACCTTAACTAGCCTACTACTAATAATAACACAGATTTTATCAATATAATGCCACTAACGATTCTGATTATTGATCCGATTCTTTAATGATTCTTCTTGATAGCACTGTGTGGAAAAATGTAGTAATATGCCTTTTAAAAAACAAATGGTTTTATTTATTTTAAAGCTTAAGCTTGAGTAAGCAAACTGTACTTTTTATGTTATTTATGTAATAAATAGAACCTTATTGTAAAGTGTTACTGATTAGTTATACACCGATTCAGACGTCTCCTGAGTTCACTGTTGGAAAGATCAGTTGTTTTAACTATTCATTAAAATAAATCGGTTCAATGGAGTCATTAGTTCGCGTATTGGACGTGTCATGCGCGTTGTGCGATTATCCCAGCAGAAGGACATGGACATCCAAGATTTGTGTCAACACAGAAAACATTTCATCACTGGATATTTTTTTTTTTTTTTTTTCGTTTTATTAAAGTGTTGTTTTATGTCCGCTGAATGTCCGGAACGCTTTTCAGAGAAGATAAGGCAACTTATTTAGCACAATTCACACCCAGCGGTATTTCAGGAAAAAAATGCCCCACATGCCCCACATGAAACTTTTGGTCTTCCGACCTTTTACCACCGTGTTGATTTATTTTGATTAATATGTGCGAGGGAGAGAGAGCAAGACAGTGCTTAGTTTGGAGACGGTGTCTTGTTTACACTTTCGCCTGTCTCCGAAGAGAGAGAGTGCGCGCGCGCGACCGGGTGTCTCTCTCTCTCTCTCTCTCTCTCTCTGCTTGTTCCTGTCACAAGCGCAGCAGTTCATCTACATTACTCACCGATCAAATAAGACTTTGGCGGGACAAAAAATCAATTTGGCGGGCGCTAAAACAAGTTCAATGCAGGAAAATTCATGCGTGAATTTAAGAGTAGTAGCCTACATGCATGACCATGCACTTGCACAAATGCGACCACATCAAATTTTAACTCGCACATTCTCCAAAAATGGTCGCAGTCTGGAACCCTGATGATGATCGTTCGTTTGTTATACATCACAAACTCACCTTTTCCGACAACGTTGAGTCGTCTGACAACCGTGACAATCTCCTTCTAGCTCCTGCAGGCTCAGCTCAGGTGCCGGTCGCGTGCAGCGCTGCAGCCACGTAAACAGAGTTTGCCCTTCCCCCACTGACTTTCACTTTCGGTGCCCGAATGGAAGTGAATGAGGCTTTGCGGTTTTAAAAAAAAAAATTTTTTTATCTAGGCCTACGTGAAATTCTGCCTCCATTGTACTTTTTATTTATTTATTTTCTCCCCCTCGGAAGGGCAAAGTGAGTCGAGAAGGGCATATGGGCAGTTGCCCGGGCAACCTGAGCAACCCCCCTGTGCACGTCCCTGCTTGTAAGTAAAGAAGTTCATAAAGTCATTACTGCTGTGCTGCTTGGAAACGTCTGGGGTTGAAGATTTATTTTTCATTAATTCATTAATTTCTATTTTCTTTAATCTTCTTTAAGTACAAAGGAGCAACTGTGTCTAAAGTGCTGGAAAAGAGAGAGAGACACATGTTTCTGTCACAATATCGAGTTCTTCTAAGCTATCTGGGATGCTGAGGAGATGAAACTGATCAGGAATATTATAGGGCTGGGCGATATGGGCAAAAATTCATATCTCGTATTTCGTATTTTTTGGTTAAATACGATATATATCTTGGTACGTTCTACATTTTTCTATTTGGATAAAGAAAATATTTATTATTTAAAAATATATATATATATATTTCACATCCTGCCCAATGATATCCTACAAACAATGTTGATATTGAAGGATATGGAAACAAATATAGTGAATGTAATGTAGGCTATGCAATATATTATGTGCAAAAAGGTAGTTAAAATCACATTACATTTTAACATTGCAACATTACAGGCTAAAAACAAAAATAATGCTTTTGTTTTTAAATTGACTAAAGGCTAAACTAAAAAAAAAAAAAAAAAAAAAAAAAAATACAAACTAATTATATTAGCATGCATTTGATTACCTAATTATAATGGTCAGTTTCATAAAAATATACTTGTAGGTTTAAAATTCCACATATAGCACATTTATTGTCTCCAACAACAAATATTTTAGCAATATGTATATCACTGCACTACTATTCCATCTTGGCGCGCATGCAAGCGGTGGTGCTCATTCACGGAAGCTTGAATTTTAGCGGTGATTCCCTTGCTGAAGACTAGTCCTCTCCTGACAGTGAAATGGACATATTTGTTTCGACTTTCTAACATTTACAGATAGATAATATACTAGTGAAATGTTAGTTAAGCACTGAGGAGGAAAGCACCACATCTCAAACGCATTCAACAGCACAAGTATGTATCTGTCAGTCAGCAACAGTATCTGTCAGAGCATCTGCAGGGCAAGCTGCTTTAAACTTGTTAACTATATCTTACCAGTTATTTTGAAGCCCTTAATATAATATAATATAATATAATATAATATAATATAATATAATATAATATAATATAATATGTTCAGGACAAATTGTACTATGTACTTTCACTGCAGCAGCTCACACTGCATCCTCCGCTATTTTTCAGATGTGCTTGTATCGTACTACTGTATCGATATAAATTGCCTCATTCCATATCGTTTCAAAAAAATATATCGAAACTCGATATACCGCCCAGCCCTAGAATATTATTAATAAAGCAATCTTTAGTGGCAGAAGTGATAGGTCTAACATATTTGTAACATGGAGTCGACTTTACAGCCTTGGCTAAATTAAGTATACACAAGACTAGAGATGTCATCGCTCTGCTGTAGAATTTCAGCAGCATCAACATTGATTCCATGTGATAATATTAGAGCTAGAATATGATTATGACAATTAGTAGGTCCTGGCACGTGTTGTCTAACTCCAATAGAGTTCAGAATGTCTTTAAATGCCAATCCCAATGCATATTTTTCTTTATCTACATGTATATTAAAATCACCAACAATTAGGACTTTATCTGTAGTCAGTACTAACTCTGATAGAAAATCAGCAAATTCTTTGACAAAGTCTGTATGGTGCCCTGGTGGCCTGTAGACAGTAGCCAGCACAAATCTCAAACTTGATTTATCATTTACACTAGATAGTGTTACATTAAGCACCAACACTTCAAAATAATTATATTTAAACCGAGACTTCTCAGTAATTCTGAAGATAATACTATAAATTACAGCAACACCTCCCACTTTGCCTTTCAGATGAGGCTCATGTTTATAACAGTAATCTTGGGGGGTGGACTCATTTAAAGTAATGTAATCATCTGGTTTTAGCCAGGTTTCTGTCAAACACAGCACATCTAGGTTATAATCTGTAATCATTAACAATAAGTGCTTTTGAAGTAAGGGATCGAATATTCAGCAACATCAATAAAAAATTGACCCTTAAATGGGTTTATGAGTTTTTTGTATGTCCTAATTCTGGGAACAGACACAGTCTATATATACAATGATATCTAGGTGAAAGAGTCTCTATGTGATGTGATTTATCTGACCTTGGTGACATGAGACAGCTAGCAGACGGTCAGTTTAGCCAGTCTGTCTGCTTCCTGACTAGGACTCTCACTTTACGTGGAAAATCGATTGCACAATCGATCGGACCAACCCATGTTTCGAAAAAGGAAAATAGGGAATAGTATGATTTGCACATAACAGCAAATTATACTTCTGCATAATGTGTCTTTTTTTACTACAAAATGTGAATTCTGCCGGTATTCAGACAGTCTCATGCATACAGATACAGATTCGGGCTACGGTCTACAATCGCCTATGTAGGTGAAATTTGTTTGACATTTCTAATCGTAAACACAGCTATGTTTCAGTACTGTAGCCTGCAGTAATGTTTTTCATTAATGTTATGGCAGTCCACTCTGCTTATTGTTTTTCGAGAATGTTGCACTCCTGTTTGTCATTGTGCATGAAACTTCACACCAATAAATCATCAGAAATATTGCTGACTTGTGCGCGTCTCAAGCACCCTCTTTACGTTCGTCCTAATGCCTGTTAGTTGTCCGTGGATTTGCCTATATTTGGCGTTTAAAATGCAAACGTCTCTAGACATGGAAAATCGATTTTACAGTCGATTCAATTAACACTTATGTCTCAAAAATCTAACTGGATTTTTTCACAAAAGTGTTAGCCCTATTTCTGACCTAAGCCCCAATTCATGTTTGAGCTCTAGGCTAAGTCTATGTGCCATATTACTAGAGAGAAGAGCAGCACCATCCCAGGAGGGATGAATACCTCTTCATATCTCTTTTCAACAGGTCAGATCTGCCCCAAAAACTTTTCCAATAGTCTATGAATTCTATATTATTTTGCGGACATCAGACAGACCATTGAGTGAGCACAGTCTACTAAGTATCTCATCACTCCTGCGAACAGGAAGGGGGCCAGAGCAAATTACTGTGCCTGACATCGTACTTGCGAGTTCACACACCTTTTTAACGTTGATTTTGGTGATCTCTGACTGGCGAAGTCGAACATCATTAGTGCTTACGTGAATAATAATCTTAGAGAATTTACGATTAGCATTAGCCAGCACTTTTAAATTTGCTTTGATGTCAGGCGCTCTGGCTCCCAGCAAACATGTGACTATGGTGGCTGGTGTCTCTATTTTTTATGTTGAAAGGAATGGCCACTGTTCTCTGCTTTTCAACAAATCATTTGCACACACATTTCTGTAATTTTTCTATATGAAGCTTTGCCTGCATGCAACATTGACGGTCTCTGTGTTTAGCGCGAAAGCTCACTTGATTGCTGCCGGTTTGGGATAAAATTCGTGCAGGACAGGTGTACCAGCTGCTCTGACGCGATTTTCAGTTAAACTGACTCGCAACGTGTGCAATATCTCACGACCTCCCGAGTGTCCGAACTCGCACCGTGTACGCCCGCCCTTAGAGCCTCTGGTTTCACTGGCAGGTTTTACCGGTTGTCTTTTTCGATAAATTTAAATGACTCTATTCCAATCTGATCTTGTAATATCCATTCATCCATTCTCCGAATCGAATATATGGTTGTGGGGATGCTGGAGCCTGTTCTGGTAACATGCAATAGAAATAAAGTTCCAGTGACATAATAAAAATGTTGTTCTTTGTCATGTAGTCTGGTTTACAGGTGTGGTGTGAGTCCAATCACACAGAGCACTCAAGCGTCACTTCCACAGCATGCAAGCTTGGTGCAACAGTATTCCGCCAGAGAGCAAAGGTTGGTAAACCACCAGACAAGTTTCCTCAACATTTAAGCCATCATAAATTAAACTTTTACTATGTTTATTTATAAATTACTGGGTCATGCTAATTAAAGCATTACTATTACTATTGCTCATTGTAAAAGGTCTTTGAAATGAGAAGTCAGGGTCTGCTTAAGGTGGACTCTGGTCCTCTTTATTAACACTGCACTAGTGCGTAATCAAACAGAATCCAAAAACAACAGTGCAACATGCGCTTCCTTACAATAAATCAATTTCTTCAGAAGTTCCGCTTTCAAGCGCACAAGTGTGTGCATTCCTGAGTCCACCGGCCTCTCCCTGTGGCCTATCAAGCTGTCGGCCTTTATTCTCTCCATGGCAATCACTGCAATCAGACACAGGTGTTAGTTGCTTTGCACTTGACCGCACTGCTTGTCTCCTGACTCGCTTCACCATTGAAGACTCAGCTGAACCACGCCTCCCTCGCCGCACACCCCCTTTCTGGAGAGGAAGTCCACCACAGCCTGTGCCCCAGTTGGTATCTGGAGGTATCCGTTGGACCTTTGGACCACCTTGAATTCAAAGGGCTGTAATACCAGATACACGTTGGTATCTTTCATGTGGTGGAGCTACTGCAGAGGCGTGTGGTCCGAACAGAGAGTCATTTCCCATCCCAGGATATAATACAGCAGGGTGAGAACGGCCCAATGGATAGCTAAACATTCCTTCTCAATTGTGCTACACCCCGTCTCTCTCCTTGAGAAAATGTGACTGAGATACAGCACCGGCCGCTCCTCTCCCTCCACCTCCTGGGACAGGACTGCCCCCAGTCTGGCGCATGTCTGTAAAAAGAAGGGGAGATTGAAGTCAGGAGAGTGTAAAATATTCCATGAGCCTGGGGGGTTGATCGGTATCATCGGGGGGACAAATGCTATCATTGTTTTTTGGCAAGGTATACACCCCTAATATTAGAAAAATCACGATAGCAGTGCAGGGGTGGTAGCGAAATCACTTTTTTCAGCTTATGAAGTTACTAACCCCCTAAAATAAATTCCGTTTTTGAAATCTGGTGTATATCTGGTTTAGGCTCATCTAGGATATTGTCAATATTCTATAATATGGTGCTATCGTTGGAAAGGGGACCTTTTAGGCTTTCATTTAAGCCCAGTACTGAATCTGTCTGACAAACACAGAGGTCACATGACTTCTTTTAACCAGAAATAACACACATTGTTTCACAATTTCCGCCTAAACTGTATGCTTTCTTTTATCCCTGTGGCATGAAAGAACACCACGGACACAAAACTCAACAACTTCAATACTCAAGGCACTCTGATGACTCAGAAAATGTATAATATACCCATACTATTTATTTGTGAGAGCCTTAAATTAGACTTGTGCAGCCAGCACAAGTCTTCAAAATAGAATAGAGTGAATAAAATGGACAAATAGGATGGAGACCTATTAGTTGTAAAAGTCAATAAAGAAACAGGTTGTAAAGTGAATATATTTAATCAAAGACTGGTTTGTATGTTGTGTAACTGTGTTGATGTCCATTATTTTATTATCTAATCATCATCATTTTCCATGTCGTCCTCGTCTTCATCTGAACTTTCTACACAGGTCACCTGGTTTTCACACTCTGTCAGTTTACACATGTCTGTGCACCTTAGGCCATTTGCAAGACACATACATCGTGGGAGTGAAACATTTTTTGTGCGGTTGCAGGCGAGTAGATCCAGGACAGCTTCAGGTGCTGGCTGGCCTTCCATCCAGTGCAGCACCAACTGTTCACCTTCCTCCTCTGTCTCCATCTTCCATCCTCTGCCAACAGGGCTTGGCATTTGTGGGTCCTTTTCTAAACATCTTTTCCAAATATCAGCCTGATAGTTAGCTCGCAGTGTGTGTTGCCTCAAGCTATCCTTGCACGGTGGGAGTTGATGACTCTCTCACTGCAAGAACAAGCCGCCATTCTAAGTACTTTAAGAGTTCTTCTCTGTCAATCCCCCCTTGTCAGTGGTGGATTCTGAGTTCGAATCTCGGCTGCACTGAATCTTTTCACCAAAGCGAACGAGTTCACGCCGGCCCCGCCCCCGCGTGACTCGCCCTCTTTGGCAACGTCCGGGAAAGGGGTTGGTCAGGCTCAACGTTTGACCCCGCCCCCCATCTAAACCCAGCACGAGTGCAATTGGATGAAGCATGGCCAGCTAGTCATGTTAAATCACGATTCTAACAGAGCTATAGCTGCAGTCTAGGGGCCTGTTAAACCGTGCACCACTGCAAACTATCGCTGTTCTCACAGCAGCTCAAACAGAGTGAGAAATAAATGTTCCCCCACAGCCCCCGCTCACAGGTGGCTGGGAACATTCTCAAATCAGTCATTAGGCCCTTTACATGCGCGCGCCACTCATGCCGCACACTATCACTGCAGTCAGTGCGCTCGCTATGAAGCGTGCGCCACCACAGATAGTCACTGCTCAAAATCCCATGACACTTCTCACAGCTCCCTGTCTAACTCAGGTGGCTGGAGATTTTATTATTGTCAACAGGCCCGCTGCACTGCGCGCGCCTCTACAAAGAAATGCCGTTCTCAGGGCGACCCACGTAAAGCACAAAAAGAGTATGTTTCACAATCACAACACACAGGTTCACGGTCCCCCTTCACTAGGCGGCCCCCTCCCAGTTGTTACACTGACAAAAGCCTGTACAGTCAGTCCAACACTCAGTATGTGCACAAATCACAATGTAAGGGTATCAGGTCCCCCTGTGTTAGGCGGCCCATCCCAAACTTTGTGTCAAACCCTAGCCCATACGGGCGTTGGGTTTGACGGCGTTGGCCTGGCAAGCCATCCCCGATGTGTTGAGTTGGGTCATAAACACAATAAAGCGAGGCTACTCGTTCCAATTCGCTTGCAGACCCCCAAAGTTTCAGGCGGTTGTCGAGACTTCGGTGAGAAGCAACGCGGGTCACGTGCTTCGTGCCGAAATACAGAATCTGTTAGCAAAAGGGGCGATAGAGCTAGTCCCCCCCGCACTAAAACACTCGGGTTTCTACAGCCACTATTTTCTAGTCCCGAAAAAAGACGGCGGTCTCAGACCCATACTAGATTTGAGAAATTTGAACAAGGCTCTCATGAGACGGTCTTTCAAAATGTTAACTACCAAACATATCCTCGCGCAAGTTCGCCCAGGGGATTGTTTTTTTACGGTGGATCTGAAAGGTGCATACTTTCACATTCAGATAAACCCTCGTCACAGGCCATTCTTGAAATTCGCCTTCGAGGGTCAGGCTTATCAATACACCGTTCTGCCGTTCGGTCTATCCCTAGCACCCCGTACATTCACGAAGTGCATGGATGCAGCGCTTTCTCCCCTGAGACATCAGGGAGTGATGTCAGGGAGTGATGTCTAAATTATCTCGACGACTGGCTGGTGCTGGCCCAGTCGAGAACCGAGCTACTGTCACACAGGGATTTGATTCTCGGCCATTTGAAATGTCTGGGTCTCAAAATCAATGTAACCAGAGCAAACTGACCCCCAGCCAGAGTGCGGTCTTTCTGGGCACAGTTATCGACTCTACAACGATGACAGCGCGGCTTACACGAGAGCGCGCGCTCTCTGTGCGAACGCTAGCAGCCTCATTCAAGGTGGGCGAGCGCGCACCTCTAAAGAAATTTCACAAACTTCTCGGTCTCATGGCAGCAGCATCGTCAGTACTCCGTATGGCATTACTGAGCATGCGCCCACTGCAGCACTGGCTCAAACGCCGCATGCCAACCCATGCATGGCAGTCAGGCAGTCTGGTGAATCATGGTGAATCACGGTTGTTACGGACTCTGATTTCCTGACGGGCTCAGGACTGGTACCACGAGGGTGTGACCATGGGAGTAGTTTCTAGGAGGAAAGTGTTTTTTACAGATGCATCCAACCTAGTTTGGGGAGTGCTGCACGAGGGCAAGCCTGCCTCCGGCCTCTGGTCGAGCACGAAGCAGAGATTACATATCAACTGTCTGGAAATGAAAGCAGTTTGTTTGGCCCTCAAAGCATTTCTGTCAAACCTCAAAGGTCACCACGTCTTAGTCCGCACAGACAACACGTCAGTGGTGGCCTACATAAATCGCCAGGGCAGCATCAGGTCAGGCAACCTGTACGCCATAGCGAGAGACCTCCTCTTGTAGGCACAGACCAATATGAGTTATCTGAGGGCAGCGCATATCCCTGGCATTCAGAATCTGAGTGCGGATATGCTCTCACGGGGCAACGCTCCCCTAGTCGAGTGGTCCCTGAACTCACAGACAGTCAGTCTGATATGGAGTGTGTTCAGCGAGGCCGAAGTTGACCTTTTCGCCTCGAGAACCAACACCCACTGCGCAGAGTTCTTCTCGAAGAACAGGGACGCGCTGGCCCATCTCTGGCCCTTTATGCGTTTCCCCCCGTTTCAATGATCCCCCAGGTCATCTAACAGGTCAGGGAGAGTGGATGCCCAGTCCTCCTAGTGGCCCCCCTCTGGGAATCCAGGCCGTGGTATCCAGAGCTGGTTCAGTTATCGGACAGAGTCCCCTGGCCTGTTCGGCTGAGGAAAGACCTCCTCACACAGGCCAACGGGACGATATGGTATCTGCGACCCGACTTATGGGCCCTCCATGTCTGGCCCCTAAACGGGTACCCAGGGACCTTCCTGAGAAGGTCTTAAACACTATCACTGAGGCTAGGGCCCCGTCTACCAGGCACCTTTATGCTCTAAAGTGGTCAGGGTTTTCCAGCTGGTACTCGAAAAAACTCTTTGATCCAGGGTCATGTGAGGTATCTGTGATACTCTCCTTCCTACAGGAGCTGGTGGACGCGGGCCGTTCCCCGTCCACACTCAAAGTGTATGTGGCAGCCATTGCAGCTCATCATGCTCCGGTGGCTGGCCAATCACTAGGATGAAACAACCTGGTGGTATGGTTTCTAAAAGGAGCTAGGAGGTTGAACCCCTCCAGACCTCCATCCGTGCCATCTTGGGACCTCTCCACGGTCCTTGGGGCCCTGAAAAGTCCACCTTTTGAACCGCTCCAGTCGGTTGATCTTAAACCTCTCTCGCTAAAGACTGCTGTCCTGCTGGCACTGGCATCTATCAAGCGAGTGGGAGATCTGCAGGACCTCTCCGTGAGCCCTTCATGTTTGGAGTTTGGGTTGGATGACTCCAGGGTCATCCTCAAACCCAGACATAGCTATGTACCCAAAGTGCTCTCAACGCCGTTTAGAGCACAGGGTATCACATTATTAGCCCTTCCCCCTTCTGCTGAGGATGGGGAAGCTAATCTACTCTGCCCTGTCAGAGCACTGAGAATCTATCTGGAGAGTTCTGCGTCTTTTAGACAATCAGAACAGCTCTTTGTCTGCTTTGGTGACCGATCTAAGGGTTATCCAGTCACTAAGCAAAGACTGTCTAGATGGATAGTGGATGCCATATCTATGGCATATACCTCAGTGGGTCAGGTTTGCCCTATAGGTATCAAGGCTCATTCGACTAGAGGCATGGCCTCGTCTTTGGCTTGGTCCTCTGGTTTTCCCATTCAGGATATTTGTGAGGCGGCCGACTGGTCCTCGCCTTCCACATTTATGAAGTTTGATAATATGGAGATACCTTCCCTGCAGGCGAAGGTATTTTCGGTATGATTAAGGCTCGACGGTGTCTGGTCTTGTCTACAAATTATGTCACTGTGCATAATCACATATACACTCACCTAAAGGATTATTAGGAACACCATACTAATACTGTGTTTGACCCCCTTTCGCCTTCAGATCTGCCTTAATTCTATGTGGCATTGATTCAACAAGGTGCTGAAAGCATTCTTTAGAAATGTTGGCCCATATTGATAGGATAGCATCTTGCAGTTGATGGAGATTTGTGGGATGCACATCCAGGGCACAAAGCTCCCGTTCCACCACATCCCAAAGATGCTCTATTGGGTTGAGATCTGGTGACTGTGGGGGCCATTTTAGTACAGTGAACTCATTGTCATGTTCAAGAAACCAATTTGAAATGATTTGAGCTTTGTGACATGGTGCATTATCCTGCTGGAAGTAGCCATCAGAGGATGGGTACATGGTGGTCATAAAGGGATGGACATGGTCAGAAACAATGCTCAGGTAAATCGTGGCATTTAAACGATGCCCAATTGGCACTAAGGGGCCTAAAGTGTGCCAAGAAAACATCCCCCACACCATTACACCACCACCACCAGCCTGCACAGTGGTAACAAGGCATGATGGATCCATGTTCTCATTCTGTTTACGCCAAATTCTGACTCTACCATCTGAATGTCTCAATAGAAATCGAGACTCATCAGACCAGGCAACATTTTTCCAGTCTTCAACTGTCCAATTTTGGTGAGCTCGTGCAAATTGTAGCCTCTTTTTCTTATTTGTAGTGGAGATGAGTGGTACCCGGTGGGGTCTTCTGCTGTTGTAGCCCATCCGCCTCAAGGTTGTGCGTGTTGTGGCTTCACAAATGCTTTGCTGCATACCTCGGTTGTAACGAGTGGTTATTTCAGTCAAAGTTGCTCTTCTATCAGCTTGAATCAGTCGGCCCATTCTCCTCTGACCTCTAGCATCAACAAGGCATTTTCGCCCACAGGACTGCCGCATACTGGATGTTTTTCCCTTTTCACACCATTCTTTGTAAACCCTAGAAATGTTTGTGCGTGAAAATCCCAGTAACTGAGCAGATTGTGAAATACTCTGGCACCAACAGCCGTGCCACGCTCAAAATTGCTTAAATCACCTTTCTTTCCCATTCTGACATTCAGTTTGAAATTCAGGAGATTGCCTTGACCAGGACCACACCCCTAAATGCATTGAAGCAACTGCCATGTGATTGGTTGATTAGATAATTGCATTAATGAGAAATTGAACAGGTGTTCCTAATAATCCTTTAGGTGAGTGTACATTTATTATAAAACCCGCCTTTAGCCGGTTATATTTATATACATTTTATTATAAAACCCGCCTTTGGCCGGTTATATTTTTCCTATACTGATAGACCCGACAGTGTCTGGTCTTATTAGTACATTATGTTGGTTAAGTTACTGACATATATATATATATATATATATATATATATATGTATGTGTGTGTGTGTATATATATTAGGGCTGTCAATCGATTAAAAAATTTAATCGCGATTAATCGCATGATTGTCATGAGTTAACTCGCGATTAATCGCATTTAATTCACATCTTTTATTTGTTCTAAATATACCTTAAATTAATACTTTTCAAGTTTGTAATAATAATAATAATAATAATATGTTTATTTTCTATAGCGCCTTTCAAGAACCCAAGGTCGCTTCACAATGCAATACAAATAACAAACAAACAGCAAGCAAACAGATACAAAGGCCATCTGCTTATAACAGACAAACAATTGACATGAATCAAAGAAAACATATTAGCATATAGCAAATAGGGCTGAGAAAGTGGAGAACAGAGAAAACAGTGTCGAGGATGCTTATTTATTGGGCAAGCTTGAAGATATGAGTTTTAAGTTGTTTTTTGAAAGACCAGATGTTGTCGGTCGCACGAAGATTCGGGGGCAGCTTATTCCAAAGCTTAGGGCCAACAACACTAAAAGCCCTACCGCCCACCGTAGAGAGTCTGACCCGGGGTACCACGAGTAGGTTTTCAGTGCTGGACCTAAGGACCCGAGTTGGAACATATGGCTGTACCAAATCAACAAGGTATTTGGGTGCCGGGCCATGTAATGCTTTATACACTAGGACCAACAGTTTGAATTGGATGCGGTTTATGACAGGAAGCCAGTGCAGTTGGTGAAGGATAGGAGTGATATGGGCAGATTTTTTATTATATGTGAGGGCTCGTGCAGCAGAGTTTTGTACCATTTGAAGGTGGTGTATTGCTTTGGTGGGTAGTCCGCTGTATAATGAATTACAGAAGTCCAATCTGGAAGTGATGAAAGCGTGAATGACAGTTTCCGCATCTATAAAGGTAAGAGAGGGGCGAATACGAACAATATTCCGCAGGTGAAAGAAGCATGATTTGACAGTCTGACTAATGTGTGAGTGAAAGCAGAGCGTGGGTTCGAACAAAACTCCCAGATTCCGTACAGTTTTTGAAGGCCTAATCTCAATACCATCTATATCGATAAAAATGTCATGTCTGGGTGAGCTCTGTGATCTAGGGTTAATCAACAGGATTTCGGTTTTACCAGCATTAAGCTGTAGAAAGTTAGAGGACATCCATGTTTTAAGTTCGTGGAGGCAGGAGATAACTGAAGAGGGTGGAAAAGATGAGTTGGGATTGATCGTGAAGTAAATTTGAATGTCATCAGTGTAGCTATGAAAATTGAGGCCATGCTGTCTGATGATCTGGCCTAACGGTAGCAAGTAGATTAGAAATAGAAGCGGACCAAGTACAGAGCCTTGGGGCACACCGTGAGAAACAGAGCGTGAGCGATTCTTACCTATCTTAACAAATTGTTGTCACATAGATCACATATCACAAATCACAAATCACATAGATACGAGGTCAACCACTGAAGTGCCGCACCCGTGATGCCTATTGCAGACAATCGTGAGATAAGTGTAGAGTGGCACACAGTGTCAAATGCTGCACTGAGGTCAAGGAGAACCAGGATACTATGTGCACCAGAATCAGAAGCCAGAAGGAGATAATTTAGTACTTTTAGAAGAGCTGTTTCTGTGCTGTGGTATGTACGGAAACCAGATTGAAGAGGTTCAAAGAGATTATGTCTCTCTAAGTGTGATTGCAGTTGTGCCACAACTACCTTCTCAAGTAGCTTGCCAACGAAAGCGAGGTTTGATATTGGTCTATAATTGCTATGAATGGCGTTGTCGAGGCCGGGCTTCTTGAGGATTGGAGTAATGGCCGCTACTTTCAGATTAAGCGGAACAGTGGCAGTGGCAAGAGACCTGTTAATAAGGTGGGTAATAGGTTGAATGAGTAAAGACAAATTAGTTTTTAGAGTGTATGTTGGAATAGGATCAAGTGTACAGGAGGTAGAATTTGATTTGTTAATAATTTTTTCAACCACAGATGTATTAGTGAGTGAAAAAGTGTCTAGCGGACAACCAATCAAATATGGAGTTGAAGGGGTAGCGGCAGTAGAAGAAAACGACTGATAAATGTTGTCAATTTTTTGTAGGAAAAAAGACTGAAAACTTTCACAAAGATCAGCAGAACCAGTAAGAGCTACGGTGGACGGTTTGACCAGTTTATTTATTTCTGTGAAAAGAGCTTTAGGTTTGCATTTAGCTTTGTTAATAACAGTAGAAAGATAGTTAGAGCGTGCAATGTTAAGTGCTTCTTTGTATTTCACTACTGAATCAGAAAAGGCTATGGCATGGACAAGAAGGGAGGATTTGTTGTGGAGTCTTTCAAGACGCCTACATTGAGTTTTCAGAACTCTGAGCTCAGGGGTAAACCAAGGAGAGGAATGAGTAGACGGAACAGTTCTAGTTATTAAAGGAGCAAGCTCATCCAATACATCACCAATCGATTTATCATAGGTAGAAACTATCTCATCAGGACACAGCAGATTGAGTGAGGAAGAAAGAGCAGAAACACCAATGGCAGCGGAGAAATTGTCAACAGTTATAGTTTTCAGATTTCGGTAGGATATAATAGTGTTGGTTATAGGTTTTACAATGGGGAGTGAGAAATCACCACTCTAGAGTTGCCCATGGTGAGAGGCGGCGGGCTGGTGTGGGTTTGCTTATAGCCCCCCAGCTCAGCCGCCATGTGTTGGAGTTTACCCCGGTGAACGAGAGGGTCGCTTCCCTGCGCCTTCGGGTCGGGGATAGGTCTCTCACTGTTGTTTGTGCCTACGGGCCGAACGGCAGTGCAGAGTACCCGGCCTTCTTGGAGTCTCTGGGAGGGGTGCTGGAAAGTGCTCCGACTGGGGACTCCGTCGTTCTACTGGGGGACTTCAACGCCCACGTGGGCAGCGACAGTGACACCTGGAGGGGCGTGATTGGGAGGAACGGCCCCCTGATCTGAACCCGAGTGGTGTTCTGTTATTGGACTTCTGTGCTAGTTACAGCTTGTCCATAACGAACACCATGTTCAAGCATAAGGGTGTCCATCAGTGCACATGGCACCAGGACACCCTAGGCCGGAGGTCGATGATCGACTTTGTGGTCGTTTCATCCGACCTCCGGCCGTATGTCTTGGACACTCGGGTGAAGAGAGGGGCGGAGCTGTCAACTGATCACCACCTGGTGGTGAGTTGGATCCGATGGCAGGGGAGGAAGCTGGACAGACTCGGCAGACCCAAACGTACTGTGAGGGTCTGTTGGGAACGTTTGGCCGAATCTCCTGTCAGAGAGATCTTCAACTCCCACCTCCGGCAGAGCTTCGACCAGATCCCGAGGGAGTCTGGAGATATTGAGTCCGAGTGGACCATGTTCTCCACCTCCATTGTCAACGCGGCCACTCGGAGCTGTGGCCGTAAGGTCTCCGGTGCCTGTCGAGGCGGCAATCCCCGAACCCGGTGGTGGACACCGGAAGTAAGGGATGCCGTCAAGCTGAAGAAGGAGTCCTATCGGGCCTGGCTGGCTTGTGGGACTCCTGAGGCAGCTGATGGGTACCGACGGGCCAAGCGGACTGCAGCCCGGGTGGTTGTGGAGGCAAAAAAAAAAACCGTCCGGCGCCTCAGGAGGGGGAAGCAGTGCCCTACCAACGCTGTTTACAGTGGAGGTGGGCAGCTGTTGACCTCGACTGGGGATATCACCGGACGGTGGAAGGAATACTTCGAGGATCTCCTCAATCCCGCCGTCACATCTTCCATTGAGGAAGCAGAGGCTGAGGGCTCGGAGGCGGACTCGTCCATCACCCAAGCTGAAGTCACCGAGGTAGTCAAGAAACTCCTCAGTGGCAAGGCACCGGGGGTGGATGAGATCCGCCCTGAGTACCTCAAGTCTCTGGATGTTGTGGGGCTGTCTTGGCTGACACGCCTCTGCAGCATCGCGTGGCGGTCGGGGACAGTGCCTTTGGACTGGCAGACCGGGGTGGTGGTCCCTCTTTTCAAGAAGGAGGACCGGAGGGTGTGCTCCAACTATAGGGGGATCACACTTCTCAGCCTCCCTGGGAAAGTCTATGCCAGGGTACTGGAGAGGAGAATCCGGCCGATAGTAGAACCTCGGATTCAGGAGGAACAGTGTGGTTTTCGTCCCGGTCGTGGAACACTGGACCAGCTCTATACCCTCTACAGGGTGCTGGAGGGCTCATGGGAGTTTGCCCAACCGATCCACATGTGCTTTGTGGATTTGGAGAAGGCATTCGACTGTGTCCCTCGCGGCATCTTGTGGAGGGTGCTCTGGGAGTATGGGGTTCGGGGCCCTTTGCTAAGGGCTATCCGGTCCCTGTACGACCGGAGCAGGAGCTTGGTTCGCATTGCCGGCAGTAAGTCAGACTTGTTCCCGGTGCATGTTGGACTCCGGCAGGGCTGCCCTTTGTCGCCGGTTCTGTTCATAATTTTTATGGACAGAATTTCTAGGCGCAGCCAGGGGCCGGAGGGGGTCAGGTTTGGGGACCACACGATTTCATCTCTGCTCTTTGCGGATGATGTTGTCGTGCTGGCCTCATCAAACCAGGACCTCCAGCATGCACTGGGACGGTTTGCAGCCGAGTGTGAAGCAGCTGGGATGAGAATCAGCACCTCCAAATCCGAGGCCATGGTTCTCAGTCGGAAAAGGGTGGTTTGCCCGCTTCAGGTTGGTGGAGAGCTCCTGCCTCAAGTGGAGGAGTTCAAGTATCTTGGGGTCTTGTTCACGAGTGAGGGAAGGATGGAACGGGAGATTGACAGGCGGATCGGTGCAGCTTCTGCAGTAATGCGGTCCCTGTACCGGTCTGTCGTGGTGAAGAAGGAGCTGAGCCGCAAGGCGAAGCTCTCGATTTACCGGTCAATCTACGTTCCTACTCTCACCTATGGTCATGAGCTGTGGGTCATGACCGAAAGGACAAGATCCCGGATACAAGCGGCCGAAATGAGCTTTCTCCGCAGGGTGGCTGGGCGATCCCTTAGAGATAGGGTGAGAAGCTCGGTCACTCGGGAGGAGTTCAGAGTAGAGCCGCTGCTCCTCCACATCGAGAGGGGTCAGTTGAGGTGGCTCGGGCATCTTTTCCGGATGCCTCCTGGACGCCTTCCCGGGAAGGTGTTCCGGGCATGTCCCACCGGGAGGAGACCCCGGGGAAGACCTAGGACACACTGGAGAGACTATGTCTCCCGGCTGGCCTGGGAACGCCTCGGTGTCCCCCCGGAAGAGCTGGAGGAAGTGTCTAGGGAGAGGGAAGTCTGGGCATCCCTGCTTAGACTGCTGCCCCCACGACCCGGTCCCGGATAAGCGGTAGAAGATGGATGGATGGATGGAGTGAGAAATCAAAGATAATTAGTTTATGATCAGAGATGCCCAGATTATGACCATGAACATGCACATTGTCAATACCAACAGTACAGAGCAGATCGAGAGTATGAGAGTGAGAATGTGTTGGGAAGTCAATATGCTGAGATACTTCAAAATAATCCAGAACAGACAAAAAGTCTTTTGCAGCAGTACAATCAGAATCAACATGTATATTAAAGTCACCAAGCATCATTATTCTATTATGCCGGGCAAAAGCGAGAGTGAGAAGTTCAGTCAGATCAGAGCAGAAGTTTGGGTTGTTTCTAGGGGGTCTATAAATCAGTAGAATCAGAAGCGGAGCGGGGCCAGCAAGTTGAAGTGAAATACATTCAAAACTTGGAACATCAAGAATGTCATATTTAGTCACTTTGTAATTGTTCTTAAAGATCACTGCCAGACCACCACCTCTACCACTAAGTCGAGGTTTTGTCAGATAACTATATCCAGCAGGGGTTAAAAGGTTCAGCTCAACGAAATCGTCAGGTGTTTGCCAGGTTTCAGTCAGAAAGAGTAAATCCAGGTCTCTCTCAGTTGTAACTTCATTCAGTAGTGTACCCTTGCCAGTCAGGGAACGAGTGTTCAAAAGCACGCAGTTGTGTCGATGGGGAACATGCGACGAGTAGGTCACATCTTTGGTTAGGGGTATGAGAGTCCTGGCGCGGTGGAGAGTCACATCGTTACTATAGTAACGCTCCGATCTCGGCGACAGGATCACAGGTATTGAGAGACAGGAGTCGTAGTTATAAAGCCATCTACATTTAGCAGACCGATGGATATAACGTGTACGACGTGCAATTCCGAGAGTAGTACACAAATCAAATGTGGAGGATTCCAGACGGAGTAGACGATTTAGGTTATGCAGTTGCAATGAAGTATAATTTAAATCCATACCATGAATGAGAAGCAGAGCAAGGCCAGCAAAGCCCAGGGCCAGCAGTCTGTAATACTCTAATCAACATGGGCATGGATAAATATGGATGCTTTATGCAAATGTATGTTTATTATTGAAACCATAGTCAACATAGAGCATGAAGACGAGACATGTTTCAAAGGTCATAGATGTTTTTCAAAGAACTTGTTCATGTCTATTAGATACATGTAGAAAGAAATACCAGGTTCCCATTACTTCTCTTTCTTTGCACTGAGCAATTTACTAACACAAACATGTTTAGATTTTTGCATGACAGGGCAGCTCTTCTGAAAATGCTAAATGTACATTTATTATTTCATTAGTTTCTCTCTCTGTGCCCATTTTGATGAAGCTAAATTCTCAATAAAACTGTTTTCATTGGTATATTTTACTGTTTCTGTTGTCAAACAACGGAATGAATATGAAATAGTGACTGAAACGCGACCCATTAAGACATAACCAACTCTCCCTTCCAAGATGTTAATCTGCACAAAAATCCTGATAATCGAGCAGTCGTCTGATGAAATCAAATACACGTAAGATAAAAACAATATATGTGCTGTGATTTCCGCTATGCTTGCATGTAAAATTAGAGAAGCAACATAATATCTGTGTTTAACTGAATTAAAGCGCTGTTCCTCTCTCCAGCGCGAGACGCAGAGAGAGAGAGAGAGAGAGAGAGAGAGAGAGAGAGAGGTGCGTGCATGCTGGGAGAGCGGTACCGGTAGATTCTCAGAAACTAAATAAGGTTTTGGCGCTTTTTTGAAGGGACAAAAATTGCTAAAGGGGTCTGCAATGTTGCTAAGTTGGCAACACTGTGTATCTCCATTTCTCCAACTAGGGGTTGGGCCACGGGTCAAACAGAAAATACGCGCTGCGTTAATCGCGCGTTAAAAAAAATAGTGCCGTTAATATGATTTTGCGTTAACGCATTATTAACGCGCTAACTTTGACAGCACTAATATATATATATGGTAAATGGTAAATGGACTGCATTTATATAGCGCTTTCACAGACCCAATGGCCACCAAAGCGCTTTACAATATTGCCTCACATTCACCCATTCACTCACTCATTCATACACCGACGGCGGTGTCAGCCATGCAAGGCGATCCAGCTCGTCGGGAGCAGCTGGGGTTAGGTGTCTTGCTCAAGGACACCTCGACACTTGGTCAGGTGGAACCGGGGATTGAACAATCTACATGAACCACTGAGCCACTGCCGCCCCACATATATTACTAGACCCGACGATGTCCGGTCTGTTCATTATATATACTTGGGTTCTGGCTTTATCTGTGAGCTCAGGGGTCCTGGCGTCCCCACTGCGTATAGCTACGCAATACGAAGTGACCGTTCGAAAGGGAACTACTCGGTTACTATCGTAACCTCAGTTCCCTGAGAGTAGGGAAAGAGTATTGCGTAGCCAGCCGCACTATAGTAACCTGGCAAGTTGTCGCTTCAGTTGTTTAAACCTGCTAAAATGGCGTTTTTCGGGGACAAATATGGGCTAAGGCCACGCCCCCTTGGCAGGCTCTGACGTGTAATGGCGTGATGCTAGCTAATTGGCGCACACGTCAGAGGCGCCCGCGCCATTGGACGTGCAGTTGCCGCAGCACAGCCAGTGAGTGAGCCAGACAGTTTAACCTGCAAGCTAGCTAGCCTGCTAGATAGCTAGCCTGCTAAAAACACCAAGCTTACATTAGCTACTGCTACTATTCCCCACCAATTCACAAGCACAAGAGAAAAAGTATTTTGTACTTACATTTAATACCCCAGGAACTCAATGGAAGTTGATTGAAGATGGCATAGTTGGTAGTGTTGTTATAACCAGTCAACTGAACCAACATTCTTTTCACAAAACTGACAAAACCTTGTCAAACTGTCAAAATCTATCAACATTCCGTGCATGAGCTACTTTCTGACATTCTAACTGAAAGTGGGTGAATATCAAAATACATGATGGAAACATTTTGTTAAACCACTTACAAGTGTTATGTTGACAACACTATTGAAACAATTACTTTTTATTACAACTGTACATGAATAAATAGGCCATTTGGCCCTGGACTAATAGGGTATTCTATTTGTCCATTCTATTGGCTCTATTCTATTTTGAAGACTTGTACTGGCTGCACAAGTCTAATTTAAGGCTCTCACAAATAAATAGTATGGGTATATTATACATTTTCTGAGTCATCAGAGTGCCTTGAGTATTGAAGTTGTTGAGTTTTGTGTCCGTGGTTTTCTTTCATGCCACAGGGATAAAAGAAAGCATACAGTTTAGGCGGAAATTGTGAAACAATGTGTGTTATTTCTGGTTTAAAGAAGTCATGTGACCTCTGTGTTTGTCAGACAGATTCAGTACTGGGCTTAAATGAAAGCCTAAAAGGTCCCCTTTCCAACGATACCAAGCACCATAATATAGAATATTGACAATATCCCTAGCATGAGCCTAAACCAGATATACACCAGATTTCAAAAACTGAATTTATCTTAGGGGGTTAGTAACTTCATGAGCTGAAAAAAGTGATTTCGCTACCACCCCTGCACTGCTATCATGATTTTTCTAGTACTAGGGGTATATACCTTGCCAAAAATCACTATAAGACTTTGTCCCCCCAGATGATACCGATGAACCAAATTTGGGGCCCTGGCTCATGGACTAAAAGTGGTCCGCCACACAAAGCAGCCTTTACATGAGAGAAAGCCTGTTGGCACAGCTCCGTCCACTGGACAAGGTCTGGCCCTTCCTTTTTAGTGAGGTCAGTCAGCGGGCTGTTGAGGTCCGAATTATTATACACAAACCACCTGTAATATCCCGCCAGCCCCAGGAACGGCCTCACCTCCTTTTTGGTCTTGGGTCTTAGGCAGGCTACAATCGCTGCTGTCTAATTAATTTGGGGACGCACCTGCCCATGACTCAATTTGAAGCCCAGATACCTTACCTCTACACGCCCAATTGCACACTTCTTCGGGTTGGCTGTTAGACCGGCTGCTCTCAGCGTTCTTAGGACAGCCTTCTGATGTTTAATATGCCGATGCCAATCATTACTATAAATGATGATATCAAGCAGCATATTCCGAATGTGGCCGGAGGATTCTGTCCATGAGACGCTGGAACATTGCCGCTGCCCCAAACAACCTGAAAGGAAGGGTCACAAATTGATGTAATCCAAATGGTGTGGTGAAGGCTGAAAGGGGATCTAAGGGGATCTACCAATATAATATCTACCTTTTGGTAAATCCAGCGTTGAATAAAAACAAGCTGCACCTAACCGAATTTCGATACATCCTTAAATTTGCGATAGTCCACACAGAACCTGACTGAGCCATCCGTTTTTGGTACTAAAACTATCGGGCTCGCCCAGTTGCTGTGGGACTCTTTTATTACCCCCATCTCTAACATGGCCTTTAATTCATCCTGAACTATCTTTTTCTTATGTTCAGGGAATCGATATGGTGCTGAATAAGGTTTGTTCGACCAGGCAGGGGCGAAATTCACGCAGTCTGGTGCTCCTGTTATATAACTGGCTCTGTTTTTCCTGGGCCTGCAGCAAATTTTCCATAGATAGCTGTCCCAAGGTGTGGAGTTTTGCTCGGAGGTCCAGGATATACTGAATTTCCTTTTTACTATCTGAAGGTCCGTCCTCCCAAGCCTCTCTAAGGACATCAAGCTCTGGCGCTTTTAGAGTGGCCGGTGGATTCACCATCTGACATTCACAACAAGCTGTGCACCACCTTGCACACATTCTCGTAAATGCCTGGTCAGAAAAATCGGGCCATAATCCAATTCAGTGTTGACACCTGTCCTGAATGCCCCACCATCAGATTACAATGAGGCACCTGGAAAAGTTTTTCCCGACGGCTTTTTTTCACTAATAATTTGGTTGTATAAATTTACAAATGTGTCTTGGGTCTCTCGGTACAACCTATCTTTTATAATAGCAAAATAAGGTTAGGTGAGTGGTTTGGTTGAAGAAGCTGACCGTCAATGGTTCGGACCATTTTTAAGCATCTCATCTCGAGACTGCTCCAGGGTAAAGTCATCGCGTTCGGGCAGGTTTATATCTGTTTCCACACTCGGTTCCCCCTAGCCCAGAGCTCAAAGGACCCGGTTCAGCTTAACCCATCTGAGCCACCACTCGCCCCACCTGCGCTCTCTTCTTCCAAGAGACACCTGCTCAAACTCCCTAATAATTGATTAAAACCGCACTGGTGCTTAATCAAACAGAAACCAAAAAAATATATAAAAAAATGGCGCAACATGTGCTTCCTACATTATTTACCCATAAAGGTGCGTTTTAGTACCTTACAGTAGTAATATGTACCCTAATATTGCACATACTACTATGAACATTTAGGGGTAAATGAGGTACAAAGATGTCACTTTGAGGGTATTGCCCCAGAGACAAGCTGTTGTAGCTCCAAAAGCTAAAATTTTTGCACTTTTTTCGACAAAACACCTTAGCAACCATCTAGACCATTGTAGCAACCACATCTTTGCCTCTAACAATCCCCCACATCTTTTGTTGCATTGAGTTTTGCACAGGAAAACATCACTCACATTTTCTTCAGAAAAGCAAAAAATGTCATTTAAATGAATCATTTCCCAATAATCAAAAAGCATTATTCAACTAGAAAAAAAAGTTTGTTGAGACAAACTTTAAGTTGGCTTGAGAAAGCCGGACCAGAGAGTTTGAAGAAGTTTAAAGTAGTTAGAAGTTTAAAGTAGTTTAAGGTTTAAAGTTAGTTTAAAGTTTGATTGATAGATTAGTTAGAAAGAAAGAATAGTTGGAAAGAAAGAAAGAAAGAAAGAAAGAAAGAAAGAAAGATTAGTTGGAAAGAAAGAAAGATTAGTTAAAAAGAAAGATTAGTTAGAAAGAAAAAAGAAAGAAAGATAGATTAGTTAGAAAGAAAGAAAGATAGATTAGTTAGAAAGAGCAAGCAAGAAAGATAGATTAGTTAGAAAGAAAGAAAGATAAATTAGTTAGAAATAAAGATAGATTAGTTAGAAAGAGAAAGAAAGAAAGAAAGATTAGTTAGAAAGAAAGATAGATTAGTTTGAAATAAAGATAGATTAGTTAGAAAGAGAAAGACATAAAGATAGATTAGTTAGAAAGAAAGAAAGAAAGATTAGTTAGAAAGAAAGATTAGTTGGAAAGAAAGAAAGAAAGATTAATTAGAAAGAAAGAAAGATTAGTAAGAAAGAAAGATAGATTAGTTAGAAAGAAAGATAGATTAGTAAGAAAGAAAGAAAGAAAGATTAGTTTTCTAAAACATTCTTTTTACAAAGAAAGATAGATTAGCTAGAAAGAAAGATTAGTTAAAAAGAGAGGAAGATAGATTAGCTAGAAAGAAAGATAGATTAGTGTCATGATCCTGGTATTCTCTCTCTCTCTCTCTCTTTCTCCCTCTGCTGGTCTCATTCACACACTCACACACACCCTCCTTTTACACACACACATACACTCACTTATACTCTTATACTCAGCTGTTCCTCATTACCTGTTGCCATCACGCTCATCCTTTCCACACCTTTCCCCTCTTTCTCTCTGATTAGCACCACTACTTCTAGTTCTCATCTTCCCTTTGTCCTCTGACAGATTATTAACGTTGTATACGTATGTGTCTGATCTCTCTACCACCAAGTCTTGTCTTGTCCTGTCTGGTCTATACGACCTTCTCGTCTACCTCAACTGCCTTACGTTTTTGCACTAAATATGCTCTGCCCAGCTTACCTGCCGCTGAATGCTGTGATCGGTTCCGTGAGTACACCAGTCTACGGCCGCTGCTGCTAGCCACCGCTTTTCTCATCTATGGACCTGTTTTACCCTGCCTTGGGTCTTCATCTGCTTTTGATGATTATTTATGAGAGACTTTCTGTTTGCCAGCCAAAGCGGCCAATTGCCTAATTTCTATTAAAGACATTATTACCTGCTTTCGCTTTAGGGTCCTCTCTCTCAACTCTGACAATTAGTTAGATAGATAGATAGATAGATAGATAGATAGATAGATAGATAGATAGATCAAGTTTATTAGTACATAGAATAGTAGTTGAATTGAGTCTAGGGCTTAAGGGATTTTAGATTTGAGTTTTTGTGTTGTGCACTACTGGGCCACCGTAGCCTTGGCTCAATTTGAACATTCTGCAATTAAAGTCAATGGGATTTTTCCGAGTTTTAATCGTTATTTTTATGAAAACTGTAAGTCCGATCAGTTAGAAAAGATATATATTACACCGAGTCAGAACAGTTTGAAGGTCTGAGCTGAGTTTGGAGTATGTAGAGTTAAAGCTCTATGAGGAGTTAGAGTTGAAAATTTGGGTCAGAATAATAATAATAAGTTTAAATAGGATTTCAGTAATTATTATATTGTTTAGGTGCAGCTTGTTGATGCATATATGTCAGTAAACTGTAGTTTAATAAGCTTATATCCTGTGTTTGTTTGTTTTTCCTTTCTAAGACCACACTAATGATGTCATTCACGGTGTCTACACCCTTTGCTGTAAATGAGCGTCTGGTTGTCAATGCATCAGTCACAAGGTCAGAAACTATAACTGATGCTTAAAGGTGAAATGTGTTCTTTCTACACTGGGCTGTGTGTTGTTTCTTACAGGTATTGAAGAACTGAATCAACACTGAGCTGACTAGAGCTGAATAATGACACTATTGTCTTTTTTAGAGCTGCTTGACAGCACGGCAACTTCCTCTCACTCGCTCGTCTCATTCACTCTGGTTGAATAGTATTGCTGTTACGGTGAATATTCACTACAGTGGCAAAACTCAAATGCTGAAATTCCTCTGTTTGGGGTGTGTCTGTAGTCAGTGTGTTTAACAAGGATTTTTTTCTTGGGGGTGCTAAGGGTGTGCTTAACATTTCATAGGGGCATCAATACCATGTAGTTATTGCATATACTATGTATGTACTGAACAAAATTATAAACGCAACACTTTTGTTTTTGCCCCCATTTTTCATGAGCTGAACTCAAAGATCTAAGACTTTTTCTATGTACACAAAAGGCCTATTTTTCTCAAATATTGTTCACAAATCTGTCTAAATCTGGGTTAGTGAGCACTTCTCCTTTGCTGAGATAATCCATCCACCTCACAGGTGTGGCATATCAAGATGCTGATTAGACAGCATGATTATTGCACAGGTGTGCCTTAGGCTGGCCACAATAAAAGGCCACTCTAAAATGTGCAGTTTTATCACACAGCACAATGCCACAGATGTTGCAAGTTGTAAGGGAGCGTTTGGCATGCTGACTGCAGTAATGTCCACCAGAGCAGTTGCCCGTGAATTGAATGTTCATTTCTCTACCATTAGCCGTCTCCACCACACCACACCAGCCCAGGACCTCCACATCCAGCATCTTCACCTCCAAAATCGTCTTAGACCAGCCACCCAGACAGCTGCTGCAACAATCGGTTTACATAACCAAAGAATTTCTGCACAAACTGTCAGAAACTGTCTCAGGGAAGCTCACCTGCATGCTCGTCATCCTCATCGGCAGTTCGTCATCATAACCGACTTGAGTGGTCAAATGCTCACATTCAATGGCGTCTGGCACTTTATTATTATTATTACCTTTATTTAACCAGAAAGAAAACTCATTGAGATTAAAAATCTTTTTTCCAAGAGCGTCCTGGCCAAGACAGGCACTTTGGAGAGGTGTTCTCTTCATGGATGAATCCTGGTTTTCACTGTACAGGGCAGATAGCAGACAGCGTGTATGGTGCCGTGTGGGTGAGCAGTTTGATGTCAACGTTGTGGATTGAGTGGCCCATGGTGGTGGTGGGATTATGGTATGGACAACGAACACAGGTGCATTTTATTGATGGCATTTTGAATGCACAGAGATACCGTGATGAGATCCTGATGCCCATTGTTGTGCCATTCATCTACGACCATCACCTCATGTTGCAGCATGATAATGCACGGCCCCATGTTGCAAGGATCTGTACACAATTCCTGGAAGCTGAAAATATCCCAGTTCTTGCATGGCCAGCATACTCACCGGACATGTCACCCACTGAGCATGTTTGGGATGCTCTGGATCGTCATATACGACAGCGTGTTCCAGGTCCTGCCAATATCCAGCAACTTCGCACTGCCATTGAAGAGGAGTGGACCAACATTCCAAAGGCCACAATCAACAACCTGATCAACTCTATGCGAAGGAGATATTGCACTGCGTAAGGCAAATGGTGGTCACACCAGATACTGACTGGTTTTCAGACCCCATCCAACCCATTATAATTTTGTTCAGTGTGTATATATATATTGCCGCTGTAGTGGACATTCACTGTTACCAGCCCTGAATTTCCTGGATTGCGGGTATGCATATAATTTTACTCATTGCCGCAGGTTTTGCGCTCCCACCCAAAGCGCTCCCACATAAAACCAACTCTCAAACAGCTTGCGGGTATCAAATAAAATAAAAAACGTATTGCTCTTAAATGCAACAAACCGACATAAGCCGTGTATTTGGTAATACACAAAATATTATGTGAAAATGGCCATCTTGGTGCGTATTCACATAAACACAGTCGGTTATGTAAGTGAACCTAAACAGTTGAGAAAGAAAGTGCAGAAGTGTATATGATAAAAGTTGTTAAATAATTGCCTAATATTAATTCTACCTTGGTGCTGCAAGGATATTGCAAAACGCCAAGATAACCAACCTCATCAGAGCTGCCTGCCTGCCTCAGCACAGTCTAACAGCGCTCATCAATGTCAAAATATTTGAGATAATCAATCAAATCAAAGTAGGCCAGGTTTATGTTCACAGGCGTTGACTGCCGTTGAGTGCAAATTCCACAGCGTGATGCTTCAGTCAATGGTTATGCAAGATGTAAGTAGCTCAACAACTCAACATTTAATATTTGACAGCTGTTTTACGATATAAATGACCTCAGAGAGGGAGGTCATGGAGTCTAACACAGAAGACACAAAGGGAAAAGACTCTGAGAAATTGCATTAGAGCAATGCTAGTGGAGACCAGACTGGAGGAGAGAGAGAGAGAGAGCTGAGAGCTGAGAGGGGAGAGAGCTGATGGTAGTCAAAAAGGCACATGAATTTGATCCTGCCAAATTTAAAAATAAACAGCTAACAGATGAAGAGAAGTACTGCCTTCTAAAGAATAAGTGGTTCAGACATAACCATAATTACCCTAAAACAAAGTTTAGTGAAAAGCAATTGCGCTATAATATGAAGTGGGAGGAGAAATATCCTTGGCTAAGATATTTAGTTTCAGAAGATTCCACCTACTGTGCTATTTTATGTCATTTTGCAACAACAAAAAATAACAAACACGATTTTCATACATTTTTGTGACTGGAAAAATGCTATTGGAGAGAAGCGAGGAATCATTTCTAACCACAGCTCTAGTCCAGGGCTCCTAAATGCTTCTGAGTTTGCTGAGAATTTTCTATCAGTTGCACAAGGGCAACAGAAAAGCATTCATTCTGTTCTAAGCAATGCATATGCAGAGAAGGTCAGTGTGAATCGCAAAGCTCTTCTTTCCATTCTAGATGTTATAATCAATCTGTCAAAGAGGAATGTAGCACTGCGTGGTAACTGGACAGGAGAAAGTGAAGATGGCAACTACTCACATGGAAATCTTCATTCGACACCACACTTTTTAAAAAGCTCACAGTCCTTGCGGATGAAAAGATGGATGTGAGCGTACAAGATGGAGTACAACTGTCTGTCTGCATTTGCTACATCAACCATAACAATGGAGCCAAAATAAGCAAAAAGTTTTTGGGTTTCTGTCCCCTTGCCAAACAAGATGCAGCATCTATTACAAAAGCCATCCTGTCACATCTGGAGAAGTGGGGTCTGGAGATTGAAAATCTCAGAGGGCAGGGCTATGATGGAGCCAGAACAATGAGTGGACATGTGAATGGTGTACAACAGCTCATTAGAGAGCTTCAACCACGGACACTAATCACACATTGCCGAAGCCATGTACTTAACCTTGTGGTAGTCCATGGATGTTCTGACATCCCTCTCATAAAGGAACACCATGGCTACCATTGAGAATGTTGCAGTATTTTTCTCTGTATCTGCTGTTAGGAAGAACGTGTTACAAGAGCAACCACAAGGAAGCAAGGACACACAGGCAAGTGACAAAAGAAAAACAAGAGGCATCCCACTCATGTCCGACACACGCTGGGGCTCCAGAGGGAAGACAGTACGTGCTTTTCTGGATCACTTCAATGCAGCCCATTCTGCCCTCATCGAGAATCAGGAATATCATCAAACTCCAACAGGGCTAGCAACCTACGACACAGTACAGAGTCGTTTGACACAATTGTCACTGCTGTCACAACAAACAAAATTCTAGGCTACATCCAACCACTGTCTAAAGAGTTACAATCAACAAATATGGACCTTATGACTGCCTACAAAGAGGCCAGAGAGGTGGCTCAGGTCATTTCTACACTAAGGAATGAGGAGGACTTCCATGAAATTTACAAAAGGTCAACAGAAATGGCCAGCACCACTGATGTGGATCCAGTAAAAAAGCATGTAAAAAATAGGCAGCAAAACAGGGACAACACCTCACAGTCAATAGAAGAACATTACAGACTCAATCTATTCTACCCTTTTATTGACCATGTGACAAGCCAACTAAACAACAGGTTTGTGGAAAACTTGCTTGCTGCATACCTAATACCGTCAGCTTTGTCCAAACTCACCAAAGAAAAGCAAGAAATTATGGTATCATGGTACAGAGAAGACCTCCCTCAGCCAGACTCCACTGACCAGGAGATTCATAGATGGAAGGTAAAGACATCAACAGCAAAAGAAACACTGGATCGCATAGCCATTGAGCATGGGAAATGACAGGCTATCAGGACTTGCAATGATGCATGTACATAAAAACACTGGATCATGAAAAAGTTCTCAGGCGGTGAGATGCTTCTGTACACAGAAGGGTTGCACTGGTGTTTGATTGAAATGTAACATCCTTATTAATACTTATCAGTCCTAAACTTCCTAAAATCTTTTTTTTTTTAAATATTTAAGGCTATTCATGTTTGGAATATGTGATTGTGTATTATCAACAATAAATCATTCATTTTGTGACCTCAGTATTTCTAAAACCCTGCATACGGCCCTGTATCCATGTATTCACTTTTGAAGTGACAGCACTAATGAACCTGCTTGTTCGTAATTCAATTGTTCTTATTTAATTACTGACTACTCACCTTTTATTTTTTATTTTTTTATTCAAAGTTTGAAATCAAACTTCCTTGTGCTGTGTATAAGCTATTGCAACAGAATTACCCCATTATAAAAACAAATACATTCAGTAAGCAAACATTTAGGTGAAATAATTGTAATGTTAATTGATCAGTGTTTATATGTGAATAAAAGCCTAAATTATAAACAATCATGTCTCTTCAGAAGACCTGGATTCGCTTGATTCATGTACTTTTTGAAAATATTGATTACCTAGACTTTCAATGGATGGACAAAAAAATATGAGATCATATTAAAAATATCCATATGGCAGAATATGAATATTCTTTAGGGAGTCGTATCGAAATTAGAAATTCCAGTATCATGACAACTCTACTGTATAAAGCGCTATATAAATAAAGGTGACTTGATTTGCACCACAAGCGCAATTCATTAACAGTTAAAGATTGCACACTTCACCTTTAATTACCTAAATCAAAAAGATGCTGCATAATTAGGGTGCTTTTTTAGAACTAACCTCAAATTTTCCTTCCCATAACAGCAAGAATGAGAACAATGACACAACCCAAGATAATCACGCTACTACATCCGTGGTAGTTAAACTTCCTGTTAATGTTATCTTAAATGAGTAAGTGTGAACTTACTTTTCTCACTTTATATTTGACAGTAAGTGATTATATTACTAATATGTCACTTATTTGTTGTTTCAGTGGAGAGTCAACTCGGTTTGTCAGATATCCTGACAGAGCACAACTTGAGCATGTATATACGGTAAAACTAATTACACTATATGTGCTTTTTTTAAAGTGGACATGAAATTAACATTGCCCCTGTTAAGTATCATTGTGCAGTATTAATTTGTGCACATTATGCCAAAGAAACGTCTCGGTTGCGTATGCAACCCTCTTTCCCTGACGTCGACTGAATGGGATCACGCTAGGGAGCCTGTCATCTTCTAGTACTATTGAATGAGCCAATGCAAATTGGTGTGCATGATTCGCATAACACACTCCGCCCCCGCGGTGCGGGTATAAATACAGAAGTGGATGCACGCACTAGTTGCTTCGCTGAGGTGCCGTGAGTAACTCAGAGTCAGCGGTGGTCCAGCCATAGTGGCTAAGGTCCTTCAGGGAACGAGGGTTGCATACGCAATCGAGACAGTTTTCCTTCCAGTGCCTGGAGGAAAGCCTCCTGACCCCCCGCAATTTTGAGGCGGAGAAGGGCAAGGCTTAGGCCAGGGAAGTCAACTGCTGTTCCACAGGACCACTGGGAAAGCGCACCCTATCAATGGAAGGAAGGGACGCTGCGGAAACCACATCCTGCCCGAAGGGAGGTGACAAGTGGGGAATACACATATGGACTGAACAGATGACCGGCAGTACAACATATGGAATGTCACTGGGATGACTCCAGCCTATAACAGGGGGGAGGATCAACCGAACTGTGACGGCAGAGCGGACTCTGCCAAGGGAAGACACGGGCTCACCGCAGGGAGCCATACCGTGGAAGAATACACATATGGGATCGCCATAGGGATCACAACATATGGACCCAGCCTAACACAGGTTCCACCAGTGCATACGAGTGATAGGCCTGGCTTCGGACGTTCCGCCACGTCTGTTGCCGAAGGGTATGGAGGAACTCGACAGGGTTCGGCTAATAAGGGGAACTCACTGGAGCAAGAATTCCACACGTATCCAGTCCATAGGAGGGGAATGGCGCAGCAAGCCGACACTTCGAACTGTCTTTACAGTGAAACTGGCTTCATGTGAAGGGAGCCCACGGGAAGCAATGGTTCAACACATAGGCTAGTTCTCTAGCGAACGTGTATAGGTGTCGCCCTGCCCTCAACTCTATTTAACATCTGTTCAGCGAGGCACTCTGTGTCAACGCCTAGGAGGGAGCAATACCCTCGCTTAGAAGGAGCTCACCGTTCAGGTGGGCATGTGCATCTTGGGAATCTTTCTCACCAAGATGAAGGCAACCACATGTAGTGGGCCAACCTCTGCTTGGAAACAGCCTTCCCTTCTGCTGCTCACCACCTGGTCTCATAGGAGAGGTAGGAACCTTGGGCACATATCCAGGCCGGGGTCTCAGGTGTCATGAGAGTTAGCCAGCCCGAACTCCAGGCATGATTCGTTGACCGAAAATGCGGGCAAATCCCTACTCTCTAGATAGAGACCAACCAAGCAGGAGAACTGTTTCTTTAAAAACATAATTTTTAACTCACTGCCTTTAGGGCTCAAGGGAGGTCTCTGCAGTGCAGTAGCATCAGAGATAAGTCCCAAGAGGGAAAAGAGGGGAAGCAAGGAGGTTATTTGTTTTCTCCTTGCTCCCCTCAGGATCCTGGTGATCAAGTCGTACTTCCCACGGATTTGTATCTACTGCATCATGATGTGCGTCAATACAGAGGCCACAACATTTTGAGGTGGAGGAGACAGCCCTCACTCCAACCAGAAGCAGGAAGGAAGCACTGAAGTGATCGAACACCTTCGGGATCTCCTCATGGAGAGAAGACTCAATTCAGCGAATAGGCTCCACTTCTAAGGGTGAGCGAGCCTCTTTTTGAGAGGGTGCTCTCACAGAAGTGATGGTCTCTAAGGCATAAAAATTCTTGCAGTAGTAACCAGAACCTCCGCGTCCCGTTCTTTCTAGAACCAGACCTGGAATTCTCCAAGGTCTAGACGCGGGTGCCATCATGCCCCATCCCTGAGAATGTACTCAGAGGAAGGAGTCAGGAAGGCTGTCGAGAGGAGAGGTCGGTTGGGCCAATAAGGGCCAACTAGCAAGACCTGCTCCATCTCTTCCTGATTTTAGCACCGTAGTGTAAGTAAGAACAATTTCTGAGGGGGCCCCAGGGCCAGCTGTGGCCAGAGTTTTTTCTGTGTCGAGGGATATCCACTCAGACGGAGAAGAAACACTGGTTGGAGGGACGAGTCCGGAGGGGCAACAGATGTAACTGTGCGGCCCCAAATTGGTCCCAAACAGCTGGCCAGCTGGGGACGGAGTCTCCACTCTCTCTGGGCCAGAGGCTGTCGTGAGGCTTGTCAGCGGCACGATTGAGCAGGCCAGCAGTAATAAGTGGAATGAAGTGACCATAGAAGCTTCTGACTCCAAGGAGGAGGTGGCGTGCGAGTTGCAACATGCGAGGGGAGCGTAGCTCGATGGTCGCAATGTTGTCTTTTCAGACCAGTACATGCTCGCTGAGCAGCGGTGTCTCGAAGCGAGGAGACTGTAAGCAACTCGAGGCAATAGATGCCAATGCAGTCGGAGGGCACCCAGACCTTTGTTACTGCATGCCCTTTATACGGGGCCCCTCAGCTGGTATTAGTGGACACTCATTCTAGGAGCCGTTGGCCCGGAGAAGCGAAATGTCTGTTTACAGGTTGAGGGTATGGCAACAGGCCAGGGTGTTTATCACATGGAGCGTGTCGCTCTGCCACGGCCACCTCGGGACTCAGCCATGAAGCCAGTGCTGAAGCGGTCTTCATATGGAGGAAGCCGTGTGGCTTATGCCACATGCCATATGCCCCAGGAGCCTCTGAAAAAGTTTCAGTGGGACCCTTGCTCACTTCTTGAATAGCACTGAGCTGACACACCTCTATCTGAGAGATGCACTGGACCGAGACTCCCACTCAAAGGGTAGGACCATGTACTGATACTTCGTACCTTCAAACGCAAGAACACAGGAAGCCTGTGGAGCGGAAGGATAGAGATCTGAAGTACATGTCTTTCAGGTCGAACGCTGCAGACAAAGCTTGGGGATGGGTCATTTTTGAAAATGCATCTCTGTGTTTAGCAAGTGAACGGAGGCTTTCGAAAAAGGGCCTGTTTCAGTTGACACAGATCCAAGATGGTCGTAACCCACCACACATTTAGGGTACAATGAAGTACGGGTTTACGGTAGCTAGACTTCATATAGGCTGATGGGAATGGCTAGCTCGCGTACTTCGCCAGTAGGACTGTGACGTACACACACAGGACAGGAGCACTGCTCAACACCTAGGTGTGATGAATCTCACAAATTTTTAGGAGCATCTCTGCTCAACTCCTAGGTATGATGAATATCACTGAGCCTGGGTGGAAGCCGAGCAAAATGAATTGCAAGCCGAGTCTGAAGGTACCGTTTGAGGCCAGGCTGGACTGGTTGGAAGCATTTTAGGCTTCCATAAAACCGGGCCAGGGGCCAGGGAACCACAGACGTACCCGAGGTGGGGCAGCGAGGTGGATGACAGGGACCCGGCTCGAGAGGCCCGAAGGCGAAGTCTGAGTGTGCAGTGCAACACTTACCTGTCTCCACAAGACGACCAGGGATGCGTGAGAAGGCGGATGACTGGGTCCTCGAACCGCACCCAGCTGCCAGCTGGCGAACAAGAGGGGGCTGAAGGGTGCAAGGCTTTACAGGGTCGTACACCGCCAGACATGCCCTCTTGGGACCCAGGAACAGAGGAATTTGCTCTTTCTTTGAAGAGTGGGTACTGCTTGCTCCGCCTTTTTTGGGACCAAGTGGTGGAACAGACACACACACAAACAAAGACTCCACCCGGCCCTTGGCCTAGAGCGACTGGGCGTCCCTACTACTGCTGCCGGCTCTATGCTGAGGCCTGACTGGAGGCTGCTGCGGAGGCTCAGCGGGAACGGTGGCAGGGGAACACCCTCGGCGACGAGCAGGCAGAGGAACTGCCACCGGCGGCGGGGTAGAGGCAGCAGCGGGCCGCCGGGGCAGGATGTGCCGGATGGCCTCCATCTATGCTTGGGCGGCAGAAAACTGCTGGGCACAGTTCTCTGCTGCATCGCCGACAGAGACCAACCTGGGAAATTGGGGAGACCAGGAACCGAACCTTGTCCACATCCGCCATAACAACCAGGCTGAGCCAACGATGGCGCTCCTGGACCACTAACGGGGACATCGCCAGACCGATCACGCATGCCACGACACTCGTGCCCCAGAGGGCGAGGTTGGATGCAGTGCAGAGCTCACCTATGAGCGCAAGGTCTGGGCTACACTCGTGCATGTCCATGAGTGCCCTGGCCTGATAGACCTGTAGCAGCGCCATGGCACGCAAGAGGAGGCGGCTTGCCCACAGGCCTTGTATGCTCTGCTCGTCAGAACGGGTGAGAACTCACAGGCTTTAGGGGGGAGACGAGGGGCCCCATCCAAAAATCAGCGGACGCCAAACCGCTCTATTGGAGGGACAGCCTCGCAACCCTTCACCGCTCCTCCGTCAAAGGTAGTGAGGGGGGAAAAGCTTATTCGGGCAGTTTCTGGCAGAGAAAGGTGCCGTCTACGACCTGGTAAGCTCTCCATGCACTTCGGGAAGGAAAGGCACTGGGGTGGCGAGCTGAGAACCAGCGCATCCCAAGATACCAATCATCCAACCGAGACTGTTCGGGACATGGTGGAGGATTCCACTCGAGCCCGACACCCCCACGGCGGCCCGATTCAGCATATCTGATGTTTATGGATCTGGCTCGGGCAACGTTACACTCCCAGAGGGAGATAATGCAGCCGAGTCATCATTTCCAGAGGTCAGCTCACCCTCCGATGCTGCAATCGGCATCCTGTCCTCTGGAGAGTCCCCGAATGAAACAGCTGGTCGGTCCATTACAGAGGGACCAGCGCGCTCAACGGGGGGCTCCACCGGCTGCGATGTGATAGAGGAGTGAGGGGTCCACAGGGATTACCGGGCGGGGAAGCCTCACTATGATCCTCTGATCACCCATCCCACACACCGCCGTAGGGTGGCGTGGTAATGGGGACTCCACCTTCACGCATGAAGGCGAGTCTCGATCTCAACACCGCGATATTCATATCCTCACAATGAGAGCACAAACTATCCATAAAAGCTGCTTCAGCATGCTGCATATATACACATACATTATATACAAATATATATTATACATATATATACATATACATTCTATAAACACGTGATACAACTATTGTGACCGCCCATTTGGAGGGAAAGGGAACGATCGCATCCAGAAATGCACGGGTGGAATGGCATCTTGAAAAAGACGCAAACGCACCTGTGTTGCTCTTTCAGGAAATGGGACCCATCACCAGTGCCAGAGCACACACGGAAATGACCACGGCAACACTGAACAGTGAACTGAAACAGTGAAGCACTCATTTTTCCGCCATCTAACCAGCCGTCAACAAACACAGAAATTTTATGCTGTAGAAGAACACCAACACACTCGCTCGTTGTATACAACAATACTCTTTAGAGACATTAAAAACGATCTGCTCCGAAGCAAAAAGCAACTAGTGCGTGCATCCACTTCCATGTTTATACCCGTGCCGCGGGGGGCGGAGTGTGTAATGCGAATCACGCAATTTGCATTGGCTCGTTCAATAGTACTCGAAGATGACAGGCTCCCTAGCTTGATCCCATTCAGTCGACGTCGACTACGTCGAACGTGAACGACTGAAAGGGAACCAGTGCTTCTCTTTGTAATCTTTTATCCAAAAGCAATAAGCTGGTTTCTGTTTATCTGACATTACCAGGCCATGTAGGTAGAAAAAATAATGTTAACCAAAGCCACAACATTATTTAGACATTGTATTAGGATGTTGTTGGTATGTTGTAGTGTGTCACCATACTCGGTGAGTGCTGGTGGTGTTCCTCCACAATTCACTGCAAATTAACATTCACTGTAAAATCAATTCAAGTTGATTTCTGTGATTTCTGTGAAAATAAAAAAGGGTTGCAAATATTGCTTCATGTTAACTAAATCTGAGCTCAATTATTTTAAATTTTTCCTTACAACCAGTTCTGGACTTTTCATAATCCATAACCTTTTTTTCTCTTCCTTTCAAAAAAAATAACACTAGGTGGAGAACATTGGAAAGTTGTCTGTACCTGTGAATATTTCCTTTTTATTTCCAGTGGAGATGACGTTAGATATCTTATGGAGTGTGTCTCTTCCTGAAATAGTGAGTGACAGGCTATTTACATACAGTACATTTGACTCAATTTAAAATCTGCCTCCGGTGATCTGATCACAAGTGCACAGTCCTAAATACAGACTCATTTGCATCTTACAAATGCATTGTGTTTCCATCAAGACTCAGGTTACCTTCAGAGGAGTTCAGGGCGTACATGGCAATTCATGCATCTCATTTGGATGTAAACGTCCTTGTGCATCCCAGAAAACAGAAAATCACAACCTACTCTTATAACAGTTTTTGTGGGAAAACAATGGTTTTAAAGATTTAAAGATTTAACTTCAAAGATAACCACCCAATGATTTTTTTTTGCTCAACTATTGCTCAATCGAAGGGTTAGATGGTTTTACTTTTACTATACTCTCATGACCAGCCACAAACATCATGAGATGTGAACAACTTGTTCTTCTTCTTCTTCTTCTTCTTCTTCTTCTGTGTGAGCCAGAATGAAATCGGTACAACTTGTGAAAACCAAGTTTCCTCCAAAAATGGCAAAAGCTCCAATCTGACACAGGTGAGTTTTTTTTTTTTTTTTTTGGCCTTTAACTCTACTGTAATTTTTTTCTTATTATAGTAAGTAGTAAGAATTGGTTTCTTACTATGGGTTTTCTTACTATGGAGTTGTATCTTTTTCTCTAGCAACATTGCAGTGCCATTACGTGTCATCTCATCTGTTGCTCCATCCAGCTGTTGAGTGATCAACCAATCAGCTTTAGGTTTACTGGGAATATGAGTTCAGTCACACAGGTAAAAAATATCTTATAATGTATCAAATGCATTAGTACCAACTACAGATGCACCGAAACTGCGCTTGTGTACTCGTACTCTGATACCACGCAGCATGTACAGTGCTTGTGACAAAGAAACACAACAGAGCAAACAGAGAGCAGAATCTAAATATCAGAGAAAGATGTCTATGAAGTAAATGTATAGAATTAATAGAATGTTAAACAAATTAAATATATCTGCTGAGCGTGAGCTGATAAGCGAAACGCGGAGTGGATTGAGCGTGCAGCAGCACAGACACTCAAGCTTGTCGAGTGCACATCCCCTTTTCACATACATCAGTGGAAAGTTTGTAGTTCGGTTAGATATGTCAATCAAAAAGAAGGTAAATCGAGGCACATATTTCTAACGTTAACTGATGGTAAAAAGAGAGAGAGCACACACCTCTTTTGCATGCTCTTGATTGCTGATCGCTCACTCAGCACACATGCATCATTTGGATTAAAGGCACACTATGCAAGATTTGTACCTTAATATAACAGCTTTGAAATCATTTTGATGGTAAACGAAGGGGTCTAGGGGTCGCTGTTTGAGGAAAACAGAAACTGCAAAAACCTTTTGCCAAGATAACAGCTCTGAGTTTTCTCCTATAATGCCTGATGAGTTTGGAGAACACCTGACAAGAGAATAGAGACTATTCCTCCATTCATAATCTTTTCAGATCCTTCAGATTCCCAGCTCCATGTTGGTGATTTTTCTCTTCAGTTCACCCCACTCATTTTCTATAGGGTTCAGGTCAGGGGACTGGATTGGTCATGGCAGAAGCTTAATTTTGAGCTCAGTGAAATATTTTGTGTTGATTTTGATGTTTGTTTTTGATCGTTGTCCTGATGGAAGATCCGATCAATGCCTGTTATAAGATTTCTAGCAGAGACTGTCAGATTTAGATTTTTTATCTGTTGGTATTTGCTAGAATCCATGATACCATGTATCTGAACAAGATGGCCAGGACCTCCAGCAAAAAATAGGCCCACAAATTAAAGATCCAGCAATATATTTAACCTTGGACATGGGGTCCTTTTTATCCCTGTTTGCACCAATACCATCTAGTTTTTTTGCTGCCAAAAAGCTGTTTTGTTTGTTTTTTAGGCTTTCTGACCCCAAGACTCAACTATACTAATCCTTACACATAATCCTTGGAGAGTCTTTGGCCACTCAGACTTTCCTCCTCGCCGTTCATTTAGGCAATATAGACACATGTCCTCTTCCAGGCAGATTTGTAACATCTTTAGTTGATTGCAACTTCTTAATTATTGCCCTGATGGTGGAAATGGTATAGCTTTTTTTTACAGCCACTTTCTATTTTGTGAAGCTCAACAATCTTTTGCTGCACATCAGAACTATATTCTTTAGTTTTTCATAAAATACATTTTATGCAATATAATGTTGCAATTCTTAAACTGTGAAAAGGAGTTTTATTTTCTGCAGCTCCTTTTTATCAGTTAATAGAGGTTAAACTAAATATACATATAAATAGGGCTGTAGTCAAGACCACCTTTGTCGAGTCCAAGACAAAACCAGGACTAGTCGAGACCAAGTCAAGACCAAATCCAAAGAGATTCGAGTCCAAGACAAGACCGAGTCCAAAAAGGTTCGAGTCCAAGTCAAGACCGAGTCCAGGACAGGAAAAAAAAGTCTTATGCATGACATTATCAATACAATCATTTTGGGTTATTATTTGTTGATCTAAAAGCAAAAACAGTGTCACAACACCCAGGATTTTAGGCATTCCCCTTGATATCATATAATCTTCTAATCTAAAGAAAACAGAATGATGATGTAATGAGGAGTCACCAGATTGAGGATCCATCTGCAGCTTTATTAATACTGAGTCAAAAACAGGTACAAGCAAGGTCGAGGCAGGCAGCAAACATTCAAAGAACAAAGGACAGGTAAGAGGTCTGGGCAGGTAGCTGACAATCGTAATCCAAAAGACAGGCAAAGGTCGAGGCAGGCAGCAAAACATTCACAGAACAAAAGACAGGCAAGAGGTCTGGGCAGGTAGCTGACAATCATAATCCAAAAGACAGGCAAAGGTCGAGGCAGGCGGCAAGGAATCAAACAACGAGAAACAGTCCAAGATCAAACACAGAAAATAAGCCACAGTAGAAAACGCTCAGAAATGATCACCACGGCAAATCAAGACTTCGCAATGGTGGTGTGTGTGTGGACTGTTTAAATAGTGTTTGTGAAATGAGTTGCAGGTGTGTGTGTAATCAGTCCCAGGTATGAGGGCCTATGGGATTTGTAGTCCGAATAGCAACAGTCAATATTCTGGTGAGAGCTCCCTCTGGTGACCTAGAGGAGGCGGAAAGGAAGCCTCTCCTGTTACAAATGACATATGGTGATACCTCATAATAGCAGTGTTAGAACTGATAATATACAAACTGCAACCCACTACTATTACCAATAGAAATTATTAATTCTATTAGCCTATAGAAATTAAATCATTATGTAATAATGAAATAATTAATGATTTTAATTTTATTTAAAACAATTGACTAATTCAAAGAACAAAAAAAAAAAAGAATATATATATATATATAGGCCTAAAGGCGCACACACATTCGTTTCGACTGTCTGATCAGCCTCACATTCTGTTCCTGTCAATCATACACGCAATGTCAACCAATTAAACTACATGAGGGAGGGCCGAGCCAACTCACACACAGAGATGCGGATAAACTGCGGATCGGGCAGATGACGTGACGAAAAATAATACAGTATTTTAATTAAATTCTGGTGGGTGGCGGTTGAACCAATCAAATGAAAAAAGTTTGCCATTAAGCAAACCTGCAAGCTATGAGCCCAGCTGTCAGTAGGCTACTATTGGAGGAGTTATTTTGTTTCGATATTAGCTATATTTTAAAACAGCCATTCATTGTAGCCTACCACTCGTGGAATAGGCATTTAAAAGAGAGGCAGATTATGTAGTGATATGACTCAGAAATTACATCGGGCAATGTTCAGATGTCTTCAGCGAGCTCAATCAAGCTCAATAACATCCATATTAAAAAATAGAATAAAATAAAAAGAAGGTAAGAAAAAAAGAAAAACGGAAAACTTTGCCCATTAATTAGATCTGCAAAGCAAGCAGGCAAGTTTTCGGGTTGTTATGGACAATTAAAAATGTGAATATTCACGTTGCACTAGCGGTGGACTTTCAGCAAGTTAAAACATTTATTTTTTAAAGAGCCGTATGTGAGTCAAAAGAGCCGGTTCTTTTCAGTGAGCTGAGTCAAACGAGCCGGCTCACGAAAAAGAGCCGAAATGCCCATCACTAGTTATTAGGTGGCCAGTGTTTCACTTTCCCTCCAATATTATTATGTTCCCAGTAAGCACACATACATCGTGGCGACGTATGTGCTTACTGGGAACATAATAAAGACACCTGGACTCGGTCGGGACCAAAAGCCATATTTGGCAAGACCAGTGGCTGAGACCCAGACAAGTCAGAGTCCAAATACCAGCGAGTCCGAGACAAGTTCGAGACCATAGAAAAACCGTCTCGAGTCCGGACTTGAGTCCAAGACCGGACTCGAGTACTACAGCCCTGCATATAAACATACAACAAAGGAATAAATATATATAAATATGATTTATACTAGTTATATAAACCAACTCTGATATGTTGGTACATTAACAAAAAGGTCTACAACCCTGCTCCTGAAGACCAACTCTCCTGCAAAGTTTAGCAGTTAACATTATCTTGAGATACCTGTGAATATCTGATTCCTCAAAAGGCCTAATATACAATGAAACTGCTGGAATGAAATAGTGCCACAGTTTTTATGTGCAAAGGTAATATTACATTTAGCAAGGTGACTTTAAGGCATAGAAATGTAAAATTCTAAATCAAATTTTATGTAGATTACAGGGACAATACATACATATAATACATTTAACTTGCATACAATGTTGCATATAACATTGTAAGTAACTTTGCATGAGCTAAACATATACCCTTTACTCTCAGAAAATAAAGTACATAATTGTACCTTTAGGGGTACAATGGCTTGTCACTGGCTGTACCCTCAAGGGTACAATATTGTACCTTAACCTTTAAAAGAAACGGTTCATATATGTACATTTTAATGCTTTTTGACCCTCAAAAAGGTACATATATGTACCTTGAGGTCCAATAATAAGCCCTATGGGGTACGTTAGTGTAGATTGTACCTTGGGGGAATGGACTCCTACTGTACCCCTATTTCTGACAGTGTTTGACAACTGAATATAATTACAATATAAATTGTACAAACTTTCCTCCTCGTGCACTATGGCAATATAGACACATGTCCATATTCCAGGCAGATTCGTTACATCTTTAGTTGACTATAACTTCTTAACTATTTCCCTGATGGTGGAAATGGGAATTTGCAATGCTTTAGCTTTTTACAGCCTCTTTCTATTGCAAGATATTTGTAATTTGTAGTGATTACAATTTAGCTCAAAGGAATTATTAATTAATTTATAGGGAATTCGAAAGAGTCACTTATTACAACCGAGCAAATGACTCGTTCGCGGTTCATTTGAACTGGCTGTAACTATCAACTCTGCAACGGATATAAATATCCAAACTATAGTGAAACACTATAGTTAGCAAGGTAACTTAGATCGAAGTTCAAGACAATAAATTCGAAAGCACATACACAAGCAATGTCTTTTCAAATACAAACAATACTTTATTGATTATATACTAACACATAAAGCTAATATCTAACACAAACGCACACGCAGACACACGCATTCATACAAGTTACAGAAAGAAAGAAATAAAGAAATAAAGAAAGAATGAGTTTGGAAAGTATGAGTTTAAGGGTAAGAGGAAGAAAATTCCGAATTTCTATATGCACTCAAGACATGACCTGAACGAACCATCAATCATTAATTTAACCCTGGCCGTTTCTTAGACAGGTTATTAAATTTATATACACCAGTTCAGCTTAAAAGTCTGGAGGTACTTGCTCGCTTGCGTTCCTCTTGAGGGTTCCCTTTTGGTTGGGTACAAAGGGTGTTTTTCCTCGTTCGTTTGTCGGCTGGTCTCCTCGTGCTTGGATAAATGTCTGTGGCGTTCAGTCACGTGGTGTGCTGGAGCTGCAGGCGGATGGATGAAGGTCTTTGTTTGAAGCTGGCTTTGCAGAAGAAACGTGGATCGAAATCTTGCCGCAAAACTTAACTTAGAACCGAGACTCACAATGGAAAATAAAGGAAAACTTAGAAAAGAAAAGAAAATTTAGACGAGAGTAGTAAGATGGCTTGAATAAAACTGTTGAACCCGTTCTTCTGATCTTAATTTGGGTTCCTTCGTCTGCGCGTTTGTTACATGGTTACTAGTCTGATTTAGATCTTCATCTTTTTCTGCCCATCTCTCTTGAGAGTGATAGCAGAGCGTTTCTTGAGGGTGAACCCAGAGAACCCAGAGATAGAGCAGCACAGAGAGAGAGTGGGAACTTTGTTTCGGGTCTAAGATTTTAAACTCAAAGTTTGTCCCCCCTCCTGAAGAGATCGGACCAATTAGACACTGGCTTTGTTTGTCTCATCGTAAATCATGCATTATCTGGGATCTCCTTACTTTCCAAGCTCTAGCAGAGAGTACAGAGGCCACAGTTTAGACCTCATTACTATTATAAGAATACGAAACATTTTACACAGATTTCAATCAAGCCATCTTTTGAATCACGAGCATACGATCCTACTGATATGAAACACAACACACTTTCATTCAAACATCTAACAGTTATAACCATTAAATGACTTACATGGGATTTAAAGCATATTAAATGGACACATATATCGTAGAAACACATAGAATGATGTATGATGTTTATAAGTCCATTGAAAATTGTTATTAAATGATTTTATGTATAGTTAGGTAAAATCTCAGTTCTCTGGTTTGAAGAGAAGAGAATTGGTTTGGTCATTCAGAGGTCCTTAAGGAGGAGGGGTCAGGAATGTTTGTGGGGTTCAGCAACATCTCTGGACCGATCCGTCTTTTAAAACCCCCTCACATTGACAAGTTATTCCGTTAGTTTTGGCCATTAGAAGGGTCTTTTGCAGACTCTCTGGCGCCGGGATGGGTGACTTATGGCTCTACGTTGGTGATTTGACCCTGGTATGTGAGGACTCTGTGTGGGACCTTGGTCTCTGTCTTTCTCTTAACCAGTCAGTATTTCGGCAACAAAGCTAGCATTGACCAGTTATTTCGTTAGTGCTGGGGGCTCTTTTAATTAGTCAGACCGGTGATGCCTGGACCCCATGACAAGATTGATGAGGATACGAAGTCCTGACCAAATCTTCCTCTTTGTTCGGCAGGAAGTGGAAAAGTTGAATTAATTTTCTGGAAGAAGATTAGTTGGTGGTTGGTTCCTTCTCATTGTCGCTACACTATTTTGTGAATCTCCACAATCTTTTGCTGCACATCAGAACTACATTCTTTTGTTTTACTCATTGTCATGGATGATTAAGGGAATTTGGCATTTGTGTTTCCTCATATTTGTACACCTGTGAAACAAGAAGTCATAGCTAGACAATTTCATGTTCCTAGTCACCCTGGTGTGCTAAAAACTATAAATATTAATGGGAATATACTTCAGAGATAATTTACTTATAAAAGAGTCTAGGGGTGCCAATAACTGTTTTGGAGAAAGACATTTATTTCATAATGTGATCAGGAAAAGGGGTATCGGTGCATCCCTTACCAACCCTTTTTTCCTGTAGCCTCTTCTTTTTACATTTTAGGGTCAAGTCAAGTCGTCATCTTTATGTATATACCGCCTTTAAGTCAAGTCACCTTTATATTGAAACAATACAGATTATTTCAAGCAGATTTACAGTGATAACAATAATTCAATGATGCAAACAGTTCATTGCAGCTGCATGTACAGCAGCTCTGAAAGATAATAGTGTCATTGTTCAACTAAAGTCAGTTCAGTGTTGATTCAGTTCCGTTATAAAGATCATCAGTTATTAAATTAGTTAATTTCATCTATAAAGCAGTTCTGCAGAAAAACAGTGATGTCCAGCTAGTGTCGATGCAATCAAATCAATAATATTGTTGGGTGAGTGTCTTTGACTTCTAGTCTTGTTTTTCAGGTGTCTGGTTTGCAGGTTAGGATCATAAGCTGGGGGTTTCTCTCATTTGACACTGAGAGGTACATCCAATATCCCCCAGATGACTCTCATCAGCTCTTTGTAAGAAAAATAAAACATCATCAGTTCCTCTTTCTATGAAGGCCATGCTTATAATGAATTATAGCCCCATTTATACTTATTTATAAGTAAGTATTACTATTCTATAAATATATTTATAAAAACTCATTAAGACCTATACTGCATTATAAGAACAGTTATAGTTATAGTTACATTTATATTATTTTTAATAATTATTTAAAAGTCATGCATTTGCTTTTTCAAAGCATGCTCAAAATCCATTATAAATTGATTTATAAATGATCAAAGATAAAATAGTTTCAGAGACACTTGTTTGCTGTACCAATTAGTTAATCAATTATGTCTTTAATGACTAATGTTTGCATTAGAGGTCATGAATGGTAATTTTGAATTGTTAAAATCTATATATCCTCAAACATATGCATGGTATTGCTTATAGCAGTTTGGAATTATACTTTAAAAATATTGTTGCAGTGTTTTTCTAGTATGTAATATTTAAATATATATATATATATATATATATTTAAATTTTCTTTCTTTTTTATTACAGGACTAATATTCATTAGTTATATTTACAAATAAACCACTTAAAATGTATAATGAGCACATCTTCATGACTTCTTAACATTTGCTTGAGGAAAATTGCATCCTATGTTTTCACTTTATTTAAAGCACTTTATTAATAAAGGTTAGTAACTGTATTATCACTTACAATAAGTATTTATAAGAACATAACAATATATCCACTTATTTGACAGAAATAAATCTGAATTACAAAAAATGTATTGTAATTATAATGTAATAACTTTATAGCAGCGCTGGTTGCATCTTTATAAATACATTCATGTAACCATACGACGGAGTAATTAATACCTATAAGATCTTGCATTTGCTTTTACAACGCGCATGCATTGAACACCAGTATTATACATTGATTTATAAGTAATTATAAAAAATAATATAAATGTAATTTGTGCTGGTTTTGTGCTGTAATTTGTGCTGTTCTTATAATGCATTATAGGTCTTAATGCGCGTTTATAAATATATTTATAAAACAGTAATACTTGCATATAAATAAGTATGGATATATAATTCATTATTAACATGGGCTTCATAGAAAGTGATACCACATCAACTTCTGGGAGGGTATATTTGACCTTGTTGGAGTAATTTTTCATCTTCTCTGTTTCTCTGTGTTCTACAGATTGTGACAGAGCTGGAGGTCCCATCTCAGGCTCTCACAGTGTTTATTGCCTCTCTGTCCGTCATCCTTGGACTCATTGCTATGGCGATCATCTTTGTGCTGCTGTATAAAGTCAGTGCTTATAACACATAATACAGTTGAAGCTTGAAGTGTAATTTTTTTATCCTAAAATACTGAATATTAATTTTCAAAACTGTAAGACAGGGCTCTTTAACTCCAGTCCTGGAGGGCCAGTGTCCTGCTGAGCTTGTCTCTTAACCCTAACCAAACACATTGAACAAGCAAATTAAGGTCTTTCTTTTCCCATGTAACGCAACAGCCATGGCCCTTCTAGTTCATCCTGCTACAGTAGACATGCACCAAACCCTCACGATAGGTTGAGCTAGAAAAATATTGATGGATCTGAGCAGACCATTGTCAATATTTTGTTGGTGCCTGGGGGGCTCAATGTTTCTATTTTTGTGGGAGATGAGATGAAACCCCATGAATAGCATACTAATACTAGTCAGTGAACAATAAACTGGGTCAAGATAATGTAAATGGTAAATGGGGCGGATTGAAATGGAATTATATTTTATATTTAAATGGATAAATGGAATTATATTTTGCAATGCTTATGCCACAGAAATTACACTTCACCTTTAACTGTTGATATTTGTGTCCTGTGGATCTGTTGTTTTTAATTTACTATTATTTGTAAATAATAATATTAATAATAATAATAATAATTTGTGCTGCTGGATTTTTCAGAGGGGCTTTTTCAAAACATTTTCAACTGATGACCAAGACAGCCCAGTGCTGCCATCTGCTGGTGAAGATAGTTTTACTACAGCCAATGTTGACTAAACAACAGCAGATGCCCCTGGTGAGAGTGCTGCATCTAATGGTATGAGGAAAGGTCAACCCTGTACTTTCACCTCGCTGCTCGATACAACGAAGTCCCATCAAGTCCCAAAAATAACCATCATTGCCAATTTTCTCTGTATTTCTCTGACCTTACAAAAATGACCAAAATCCCGATGTTTGACTGATGGATTTTCCACTTCTTTGCTGGTTTGGACCAAAGTAGTTTTCTTAGATGCCAATGTATTCTTTTTTGTATAGTACTTTAGCTTCATTTATAGCATTTATAGCAGTGTGCCATTTTTTTATTTGAACCAAACATTCGTGGAAATGAATTAAGTTAATAAATGAAGCATTTAAATTGTGCTTTTAGATACTACTGTACACTCAAAATACTTTACTAATTGATGCCAAATACATTTTATGCAATAAAATGTTGTAATTCTTAAACTGTGAAAAAAAATTGTATTTTCTACAGCTCCTTTTTATTATAGAGGTTAAACTAAACATACAAAAAAGGAAAAAAAATATATATATATATGGGGGGGATTGGTCCTGGTAAACAAAATGTCCCCACAAAGATTGTAATAACAGTAATTTTTCACCTTGTGGGGACATGTTGGTCTCCATGAGGAAAACAACTTATAAATCATACTAAATGGTGTTTTTTTGTGTGTGTGTTTTTTTAAATGTGAGGGTTGTGTTTAGTGGTAGGGTTTGGGTAAAGAATATACTGTTTGTATAGTATAAAAATCCTTATGTCTATAAAAAAGACCCCATAAAACATGGAAACCCAACATTTGTGTGTGCACTGGTTTGTCCTACATTATGAGAACCCAAAGTCCTTATATAGACTGCAACAGTGTCCACCAACTTTTACAGCGACACTGGTTCGGAAAAGTATTATTTATTTTTTTCATTAATTTTTCCAAAGAGATTTTTAAAAAATCTTCATTAAAGCCACAACCCATGAACCAAGCCAATCAGCTACGAGGTGAATCACAACACTACAAACTTTGATTTGAAAAAAACAAAAAAAACAAAAAACTGAGAATCGGAGAAAAAGATAAAGGTTCAATACTGTGTACTTCATGGCTACTAATGGAAAGAACTACAATCTCATGACGCATTGCGAACAACATAACTGAATTAAAAAATATGTAGAAATATAAAACTCTTTTACAAATGTTGATTATGTAAAAACAAAGCATTTTAAGTTTATTGCAAAGTTTGCATATATATACAAAAATGGGAGAGGGCAGAGCTAAAGAGCTATTTTGGCACGCATTCCTTTTTAGACTTTCTGATTAGTGTAATATTCTGTACAGCATCATGGGTAATGTCAAGTCATTGTTTCAAAGCAGCTTTACAGTGATAACAATAATTCATTGATGCAAACACTTAATTTCGGCTATACTGCAGCTCTCAAAGAAAATAATCACTGTTCATCTGAAGTCAGTTCAGTGTTGATTCAGTTCCGTTGTAAAGATCATCGATTATTAAATTAGTTAATTTAATCTATAAAGAAAACTCTCATCCAATAGTGTCAGTTCAGTCAAACCAATAATATTGTTGAATACTAAAGTGTCCCAGACTAATTAAGCCAGAGGCGACAGTGGCAAGGAACCCAAACCCAAACATCAGGTGACAGAGTGGAGAAAAAACTTTGCGAGAAACCAGGCTTAGTCAGAGGGCCAGTTCTCCTCAGGCCAATGAACGAACACTGTGTGATTATGATTTAGGCTGCATAACAAGTCAGATATCAGATTGTGGATCGGTAGCATTTAAATATTTTATCCAGTTCCTTTTGCTTGAAGATCAGATTTATCATGTCAGTATGGAGACAAAGCAGGTCATATGTCTGCGCTGGGGATCTGTGCAGATGGCTGTCATGTCGACGAGGCCTTCACATGGGATTGTCTAATTGACAGTATCTCTGCTGACATTCAGGACTGCGTTGTGGTCATGATATGATATGGTATCTGATATGGATGCGGACAGGATATGCCTGACTATGGTAACCTCAGGATAAACAGAGGGTAATATTAGCATAGAAGCCATTCTTCTTATCATATAGCAAGTACATTGGGTACAGGCAGGGCCGGTTCTAGACATTAGGAGGCCCTAGGCAAAATTCATGTTGGAGGCCCCCCCACCCCCAATAAAAAAAACACTTGAAACAAAAATGATTCCTAACCTTTTTATTTATACAACATTTAATTTTAAAAGCAGTATATTTTTACTTACACAGTGCATAAGTTTGGACACATTACTATTTTTAATGTTTTTGAAAGAAGTCTCTTATGCTCATCAAGCCTGGATTTATTTGATCAAAAATACAGAAAAATAATATAGTGAAATATTATTAAATTTTTAAATAATGGTTTTCTATTTTACTATACTTTATATTTCTGTGATGCAAAGCTGAATTTAGTGTCACGTGATCCTTCAGAAAACTTTATAATATTCTGATTTATTATCAAATGTTAGAAATGGTGCTTAATATTTATTTTATAACCTGTGATACTTTTTTCAGGATTTTTGATTATTAAAAAGTTGTTTTAAAAAAGTCTTCACTATCACTTTTTATTTATTTAACATCCTTTCTGAATATTCCTGTTTTTTTCTGTATTTTTGATCAAATAAATGCAGGCTTGTAGAGCATAATAATAAACTTCTTTCAAAAACATTAAAAATAGTAATGGGTCCAGACTTTTACCGGTAGCCTACTGTATGTACATATTAATCAAACTTTATCTAAGGTAATCTCTTTTTTGTTTAATGAAGATGTTATTGTTGTTATTTTGCTGTTTTATTCAATTTATTCACAGTTCCAGAATCCCACTTCAGTAGATGAGCATAAGTGCTTTATATTGAATTTGCATTGCTACCTTAAATATGCTATACACAAATCAAGTGGAAGAGAAAGACACGATCGCTACTGAGCAGAAAAAAATATATAAACTGATATTATTGGCGTAATGTCAGGGTATAATCTAATCAGCAGCAGAATTTAGAAGATAGACCCATAGATATGAGATCCTTTATTTGAAACATTTAAAAATGTTGTAGTGTGTTGGCTTTTTAACTTAGAGTACAAACGTCTTGTCTTTTAATTTTGTAGCTTTTTTACTAGTCAGCTCCGGACGCGATGTTATTCATTGTACGCCCAAATTCAAAGCGTCGCGTCTGGGCACGTTAATGACGCTCGCGCTCTTTTAAACTCGTAATAAAGCGGTGAATGATTTTTCCAGAAATGACGCTGATCTACAGTACAAGTTTATATTTAGAATACATTGCAATCACCCCAAAATAGATGACGACAACTCACACACCTGCATTATGAGCTGTGCTTCTTTGTGTGCTTATTAGGCTTTTGCCTCGCAGCACCTGATGATGCGTTCGTTACACATACTTTCAGAAGCCGGCACCCGCTTTGTAACGGACACATTAATTGGTTTAACTGCAGTAATGTAACAGTCTATGGTTAAGATAAACATCGTCACTATTTTTAGTTAATTAATAAATATTGAAATAAATTGTAGATAGGACATTTGTACTTTTTTTTTTTTTGTCCCTCTGTCTGGGCCCCATCCCGCCAATCGGGCCCTAGGCACGTGCCTAGTTTGCCTTTGCGTTAATCTGGCTCTGGGTAGGCTACAGGGAAGTGTTCCCTGTTCCGGTCATTGATGCAGCCTACTGTGAAAAGAATAGCTAGTGGAGATTGTAAAGTTGTCAACAATACGTCATCAAAAATCGGTAACACTTTATAATAACGTTCAGTTGTAAGTCATTAATAAGCATACCTGTCAAGTTTTGGATTTGAAAATAAGGGAAATTTTCCGGCGCCCATCGCGAGCAGTTTTTTTCTGTTTCTTTTACAGTTTTTCTTTTCATTTCACATAACTTTTCTTTACTCTTTTAGTGAGTTATTGTACAAATTTGTTGCAGACTTTGCATTCGCGGTATTTACATGAGGGTTTTGTTTTTTTGGCAGGAGTGCCCAATTCCGTTTTTTTTTTTCTTCTTTTTTTAACGAACTTTATTATGAACAATGCACAGGACAATAGGTACAGAGAACACTACAAATACTATGCGTGCCTTCCGTCTCTGTAGTAGCGTCCATCATCCGTCTCTGTTTTTGTTTTTTTTTCTGTTTTTTTCCCGCGTTGTCACCATAGATAGACTGTAACGGTACGTTCACACGGGGCGTCAGCGTCAACGCTTCCCATTGACTTTGAATGGGTGACGTCAAGCGTTGCCGAAAAGAATTGTGGATCCGTCGGCGGCGCTTCACTGGCGTTGCTCGCGGCAGAAGTTGAGAATTTTTCAACTTCTGCCGCGAGCAACGCCAGTGAAGCGCCGCCGACGGAAGCGTCAGCCAATCAGATCACTCTATGCAAATACAGTAGCCAGGCGGCAGCCAATCACGTTCATCCTGTTCAAGAGCAGCAAACTGAGGATACATTTTAAAATGGAGGAAAAACTAATTATTGCGGTGGGCAATCACCCGGTCCTTTATGACCATTGAATGACAATGAAGCTTGTTGTTGAGTTCCTGTCTAATTTCATTGGCTGACGCTGCTATGACCATGGCGTCAGTGCCAAACTTCAGCCACGCCTTTCGTCAAGCGTTGACGCTGACGACCCGTGTGAACGTACCATAAGGGTTGTCACTCATCATCTGACCTCACACACTAACCTCATGACAACTGCCACCTACAGTACCTGTAGTAGGCTACTGCAGGTGGCAGTTATCACGAGGCTACTGACAGACTCAGATTAGGAATGGTTTTTTTTTTGTTTTTTTTACTCCGCCCGGCCCGGGGTAGCCTATTATTATTTTTTAATAACGCAGGTTAAAAACCGGGAGATTTACGGGAAAATACTAATATGGGAGGACGGCGGGAAAGAAGAGTAAAACACGGGACTTTCCCGGCCAAAACGGGATACTTGACAGGTATGTAGTAAAAACAAGTGGAAAGCGTGAGCGCACCACTCTCTCCTTTCCACAAGCGCTTGCTGTCCCGTGGCGTCTGTCGTTGCTATGCAACCATGAACTGCGCTCTCCATGATGACAAGGAAGTATCAGCAAAAGATTAATTGATTTCTAGCCCTTGCATTAGCTTTACTTCTAGATATATTTATGGAGATGAAAAATAATAAGGCGCCCTGTACAGCTATGATCAGCTGTTCGGCCGAGCATTCAATGTTTACGCTGCGAGCTGATCAGTTGGTTCGTTGCTGCCACACTCTATCACTCGCACACCATAAAGAGCAAATTGTTTTTTAATGTTTCAATTTCGTGATTAAAATTACATAATTTGGAAGTGGATAATTTCTTCACAAACAGCTCATTATGACTCAATGTTAGACTCGATAGTGTGAATAAGATCAGCGCAACGCAGACCACTGCATTGACAGCGTGAAACATATGATCTGTCTACAGCCAGGGCTCAGCGGAAGACAGAAAATGCCGGTCCAGCGCTGATTGAGGAATTAAATTCGAAAATAAAAGACAGTTTGACATCTTTTTTCTCGCATCTCGCATTCTCGCATTTTTTCTCGCATCTCGCATCTATCCACTACCTGCTACATTAGTGCACTGCACCCGAGCAAGCAGCACACTTATTGTTCTTCTTAAGTTTTCTTCTTATTAAGTGTGCTTGCTGAAAGCAGCACACTTATTGTTCTTCTTAAGTTTTCTTCTTATTATTATTATTATTATTCCCGGGAGAAAAATTTTGGCCAGCTCCTGCGCCTAGGCCCTTTGAGACAGAGACACCGTTCCAACTTTAAAACGTACGGTCAGTACCGGTGTAAGTTGCTCGCGAAGATGACATCACGAGTCCATGTCGTTTGTCCGCCATAGTGGATTGAACAGAAAGCGAAACTAAAGTTTCACAGGTCACAAATTTGGTCCGAACTTCACGAAACTAGACGTCCATGATCCTTGGACCAAGCCTCACAAAAGTTACTAGAAGGATTTTTGATTTTCGGAAGCGTTTGCCCGTCACAGCCAAACGAAATCAGCGGCGTAGTCGCCAAAACAGGAAGTAGTTCATATTTCAGGAACGCTGTCACGTATCGAAACCAAACTTTGTACATTAACTCGAGACTCCAATGTGAGGATGTACAAGATAAAAAATAAAAAAAAAACCTTACAAAATTTTTCATTATTTGGCAACCCCCCCCCCCAGCTATTTGGCCAGCTCCTGCGCCTAGGCCCTTTGAGACAGAGACACCGTTCCAACTTTAAAACGTCCGGTCAGTACCGGTGTAAGTTGCTCGCGAAGATGACATCACGAGTCCATGTCGTTTGTCCGCCATATTGGATTGAACAGAAAGCGAATCTAAAGTTTCACAGGTCACAAATTTGGTCCGAACTTCACGAAACTAGACGTCCATGATCCTTGGACTAAGCCTCACAAAAGTTACTAGAAGGATTTTTGATTTTCGGAAGCGTTTGCCCGTCACAGCCAAACGAAATCATCGGCGTAGTCGCCAAACAGGAAGTCGTCCATATCTCAGGAACTCTGTCACGTATCGAAACCAAACTTTGTACATGAACTCGGGACTCCAATGTGAGGAAGCACAAGATCTGTTTTTTTTGTTTTTTGTTTGTTTTTTTTTCTGGCTAATAGACAAACCCATTTACCTATGTCTATGCAAGAGTTTCACCTCACACTTTTAATGTTAATGCATTTAGACAGTAGGTGGCACTGTTGTATTACATTTCACAGAGCTGCCAAGTCAGTGTATATACTGCATTCGTTTTTACTAGGTTTGTCTTAATAAATGCAGGCATGAATTTCGTTTTTTGCATTGGTCTAATTTAATTATCTTCATTTATTAATATATACAGATTTGTATGCATGAATTGTGCATTTCCAGTTCTCAAAGCAGTTAATAACAAACAAAAAAAAAACACTTTATACAAAATACATCATGCTCTTCTTCGCTAACCGAACAAACAATTCATTGTCTGTGGCTGTGTTTGTGCGCACGGGAAATATGCTGCGCATAACAATAGAAAACAAGGAGAAACGCGCAGTCACATGCTCAAACAGTGCGTTCCATTTGACCGTAAGTGGACTGCGAAGTGGACTTCACAGGGTATTCCGCCATCTTAAGTTAGATTCTAATCCGAAGGGAGCGAACATGTTCAGTTCGAAGGGCACTGCGCACGGCATAGGGAATAAGGGAACATCGATACATCACTTCACAGGAAGTGGAGAGAGATGATCACCCAACTGTCATTTCGCGCACCACGTCATCACCAGTCAGAACGGTCATAACTAACGATGGAGGAGTTTACGTATGTGTGTAAGTATTCATACATTTCGCCATTGTTATACAAATGACAGTATTTTTAACGGTTATTGTTGTGAATATTACATATACTATTTTTGATGATTATAATTTACCTCAGTGAATGCAGCCAGCTTAGCTAGTTTGTGAAGTAAAGTGATTTTATTTTAGGTAGTTGTAAAATAGTGCAATATAATTGTAAATATATAATATAATAATAAAAATGTAAATATGAATGTAGTCCTATATATATTTATGTTATATCATAATCTGCACGACCCCGTCGTTGAATTTCTTTGATGACGTTTGCAGGGCGTTTCAAATGAGCGGTTATTGTCAGTGAAGTCCACTTCAACTGATATACCGTGCTTAGGGAGTAGGGGAGCAGTGAACACTGCATATGGACCCTGTCGAATTAGATGTGTAAAAACAAGTGGAAAGCGCAAGCGCGCCGCTGTCTCCTTTCCACAAGCGCTTGTTCTCCTGTGGCGTCTGTCGTTGCTATGCAACCATGAACTGCGCTCTCCATGATGACAAGAGCTGTGTCTGAAATCGCTCCCTATCCACTATATAGTGCACTATTTAGGGTGTCGGCCATTTTGTAGTGGTGTCCGAATTCTGAGTGAACGACATCATTCCCTACATTCTTCACTACTTTTACCCACAATCCTCTCTGAATTCGAGTGTACATACGATGTACACTTGCTGAGACACTATTTCCCACAATCCAACACGATAAGGCGATAGAGCGCGAATGAAAAATAAACAAAAATGTCACCAGGTGCACGCGAGTTAGAAAACAATCATTTATAAGACCAGACGCCTGGTTATTTATTTATATATACCGTTATATCTATATTTGAATAAACAAATGTGCTGTGTAGTGTTTTGTTCTCTTTTATTTTCACATATAAATGTAAAAAGTAAATAAATATGACAAGCAAGTGTTTTTATTATCTTTTTTTAAAAATCAAATAATGCAATAAACGTGAAAAATACATACATGCAATTGTTACATACAATTCATACAGCCAAAAAAAGGAAATATTAAAGATGGGTAGGTAATGTTTATGACAAATTGTCTGAGCTCTTTGGCGCGTGATAATTATGTCAGCGTCCGAATTCTTTGCTGATGTAGTGCACTCAACTGCCATTCACTATGTAGGGATTAGTGAATGAGTGAACGAGTGAGCGGTTTCAGACACAGCTAAGGAAGTATCAGCAAAAGATTAATAGATTTCTAGCCCTTGCATTAGCTTTACTACTAGATCTATTTATGGAGATGAAAAATAATAAGGCGCCCTGTACAGCTATGATCAGCTGTTCGGCCGAGCATTCAATGTTGTTACGCTGCAAGCTGATGGTTCGTTGCTGCCGCGCTCTATCACTCGCACACCATAAAGAGCAAATTGTTTTTTAATTTCAATTAAAATTTCAGTTTCAATTTCGTGATTAAAATTACATAATTTGCAAGAGGATAATTTCTTCACAAACAGCTCATTATGACTCAATGTTAAAATGCTGCACCTACACTCGATAGTGTGAATAAGATCAGCGCAACGCAGACCACTGCATTGACAGCGTGAAACATATGATCTGTCTACAGCCAGGGCTCAGCGGAAGACAGAAAATGCCGGTCCAGCGCTGATTGAGGAATTAAATTTGAAAATAAAAGACAGTTCTTTTTTCTCGCATTCTCGCATTTTTTCTCGCATCTCGCATATATCCACTACCTGCTAACGTTAGTGCACTGCACCCGAGCAAGCACACTTTGCAGTTCCTCCGGAGAAGATGACATCACGAGTCCATGTCGTTCGTCCGCAATATTGGATTGAACAGAAAGCGAAACTAAATTTTCACAGGTCACAAATTTGGTCCGAACTTCACGAAACTGGACGTACATGATCCTTGGACCAAGCCTCACAAAAGTTACTAGAAGGATTTTTGATTTTCGGAAGCGTTTGCCCGTCACAGCCAAACGAAATCGGCGGCGTAGTCGCAAAACAGGAAGTCGTCCATATCTCAGGAACTCTGTCACGTATCAAAACCAAACTTTGTACATGAACTCGGGACTCCAATTTGAGGATGCACAAGATCTGATTTTTTATTTTATTTTTTATTTCAGGCTAATTGACAAACCCATTTACTTATGCAAAAGATTTTCACCTCACACTTATGCATTTAGACAGTAGGTGGCACTGTTGTATTACATTTCACAGAGCTGCCAAGTCAGTGTATAGACTGCATTCGTTTTTACTAGGTTTATCTTAATAAATGCAGGACCTGAATTGCGCGCGGGAAATATGCTGCGCATAACAATAGAAAACAAGGAGAAACGCGCAGTCACATGCTCAAACAATCAACAACGTCGCTCTAGAGGTGTGTTCCATTTGACCGTATGTGGACTTCACAGGGTATTCCGCAAGCGCGCCTGTCGTTGCTATGCAACCATGAACTGCGCTCTCCATGATGACAAGGAAGTATCAGCAAAAGATTAATTGATTTCTAGCCCTTGCATTAGCAAAGAGTATAAAAGTACCAAGAGGCGAAACTCAATAGAACGTTCCATTGCAACAAACGCACCCATGCGCAGAGCTGCAGCTCCGCCATCTTGGACTGAATGCAACACAGCTGGCATAGGATTGAACGATACCGGTTCCAAATCAAAAGCGGTTAAGGGAACTAAATAGTAGTTTCTAGTTTTTAATATCTCTATAGCAGACATCCCAAGTCTCCCGGAAGTTCCGGGAGTCTCCCGCATATTGATAGCGGCTCCCTGATGCCGCAAATTAGCTAAAATCTCCCGGAATCTAGAGCGAGCGAGCAAGAGCGCGCAGCTCCAAACCGTGTAGAGCACACGGCAGAAAGGGTGAGGGAGCGAGAGACCTTGCGTGTGCGTGTGAGCTCATTTTTTGAGATATCAACCTAAAATGTGGAACACAACTTGTTCAGATTTGTTGCTTTCATTTTTTTGCAGTTATAGAGTAAAATATATATTTTGTAATATATATATATATTATATAAAATATAAATAATTATATTTTTAAATTTGTACATTTTAATAAACTCAAACTTATATAACTTTTTTCTGTTTCACTTTCAAAATTTATTTCACTTCAACAATAATCTGGCAAATGTCTTCTTTAAAACAAGACCAACCATAGGTCTATATTCCAAAGCATTCTTGAATTACAACCATTTAAGTCTGGATAGTGATTTTCATGTTTATGCGGAAAAAAATGTTTTTCATGTTTATGCAGGCGGGGGGTGACAGGGTTAATTTAGTGATAACAATGAATTAATAAAGCGGTCAGGTTAGGTGTTCATATATCTCTGAAAATATGCGATTTAAAAAGCCCATTTCGAGTCTTGACTCAATTTCGACCAAATGACCGCAGTGGTTAAGGGATAGCTTACATTACCGTTACAGCACCTGTTATCGTTGACATTAGCTCACTTTAACGTTAATAAAAACCTTTTCTACTTTACCTCTCTGGATCTTTGGGGAATCTATGAAATGCTAGTTGATTGGTTGTACACTGGTAGTTGTTGCAGTTGATGGCAGAACACTGTTTTCTTTGTTTCCAATTATTTCCAGACATAATGTTAATGCTGTATACGGTAGTTGTGCTAACGGTAAAGCCGTTGGTTCAGTCCAAAATGGCGACAGCGTGACAGCAGCGCCCTCTAGGGATTGTTGTCAAAACTGCAACGGAGTTTCGCCTATTGTTACTTCTATACTCTTTGGCATTAGCTTTACTACTAGATATATTTATGGAGATGAAAAATAATAAGGTGCCCTGTACAGCTATGATCAGCTGTTCGGCCGAGCATTCAATGTTGTTACGCTGCAAGCTGATCAGTTGGTTCGTTGCTGCCGCGCTCTATCACTCGCACACCATAAAGAGCAAATTGTTTTTTAATGTTTCAATTTAGTGATTAAAATGACATAATTTGGAAGCGGATAATTTCTTCACAAACAGCTCATTATGACTCAATGTTAGAATGCTGCACCTACACTCGATAGTGTGAATAAGATCAGCGCAATGCAGACCACTGCATTGACAGCGTGAAACATGATCTGTCTACGGCCAGGTCTCAGGGGAAGACAGAAAATGCCGGTCCAGCGCTGATTGAGGAATTAAATTTGAAAATAAAAGACAGTTTGACATCTTTTTTCTCTTTTCTCTTTGACATCTTTTTTCGCACTATAAAAGCTAACCTTGCGGGAATGGTTTAAATTATGCGCAATCCCCACATTCCCGCACCAAAATTCAAGCCCTGAAATGGCAGCGGGATGTGTAACTCTAGCATATGGCACATATGTCATATAAAGTTAGGCAAGGCCAAACAGCGTTATCCATGTTGTTGCGATTGCATCGCTTGAGTAAGCTAATAGTGAAACTGATAGCGTTTTTCATTTAATTACAATATGAGGACTGACGGTAGGCTATAAAAATCAGCATTTCCGTGTAGGTGATGACAACCATCTTGACAGCAGCAATCAAAGCATCGCTAATTAAGGTAGACCTTAATTTGAGATAGTAAATTTGTTCCTAATCAAAGGGAACACTCAACCACAGAACAGCTGGGTGAGTTTTGTATTGGCTTATTGGATACAGTAAATTAAGACTGTCAACTTCTTTTCAATACTATTTCATCACCCAAAACACTCCCACTCTCTGCTGTATATTCATAACCAATTATTTCAAAACCAACAACCAAGCCACATAATCAATGCCATTGGCACTAGTCTACAATGCAGACATGTCTCTTAATGTACATAACTTTTCACCTTTTTGCACAATCTTGAAAAAAGTACTATTGTTGAAATTCTCAGATCAAGCAAACTTCAACGCACCCTTATCCACTACCTGCTAACGTTAGTGCACTGCACCCGAGCAAGCACACTTTGCAGTTCCCCCGGAAATGCATTTTTCTAGTTTACTATTATAAACTTATCGACTCCTTCTGATGTCAAATCAGCCTTACAGAAGTCCATATTTGACCCAAGGAATATATTTATGGCCAAAGAGTCCTCAATCATGGACTTTCTATACATACTCATAGACTCCTTCTGATACTTCATAAGCCATATAGATGTCCATATCTGACCTTTTGAACTTATTTCTGGTCAAAGTGTCCTCAAAATTATTCAAACTATATAAAGTTATCGACTCCTTCTGATGTCAAATCAGCCTTACAGAAGTCCATATTTGACCCAAGGAATATATTTATGGCCAAAGAGTCCTCGATCTTGGACTTTCTATACATACTCATAGACTCCTTCTAATGCTACATAAGCCACATAGACATCCATATCTGACCTTTTGAACTTATTTCTGATCAAAGGGTCCTCAAAAGTTTTTAAACTATATAAAGTTATAGACTCTTTCTGATGATAAATCAGCTATTCAGAGGTCCCCTTTTGACCTACTGAACATATTTCTGGCCAAAGAGTCCTAAAAGATTAACACTATACATTCAGATTGATATCTTTAGATGTTATATCATCCTGACAAAAGTCCATATTTGACATACTGAATTTTTTTCTGGCCAAAGAGTACTTGAAACTTGATCTGTTCATATATACTCGTTGACTCTTTCTGATGTTACGTCAGCCATACAGAAGTCCATATTTGACCCACGGAACATATTTCTGGCCAAAGAGTCCTCGATCTTGGGCTTTCTATACATACTCATAGACTCCTTCTGATGCTTCATAAGCCATATAGATGTCCATTTCTGACCTTTTGAACTTATTTCTGGTCAAAGTGTCCTGAACATTTTTCAAACTATATAAAGTTATCGACTCCTTCTGATGTCAAATCAGCCTTATTTGACCCAAGGAATATATTTATGGCCAAAGAGTCCTCGATCTTGGACTTTCTGTACATAGACTCCTTCTAATGCTTCATAAGCCATATAGATGTCCATATCTGACCTTTTGAACTTATTTCTGGTCCAAGTGTCCTCAAAATTTTTTTATTATATAAAGTTATAGACTACTTCTGATGATAAATCAGCTATACAGAGGTCCCCTTTTGACCTACTGAACATATTTCTGGCCAAAGAGTTCTTGAACATTATCTTGCTATACTACAGTTTGACTTCTTGTGATGTTATATCAGCCAGACTGTAGTCCATATTTGACCGATTTAACATATTTTTGGCCAAAGAATCCTCAAAATGTTTTTTACTCTTAGAAACTCATAGACTCCTTCTGATGTTAAATCAGCCATACGGATGTCTATATTTGACCTTCTGAACATGTTTCTGGACAGTGACCTTGAACTTTAATCTTACTATACATATTTCTCGTACTATACAGACTTCTTGTGATGTTATATCAGCGAGACTGTAGTCCGTATTTGACCAGTTGAACATGTTTTTGGCCAAAGAATCCTAAAAATTTTTACTATTATAAACTTATCGACTCCTTCTGATGTCAAATCAGCCTTACAGAAGTCCATATTTGACCCAAGGAATATATTTATGGCCAAAGAGTCCTCGATCATGGACTTTCTATACATACTCATAGACTCGTTCTGATACTTCATAAGCCATATAGATGTCCATATCTGACCTTTTGAACTTATTTCTGGTCAAAGTGTCCTCAAAATTATTCAAACTATATAAAGTTATCGACTCCTTCTGATGTCAAATCAGCCTTACAGAAGTCCATATTTGACCCAAGGAATATATTTATGGCCAAAGAGTCCTCGATCTTGGACTTTCTGTACATACTCATAGACTCCTTCTAATGCTACATAAGCCACATAGATATCCATATCTGACCTTTTGAACTTATTTCTGATCAAAGGGTCCTCAAAAGTTTTTAAACTATATAACGTTATAGACTCTTTCTGATGATAAATCAGCTATTCAGAGGTCCCCTTTTGACCTACTGAACATATTTCTGGCCAAAGAGTCCTAAAAGATTAACACTATACATTCAGATTGATATCTTTGGATGTTATATCATCCTGACAAAAGTCCATATTTGACATACTGAATTTTTTTCTGGCCAAAGAGTACTTGAAACTTGATCTGTTCATATATACTCGTTGACTCTTTCTGATGTTACGTCAGCCATACAGAAGTCCATATTTGACCCACGGAACATATTTCTGGCCAAAGAGTCCTCGATCTTGGGTTTTCTATACATACTCATAGACTCCTTCTGATGCTTCATAAGCCATATAGATGTCCATTTCTGACCTTTTGAACTTATTTCTGGTCAAAGTGTCCTGAACATTTTTCAAACTATATAAAGTTATCGACTCCTTCTGATGTCAGATCAGCCTTATTTGACCCAAGGAATATATTTATGGCCAAAGAGTCCTCGATCTTGGACTTTCTGTACATAGACTCCTTCTAATGCTTCATAAGCCATATAGATGTCCATATCTGACCTTTTGAACTTATTTCTGGTCCAAGTGTCCTCAAAAAATTTCAATTATATAAAGTTATAGACTACTTCTGATGATAAATCAGCTATACAAAGGTCCCCTTTTGACCTACTGAACATATTTCTGGCCAAAGAGTTCTTGAACATTATCTTGCTATACTACAGTTTGACTTCTTGTGATGTTATATCAGCCAGACTGTAGTCCATATTTGACCGATTTAACATATTTTTGGCCAAAGAATCCTCAAAATGTTTTTTACTCTTAGAAACTCATAGACTCCTTCTGATGTTAAATCAGCCATACGGATGTCTATATTTGACCTTCTGAACATGTTTCTGGACAGTGACCTTGAACTTTAATCTTACTATACATATTTCTCGTACTATACAGACTTCTTGTGATGTTATATCAGCGAGACTGTAGTCCGTATTTGACCAGTTGAACATGTTTTTGGCCAAAGAATCCTAAAAATTTTTACTATTATAAACTTATCGACTCCTTCTGATGTCAAATCAGCCTTACAGAAGTCCATATTTGACCCAAGGAATATATTTATGGCCAAAGAGTCCTCGATCATGGACTTTCTATACATACTCATAGACTCCTTCTAATGCTACATAAGCCATATAGATGTCCATATCTGACCTTTTGAACTTATTTCTGATCAAAGGGTCCTCAAAAGTTTTTAAACTATATAAAGTTATAGACTCTTTCTGATGATAAGTCAGCTATTCAGAGGTCCCCTTTTGACCTACTGAACATATTTCTGGCCAAAGAGTTCTTGAACATTATCTTGCTATACTACAGTTTGACTTCTTGTGATGTTATATCAGCCAGACTGTAGTCCATATTTGACCGATTTAACATATTTTTGGCCAAAGAATCCTCAAAATGTTTTTTACTCTTAGAAACTCATAGACTCCTTCTGATGATAAATCAGCCATACGGAAGTCTATATTTAACCTTCTGAACATGTATTTGGACAGTGACCTTGAACTTTAATCTTAAGCCGCGTTTCCACCGAAATTACCCTGAACAATTTGTCCCAGGAACTTTTTTCCCAGGAACTTTTTTTGCCCCAGACCGGTTGCTTTCTGCGTTTACACCGCGGTCTAAAGTACCGGGAAGGTAAACTGCGCGCAACTGCTCCTCCCAGTCTGCGACAGACAGTAGGCCTAATCAGTTTTGAGCGCCACATTTATAATAAGTATGGAGGAGATTCAAACTGTGCTGCAGTTATTGGTTTACTAACGAGGTAATTAACAAAACAAAATAGACGAGCACTGATACTAAAGCGTGTTCAGAAAACTTGTATGCGTATAAAATTAGACAACGTATGTTAGCAGTTATTGTGAGATGCCTGGGACGAACGTGCAAAAAATTCCTCTTTCGCAAATACGCTTAAAAAAAGCCTGAACCCCGTCTATCAATCATAAATAGTGACAGTCTTGTAAATAGTTGTTTGTTACTAACCTCAAAGCGCTATTTCAATCCTGTTAATAGTACCTAAATTTAACATGGTTTGGAGTGCCTTGCAATAGATGACAATGTGTAAACATAATGACTTAATAATAAAAGCTGTGGCAGAAAAGAGACGAGCACTGATAAAGCTTGTTCAGTAAGCTCGTAATGCTAACGTTAGATGTAAAATATGTTATCAGCTATTGCGGACATTTACCGTGAGATGGCAGGGACGAACGCGCAGAAAGTTTCCTCTTCCACAAAATAAAGCCTGAAACTCGTCGCCAGTCCACCAGTTTCTTTTTTATTAAATTCCATATTTGCAGACAGACAACTCTTACTGCATGAAGCCACGACACGAACCGCAATAGATTTTTTAAAAAGGGAGGTTAAAAATAAATAAAATGCTGCGTGGAGTCATCCAACCAAAAATGCGGCGTGAACACAACCAATCAGCTTGTGCAGCGCACAAGTCCCACCCCTGAAAGTTCCTGAACTTTGAAAAAGTACTACCTCGTGAGCAGGGACTATCGGAGGGGAAAATATTTACCCGGAACTTCATTTAGACCCTGGTTCCTGCGGTGTAAACACATCGAGTACCAGCCCAAAGTTCCTAGTTCCTGGGGAAAGTTCCTGCGGTGGAAACGCGGCTTTACTATACATATTTCTCGTACTATACAGACTTCTTGTGATGTTATATCAGCCAGACTGTAGTCCGTATTTGACCAATTGAACATGTTTTTGGCCAAAGAATCCTCAAAATGTTTTTTAATCTTAGAAACTCATAGACTCCTTCTGATGTTAAATCAGCCATACGGAAGTCTATATTTGACCTTCCGAACATGTTTCTGGACAGTGACCTTGAACTTTAATCTTACTATACATATTTCTCGTACTATACAGACTTCTTGTGATGTCCTCGATCTTGGACTTTCTATACATACTCATAGACTCCTTCTAATGCTACATAAGCCACATAGATATCCATATCTGACCTTTTGAACTTATTTCTGATCAAAGGGTCCTCAAAAGTTTTTAAACTATATAAAGTTATAGACTCTTTCTGATGATAAATCAGCTATTCAGAGGTCCCCTTTTGACCTACTGAACATATTTCTGGCCAAAGAGTCCTAAAAGATTAACACTATACATTCAGATTGATATCTTTGGATGTTATATCATCCTGACAAAAGTCCATATTTGACATACTGAATTTTTTTCTGGCCAAAGAGTACTTGAAACTTGATCTGTTCATATATACTCATTGACTCTTTCTGATGTTACGTCAGTCATACAGAAGTCCATATTTGACCTACTGAACATATTTCTGGCCAAAGAGTTTTTGAACATTATCTTGCTATACTACAGATTGACTTTTTGTGATGTTATATCAGCTAGACTGTAGTCCATATTTGTCCAATTGAACATATTTGTAAGGAACCTGTGCTTTGTCATGTCTCTTATTGTGAAAATTGTCAGTTCATGTTCCTTTTGTAGTTCTGTTCATGGTCTTTGTAGTTTTGTTTGCTCACTCAGGTGTACAGTGTTATCTAATTAGTCCTGTTATTTAACCATGGTGTTCTTTCTTACCTGGACGGATTATTGTTTGAATGTTAGTGTGTTCGAATGTTCATGTGAACGTGCCCTTCATGGTTCATTGCTATGGTGAAGCTCTACGCTCTGTGTCATGAATTGCTGTTTTGAGCCATTAAACATCATTTTTATCTGCATCTAGATCCTGACTTTAACTTGGTTCTTGGAGCACGTTACAGAATAATCCGTCTAAAATGGATCTAGCAGATCGGCTCATGAGTCCTTGTCAAGCAGGTCATTCTATTTAAAATTATGTCAAGGATTTTCTATGTTTCACGGATCATGTACCATGGGATGAGACTTATTTAAAGTGGTGCTTTCAATATGGATTGGACGATGAATTCGCTGAGTTAATGCCTTCATTTGAGCACCCCTCTACGCTATGCCAGCAAATGGACTTTATTTTGTTTTTAAGTGGGTCTAGTTTCACTGTGGGTGAGGCTGTGGCTTACCACAACCCAGAGAGTGCAACTGTCCTCTCGAACCAAGATCTGGCTTTAAATAATTTTTCAGGGGGGGCAGTAGAGGAGAACGTGTGTGCCGAGGCTGCAGTGAACGAGTGCAACGAAGCCGAGAGCGTGTGTGCCGAGGCTGCAGTGAACGAGTGCAACGAAGCCTAGAGCGTGAGTGCTGAGGCTGCAGTGAACGAGTGCAACGAAGCCGAGAGCGTGTGTGCCGAGGCTGCAGTGAACGAGTGCAACGAAGCCGAGAGCGTGAGTGCCGAGGCTTCAGTGAACGAGTGCAACGAAGCCGAGAGCGTGAGTGCCGAGGCTTCAGTGAACGAGTGCAACGAAGCCGAGAACGTGAGTGCCGAGGCTGCAGTGAACGAGTGCAACGAAGCCGAGAACGTGAGTGCCGAGGCTGCAGTGAACGAGTGCAACGAAGCCGAGAGCGTGAGTGCCGAGGCTGCAGTGAACGAGTGCAACGAAGCCGAGAGCGTGAGTGCCGAGGCTGCAGTGAACGAGTGCAACGAAGCCGAGAACATGAGTGCTGAGGCTGCAGTGAACGAGTGCAACGAAGCCGAGAGCGTGAGTGCTGAGGCTGCAGTGAACGAGTGCAACGAAGCCGAGAACGTGAGTGCTGAGGCTACAAAGAATTGCACAGAGGCCGAGAATGTGATCGTCTCAGTGTTGAATGAGAACGTTGAAACTGAGATGAGGCACACCATGGTTAAGAAGAACGAGTGTGCATTTTTGTTTTTTCTTTGGAACGAGGGGGTAGTTTTTTCAGATTCCAAGCTTTATGCCGTGGTCACGGGGGAAACTAAGTTACCTATGTACAATGTGACAAGTAAGGAAACCTTGAGCTTTGAACTTCATGCTACTGCCATGGACAAATTATTGATGTTTATTATGCTTCATGTGACAAGTGTTTTGGGGTCTTGGTTTTGTATTGCTGCCATGAATGTCTTTGCCTTGTGTCGGGCACATTGTAGTACTGTCTCAATGTTTGTAACAGAGCCCATTGAACTGCCTTTTGGGTTAGCAATTAGACTAGTTTTTCCCCTGCCTCACGGTCCTGGCCCTCCCATGGACAATGATTTCAGGGAATCTTTGTTGGGCATCAGGAGCTGCCATTAAGGAGGGGGGTTATGTAAGGAACCTGTGCTTTGTCATGTCTCTTATTGTGAAAATTGTCAGTTCATGTTCCTTTTGTAGTTCTGTTCATGGTCTTTGTAGTTTTGTTTGCTCACTCAGGTATACAGTGTTATCTAATTAGTCCTGTTATTTAACCATGGTGTTCTTACCTGGACGGATTATTGTTTGAATGTTAGTGTGTTCGAATGTTCATGTGAACGTGCCCTTCATGGTTCATTGCTATGGTGAAGCTCTACGCTCTGTGTCATGTGTTCTACGCTCAAGTCATGAATTGCTGTTTTGAGCCATTAAACATCATTTTTATCTGCATCTAGATCCTGACTTTAACTTGGTTCTTGGAGCACGTTACAATATTTTTGGCTAAAGAATACTCAATGTTTTTACTATAATAAACTTATGGACTCCTTCTGTTGCTTCATAAGCCATATAGATGTCCATATATGACCTTTTGAACTTATTTCTGGTCAAAGTGTCCTGAACATTTTTCAAACTATATAAAGTTATAGACTCCTTCTGATGATAAATCAGCTATACAGAGGTCCCATTTTGACCTACTGAACATATTTCTGGCCAAAGAGTTCTTGAACATTATCTTGCTATAGCCTACTACAGATTGACTTTTTGTGATGTTATATCAGCTAGACTGTAGTCCATATTTGACCAATTGAACATATTTTTGGCCAAAGAATACTCAAAATGTTTTTACTATAATAAACTTATGGACTCCTTCTGATGTCAAATCAGCCTTACAGAAGTCCATATTTGACCCAAGGAACATATTTCTGGCCAAAGAGTCCTCGATCTTGGGCTTTCTATACATACTCATAGACTCCTTCTGATGCTTCATAAGTCATAAAGATGTCCATATCTGACCTTTTGAACTTATTTCTGGTCAAAGTGTCCTGAACATTTTTCAAACTATATAAAGTTATCGACTCCTTCTGATGTCAAATCAGCCTTATTTGACCCAAGGAATATATTTATGGCCAAAGAGTCCTCGATCTTGGACTTTCTATACATACTCATAGACTCCTTCTAATGCTACATAAGCCATGTAGATATCCATATCTGACCTTTTGAACTTATTTCTTGTCAAAGGGTCCTCAAAAGTTTTTAACGATATAAAGTTATAACTCTTTCTAATGATAAATCAATGAACATATATCTGGCCAACGAGTCCTAAAAGATTAAACCTATACATTCAGATTGATATCTTCGGATGTTATATCATCCTGACAAAAGTCCATATTTGGACATACTGAATTTTTTTCTGGTTAAAGAGTCTAAACTTGACCTTTCTATATATACTTGCCTCTTTCTAATGTCACATCAGCCATACAGAAGTCCATAGGCCTTTTTCACACTTCCGGGTTTAGTGTTTCCGGTGCTTACCAATGCAGGGTACTTCCGGTGACAACAACAATGGCCGAGTCCAAAAATAAGTGTTGCTGTAGCGTCCCTCAGTGCAGCAATTCTAGGCAAAAACAACCTTATTTAAGTTTTCACGGGTATCCTTTGAACGAAGACCAAAAAAAGAAATGGGTCATCGCTATTAGACGTGATGAAGGGTCTACGTTCGTCATTCGGAGAGGCAGCACGTATGTCTGCAGTCAGCATTTTACCGCTGACGACTACATTCCAGGAAGTTCGCGGCTGAAGGTTAGTGCCATTCCCGGTCGTTTCCCTTGGAACAATTTCTATGTACTCCCTCAAAGACTTTTGAGAGATCTGCCGTTCGACTTGGCGCGGATGTACATGTTCGGGAGCAGCCGGTGGTCACAGAAGATGCACCCAATGAATCCAGTCATATTGAGGAACATGACTACGCAGCACGCCCACCTGCCGGTAAGCACTTATGTTGACTTTTGCTTGTGTATTTCGGTGATAACTGTGTAGACTGTGTGTGTGTGTGTGTGTGTGTGTGTGTGTATAATATATGTGTGTGTGTGTATATATATATACCGTATTTTCCGGACTATAAGTCGCACTTTTTTTCATAGTTTGGCTGGTCCTGCGACTTATAATCAGGTGCGACTTATATATCAAAATTAATTCAGACTGAGATGAACCAAGAGAAAACATTACCGTCTACAGCCGCGAGAGGGCGCTCTAGTTGGCGGAGTTATTCAGAAGCGACACCATATGAAGAAAATTCAATGGATTCAGTGATGTGGAATGAGATCGCGGGAGCTTGGTGAAGTTGTTTACTGGTAACTTGCTTGTTGGACTCCCTGGCTTATGTTAATTTAGCCTATTCAGCCTCCCAGTATGTTCTTTATGCTATTGTGTAGCTGAATAACTGTTAGTGTGTTGTGTTAACACACCGGACACCTACTCAGCCTGTTGTTCTGTGTGCTACTGTGTAGTTAAATAACTTGCCTTTCCAGATTAAATGTCTGTTCTTGGTCTTGGATTTTGTGAAATAAATTTCTAAATAAATGCCACTTATACTCCAGTGCGACTTATATATGTTTTTTTCCTCTTCATGACGCATTTTTTGACTGATGCGACTTATACATAGTTCCCACAGGCCAATTAATGTCACGTGACCTCCCCGGAGACGCCATCTTTGAGGGCAAAAGCTGCTGTGTTTACAATGTTTTACCATACTGTCTATGAGTTTTACAAGCAAATTTCGAATATTTCTTTCCATTTATAATGTTACGAAAATCATGAAGAGACAAAGTGACAGAGATTATAAAGAGACTCTATTAACACAAGACAGAGAGAGGTACAATGCGAAAATTTCAGTCATAAATGGTGTGGATCCGTATGCGCTAACAAAGGAAGCACTGAGCACTGATTATGCAGCAGATACAGTATTATCATGTGTATCATTATCTGGTATTGGCTAGGAGTTTTAATACATGTGAGCAATTCCGAGCCTGGAAATATGTGCATGAATATGAATATACACGGTAATATACACGGTATGAAAATAAATAAAACTCGCGTGCAAATTAATTAATGTAATGCGGAACTACTTTATACGCGGGTTCTTTAGGGACATAATCTGAGATTGCCGTGCTGGAATGTGAGTGTGTGTGTGAGAGTGTGAGAGTGAGAGAGTCGCGGGCGCGATCAAACAGTGGAAACAATGTTGTTTTTGTATGTTTTTAATATCTCGTCATTTTGTTCATACAGGACATAATTCAAACTGCAAAGTGTTAACTTATATTTGTGTACACTCGCAATAAAAAACAACAAATTCTTGCGTGTTTTGAGGGAGTTTCTTTCCTGTTTATCCAAGCCAGCCATAACCTCCGTCGTTGTTCTGACAAAAGCTTAACGTTAGTCTTCTCACATTCATGAAGTCTAATGACGGGTATACTGTAAAATCCAAATTTAACTGAACCTCCGACACGATTTAAACATCCATTGACCCAGCAGGAGATCACCATTTTCACTTTTTATCACGAAATTAACTCGCTTCAGCTTCTTCTACTATTGTTCTGCCCACAGAAATGGCGCCGGGTCGGCAAATGCTAAAAAAACTCAATTTAACTGAACCTCCGGCACGATTGGAACATCCATTGACCCAGCAGGAGATGACCATTTTCACTTTTTAATCACAAAATTTCCGTTTCAGCTTCTTCTTCTCATGTTCTGCATTGTAAGAATGTTGTGTTCTGCCCTCAGAAATGGCGCCGGGTCGGCAAATGCCCGTATGTTGTGACGTCATGTGGGAACTATGTATACTCCGGAGCGACTTATAGTCCGGAAAATACGGTATGTGTGTGTGTGTGTGTGTGTGTATATATATATATATATATATATATATATATATATATATATATATATATGTGTATATATACATATATACACACACACACACACATATATATATATATATATATATATATATACACACACACACACACACACACATATATATATATATATATATATATATACATACACACACACATAAATATACATAATTAGTTGCTAACTATACTATTTTACATTTTTATAGGTGCATTAGATGAGGCTCTGCAGTACATTGAAGAGCTGGAGGCTAGGCTGCAGAAAATGTCACTTGAGAAACAAACAACAATGAGCAGATTTTGTGTTTCTGATCACACAATTAAATACTACACGAAGTTTCCCTCACAGGAAGTTTTCCAGGTGTTCTGGGAATCTGTTTGTCCATCTGCCAGCAATCTTGTGTACTGGACTAAGGCACAGAGGATGGGACAGGAAGCATCCCCGAGCCCTAGCCCTGCACGGAAGATCCAGCTCATAGATGAACTGTTCATGTATTCCTGTCGGGTAGCTGCTGGACTGAGGGAACAAGTAATCGCTGACATTTTCGGGGTAAGCGTGGCCACAGTGAGTAGGGCCATAATCACCTGGGCTAACTACTTGTTCTTTGTGTTGGGTTCAGTACCCATTTGGATGTCCAGGCAACAAATATGCTTCTCCATGCCAAATAAGTACAGTTTGTTCTGTCCAAACCTGCGAGTCATCCTGGATTGCACAGAAATTCGCTGTGAGAGCCCCACATCTCTGACACTCCACTCAGAGATCTTCTCCAGCTACAAGAGCACTACAACATTTAAAGGTCTGGTTGGAGTAGCTCCGTGTGGTGCAATGACTTTCATCTCCCAGCTTTACACAGGTTCAATCTCCGACAAAGAGATCACAAAGAAGTCCGGCATTTTGGACCTGCTTGAACCTGGAGATGAGGTCATGGCAGACAAGGGGTTCACAATCGAGGATATGCTCTCCAGTGTTGGTGCTAGACTGATCATTCCACCTTTCAAACGTGCTAAGCAGTTCAGCAAACAGGACTGTGATAAAACACAGGCCATTGCACGCCTCAGAATTCTGGTGGAAAGGGTAATTCGAAGGGTCAAGGAAAACCACATTTGGGATTCTGTTGTGCCACTCACCTTGTCAGGAAGCATCAATCAGATCTGGCATAATTGCTGTTTTATGGTTAATTACCAGGGACCAATGTTTCTTGAGGAGTGAATGTATATATGTATAATATAATAAATATTAGATATTTACACTGAGATTGATTTTTGCAATAGTAGTGATAGACTTTAAATATTTACCGGTAACATCATTAAATATCTTGTTTTTATTTATTTTTTACTTTGTACTGTAACATTTGATCACATGTATATTGTCACTGTTTATACTAAGTTTTCTGAAAATAATTTGACAGACAATGAAATAGTTGACAACAAAATGTATTTTTTTAATAAGAATTCATTAAAAAAATGTCAACTCAGTTCTGCTGTTCATTGTTATTTTGCACAATATAAATACATATACAATTAGTAAATGTGTATGCATACATATAATCACATATATTACACAAGATCAAATTTAAAATATAAGCATGTATTCACCATTATGTACATAAATGTGGGTATATATACAATTATAAGAATAAATCCAAAGGTCATGTACTATAATATGAACAGAAACTGTCCATTTATACCACTGAAAGATACACATCCATATAAACACTATAATAGTACATGTCTAGCTTGTCTTTCATTGATGCTATGAAGGCATCATCTCACCAGATCCTCTGTATTGTGAAATCTGATTTTGTGTCAGTCACAAAGTCACACCATTGTAGACCAGTCACTGCAAGCTGGCCTTGAACCTGCCAGTAGTACTTGTGGGTCTCTTTGAGTTTGGCTTGTCCTCTTTGTAGTTTCGTAAATGGAACCTGGGCAATGTTATCAGCAGATGTGCTTTTTACCTCCACTAGGCCAAATTGGAAGGTTTCAGATGGATCATGCACTCGTCCATCTGGACTGGCTCCTAGATGTGGTGCTTCTGGATTGATAATAAACCCACATGGTAGGACACTAACATTGGCTGTCTCAGAATATTTTCTCAAAATATCTGGCTCAAGTTCGAGGCCACGTTTCATAGCACTTGTCTGCCTCGTGCCCTTGATGATTCTTAGCGCTAATGACTGACCAGATGAATCCCCAACTACATGACAAACCTCCCGGAACCTACTTGCAGTAACCCTTGATTGCCGCATTTGTCCCCAAGCAGTACATTTTGGCTGTAGTCTTGTGGCCTCTTCAATCTGACAAGCGGAACAATGGGTAACCTTTATAGACTCCAGATGAAGTGATTGATGGTGTGTGGGCACATATTTAAAATTACAGCCAAACTGATAGCCAATCACAGGTAGTGGGGGGAAATTAACAGCCCTCTAGTATGTGTGCCAGCAAAGGCCGGGGATGGATCTGACTCAGTTTTGAACCAGAAGCCAAGACATCAGGATCTGGAAGGGGACCTAAAGAAATTAATACAAACTATTAGTCTTGAACACATTAAGTTGTAGCTGAGTACACGTGTACACATACAGTGTTGTGTATTACCTGTGTAAGCCCTGTATAGGGTAGACTTGATTCCAGTCTTCCCAACTGACTTTGGCTTCAGGATAACAAGTTCACTCACTGCCTCTGGATGGACTCCCTTAGTATAAAACAAACAAATGCAATGTTAAAGTATTCTGGAAACACTTTATAATAAGGTTATATACATTAACATTAATTTATGCATTTAGTCAATATGAAATAATGAGTAATAACAGTTAATAATAACAGTTAACAGATTGTATTAATCTTGGGTGATGTTCATTTATACCTTTGTTACTTAATTTGCACTCTTGTGCATTATTAGTCCATAATGCTTTGATGTTAACATGTACTTGTTTGTTTGAGTTGATACTATAGTGTTCTTGCCAATTGCAGAAAAGGAAAAATACATGCCTGTGTTCTTGGACGATGCCATCTCTGCGGCTCACTCGTGCAGGCCAGTGGTGGTGGGGCAGACTGTAAATTCAGCTGCACATAGTGGGCCGTCTGATACACAAGTGCTGTCAGATGGTTGCACAACCCTTTACCAGCTGCACAGCTGCACATATAGGCAGAAATACAAACAACCTCTTCTGTCTCCAATGACACCTGTTTGAGAAGACAATAGTTTAGCTAATGAATTGTAATTTTATGCTGTGAGCTACATTAAAGGGATAGTTCACTTCAAAATGTAAATTAATACCGAAAAAGTTTCTGTTGTCCTCATAGTATTTGTTGTCATATTTGTCAACACCTAAGGCTCCTGTCTTGATATCATTTACCCTGAGAAAGACATTTCAATTATGTCTTAAATCCCATTGACTTCCATAGTAGGAAAGAAAAAATATTATGGAAGTCAATGGGACCAGTAAACTGTCTGGTTACTGACATTCTTCAAAATATCTTCCTTTGTGTTCAACAGAAGAAAGAAATTCATACAGATTTGAAACAACTTGAGGGTGAGTATATGATGACAGAATTTTTATTTTGAAGTGAACTATCCCTTTAAATGTTGTTAATTGAAAGCTGCAAACAGCAGCAAAAGCAGGAAAGACAGCTGTAGTGTGCAACCGCAGAAGCAATGAAAGAGACATAACTAAAAACCAACAAAGAAAACCTTAAGACAGGTGAAACTAAAATAAAGGGAAAAAAATCTGCAACCGCAGTAACTTGATATCAGAACGATCTGACTAACTCATATAAGCCAACAGGCATATTACATATAACCTCAAGTGTGTGGGGCTCCTCATTTTTCCTCATAGATCGATAACACCTAGCTCTCACTACCACCTTGCGATCAACAACATTAGAGACTGAACTATGGAAGTAAAATAATGTCAAATGTTTTTGAAATAAAAAGCCTGTTGAATTGCACTACTTGAAAAAAATAGGCATTGCATTAACCATGCTTGCATTTTAATGCATTGTATTTTTAGGGCTTGCATTTTTATGGGCTGAAATTCAGCATGGTTGAATATTTAAGCTTTGAATATTTCAATTAAAAACATTTCAAACACCTTTTCATTATTAAAAATTCAATAATCCATATTCACCTTTCATATTTCACTTCCAAAATATTCAAACTGTTTAAAAATACAACCAATAATATTCAACAGGCAATTTTCGGTCCATTTTATTTCGCTTTGCAAATTCGCTTCCACAAATTCAGTGGTTCAAATTCGACAGTAAATTCAACATTGACGTCCAGGAACTGCAGGAAAAGCAATAGATTACCGAGCATACTCTCCATCTGCTGTTAGTCAACCTCACCATCAGATGGTGCAAAAGTGCGTGTTGTTGACGAAGACCAGCAAAATTAGAGCAAGTCATTCATTCATAAAACTCATTTACAGCAATGTAAGTGTATTTGTGATTATTATGACGGCTGTTTTATGTTAAATTCAGTGCCTTCACGGTTACTTTTCCTGTGTAGCCTACATGCATCTTTCTCTACCGTGAACGAGATTATAATGTTATTCCCCGATGCGGATGTACAGATCCAATGTTACATTTTTGAGGTTGACATATATTTCTCTTGGTTGTTTAGTTGCCTTAACTTTATATTGTGGCCATGTGCTGCATGCAGGCTATTAGGGTTTCCCTCAATACTTCTGGACATATACAACGCTTAACGTAGATTAATGGACTACAGTGATGTAAAAGACCAAACTCGCAGGCAAGCAGATGGACTCAGAATAACGCGCAAAGCTGAGCGTTTCCCAGTGATAGACTGGCATAAAGATGGCTTTATGTTGGACATTCGCACATTTAAGGACCGTCTCTAAAGTGTATACGACTTTGGTATACACGTTTCTAACTCCAATAGCATTTGAATAGAACGACTTACAGTCATAAAACCAACAGTAAAGTGTTCATGTAGTGTCAGGCATAATGCGCACCCTTTGGATTTTTGATATTTATTCAAATAAATTTAAGTTTGCTATTGAAGTTAGAAACATGTATGCCAATGTTGTATGCAACTTTAGAGACGGTCCCTAAATGTGCGAATGTCCAATGTCAAGCCAATTTTACATTTAGTCATTTAGCAGACGCTTTTATCCAAAGTGATTTACAGTTAAATTAACAATAGGACAACAATATGCAAGTGCTATGACAGTTTAAGCTAATGCAATACACGTAGGCATACTATATATAGTAGGCTATATCAGTATATGTATATCACCAGTAGGCTTATATGTATATCGCCAGTATATCACGAAACGCTCAGCATGAAACTTTGCACGTCAAGTTCATATTCTGAGTCCATGCTTGCCTGTAGCCTATAGCCTATAGTAGCCTACAGCCTACTTCCCCAATAAGGTGCAAGATTGATCTTTCATATCACTGTATTAGTACATTAAGCTACGTTAAGCGTTTTGTCCCAACTGAAGGGGAATCCTTGAGTATGAGGTATTGAGGGAAACCGATTATAATCCTGTTCATGGTAGAGAAAGCTGATGACATGTAGAATACACAGGGAAAGTAACAATGAAGTTATTGAATGAAACATAAACACACAGCTTTTGTGTGTTTATCATCTTTTCCGCACATACTGACACAGATAATCATTTCCATTTTATGAATGAATGTCTTCGTCAACAACAAGCGCTTTTGCACCATCTGATGGTGAGGTTGACTAACAGCAGATGGAGAGTATGCTCGGTAATCTATTGCTTTTCCTGCAGTTCCTGGACGTCAATGTTGAATTTACTGTCGAATTTGAACCACTGAATTTGTGGAAGCGAATTTTGCAAAGCGAAATAAAATGGCCCGAAAATTGCCTGTTGAATATTATTGGTTGTATTTTTAAACAGTTTGAATATTTTGGAAGTGAAATATGAAAGGTGAATATGGATTATTGAATTTTTAATAATGAAAAGGTGTTTGAAATGTTTTTAATTGAAATATTCATAGCTTAAATATTCAACCATGTTGAATTTCAGCCCATAAAAATGCAAGCCCTAAAAATACAATGCATTAAAATGCAAGCATGGTTAATGCAATGCATATTTTTTTTCAAGTAGTGCAATTCAATAGGCTTTTTATTTCAAAAACATTTGACATTATTTTACTTCCATACTGAACACATAAAAATGGTTAGCAATTAGCATTCATAATGTAGCAAGTGCTAGCGCCAGATAGTTGTCAACTTACCTTGATAATTGTGAATAAATTCCTCAACGAAGAATTTATAGCCCTTGCTCAGCCTTGCTTCTTTAACTGTTGAGTGCCATCCAACAATTCTGTCAACATCCTCAAATCTGAGTCGTGGCAATGTCGAGAGAGAAGTTGTGAAATAACGCTCCATGTTCGCTCTATATGAAAGCACCGTAGTTTCAGCTCTGGCGGAAATCCGTTTACCCGGCGTGACGTAGTTTCCGGTTGCGTGTGAAAAAGGCGAATTATTGACCCAAGGAACATATTTCTGGCCAAAGAGTTCTCAATCTTGAACTTTCTATACATACTCATAGACTCTTTCTGATTCTTCATAAGCTATATGAAGTCCGTACCTGTCCATATCTGGCGAATTGAAAATATTTTTGGCAAAAAGGTCCTCACAAGTTAACTTACTAAATACTCATAGACTTCTTCTGATGATACATCACTTTAACAGGTGTCCATATGTGACCCTCTGAATATATTTTTGGCCAAAGAATCATTGAACATTAACGCTCTATACATATTCATATATACTCAAGAGTCAAAATTTGACCACTTTTGGTCCGATTTATCATCAGAAGGAGTCTATAATTTTACATAGTTTAAAACCTTTTGGGGAACCTTTGACCAGAAATAACAAAAGGTTATATATGGACATATATATGGCTTATGAAGAATCAGAAGGAGACAATGAGTATGTATAGAAAGTTCAAGAATGAGGACTCTTTGGCCAGAAATATGTTCCTTAGGTCAATTATGGACTTCTCTCTGGCTGATTTAACATCAGAAGGAATCTATAAGTTTATATAGTTTAAAACCTTTTGGGGACCCATTGACAAGAAATAAGTTCAATAGGTCAGATTTGGATTTTTATATGGCCTATGAAGCATCAGAAGGAATCTATAAATATGTATAAAAAGTTCAAGATTGAGGACTCTTTGGCCATTAATATGTTCAGTAGGTCAATTCTGGCTTTCTGGCCGATGAAACATCAGGAGTCAAGAAGCATGAATAGAAAGTTCAAGATCAATTACTCTTATTACTCTAATACTGTATGGCTGAAGAAACATCAGAAAGGAATCTTTTGCCAGAAAATGTTCAGTAGGTCATTTATGGACTGCTGTCTGGCTGATTAAACATCAGAAGTTAATGATTTTATATAAAAAGTTCAAGTTTATAGACTCTTTGGGCAGAAATATGTTCAGTAGGTCAATTATGGACAATTGTCTGGCTGATGAATCATCATAAGGAGTCAATAAGCATGTATAGATAGTTCAAGATCGAGGACTCTTTTAACAGAAATATTTTCAGCGGGTCAATTATGGACTACTGTCTGGCTGATGAAACTCTAGAAAAAGTCAATGAGCATGTATAGAAAGTTCAAGTTCATAGACTCGTTGGCCAAAAATGTTCAACAGTCAGTATGGACAATTGTCTGGCCGATGTACTATCTGAAAGAGTCTATAAGTTTGAATAGAAAGTTCAAGATCAAGGACTCTTCAGTCAGAAATATGTTCAATATGTCAAATCTGAACTACTGTATGGCTGAAGAAACGTACTCGGTTACTAACGTAACCTCGGTTCTCTCTAGAAGAGGGAACGAGTACTGCGTTTTAACCAAAACGCTACGGGAAAAGTCTCTTTTCACGAAACACTGAAGCAAAAAATTATCCTTTAATTTTCATATATGTAAAACGCGTTGCGGCAGCAGTCAGCTATGGCGAGACGGCTTGCTCGCTCATTGGCTGCTCTGCGGCAACTGCATAAGCCTATCGAGCGAGGCCTGAGGTGACGTCAGGCCAATGAGGGCGCTTCGCGCCCTCCTCGCCACTTCCCGCCGAGACGGGCGTGGCTTACCTCTATAAAAGGAGCTCGAGAAGGCTGATTCACTTGATTTTGATCGCCGAAGCGAACCAGAGTGAACCAGACGCACGGCAGAGAACGCAGTACTCGTTCCCTCTTCTAGAGAGAACCGAGGTTACGTTAGTAACCGAGTACGTTCTCTTACGAGAGTTCTCTCGTACTGCGTTTTAACCAAAACGCTACGGGAACCCCTTGTAAAACGCCGTGCGTGCTGGGATAAAAACACTGATCACCGGAAGCTATTTCAGGCATACAGTGCATAATCACCAGATAGACTCACACAGAGTCAGGGAATAAGGGAGGGGAGCCTTAATTCCCTATACTGTAGCGTCCGCAGGCTTAACGTGACCTCACAGGGAGAGTCTAAAGACAGGAGGGGTTTCCCTCCGTCCTTATATAGACATGTCCACAGACGCGAATATGACATCACATAGACAGGGTAGGGAGCCTGAACTAATGTGGGAAATGTGGGTCTTACACAGTTCTGCCCAAGATAGTCGGTAGCGCATTGCGCCTGCGATTTCAGAGGTCTGGCTAGACAGCTGAATAGATTACACCGACAAAAGCTTAGCCTGTAAGGCGGGAACCTCTAGGTTATAAAACCTGATAAATGTAGACGGAGAGGCCCAGCCTGCCGCCGTACATATATCCTGTAGGGAAATCCCGCTGGACCAAGCCCACGAGGAGGCAACGCCTCTCGTAGAATGCGCTCTAACTCCCAACGGGCATTGAATGCCCTTGACAGTATAAGCCAGCGCTATGGCGTCAACTATCCATCTGGATAGACTTTGTTTCGAAACAGCCATTCCTTTGGAACGTCCGCTGAACGAGACAAAGAGCTGCTCTGTCTGTCTGAAGACAGCAGAGCGGGACATATAAGCTCTTAAAGCCCTAACAGGGCAAAGAAAACTCGAGTCCCCCTCCTCACTCGATGCCGGCAGGGCAGACAGGGAAATAACCTGAGCCCGAAAAGGCGTGTTGAGGGATTTCGGCACATAGCCGTGCTTAGGTTTGAGTATGACTTTAGAGTCATAGGACCAAACTCCAAGCACGCCGGGCTCACAGAGAGCGCGTGCAGATCGCCTATGCGCTTCACTGAAGCGAGAGCCATCAAAAACACTCTTTTGAAAGACAAATGTTTGAGGCTAATAGACTGGATAGGCTCGAAAGGGGCACCTTTCATGGCCGCCAAGACCGTAGAAAGGTCCCACATAGGGACTGAAGGAGGTCTGGGTGGATTCAGTCTCCTAGCTCTCCTGAGGAAGCGGATGACTAAATCGTTCCTTCCCAGTGACTGACCCAGCGTTGAACCGGAGAACGCTGAAATAGCCGCCACATACACTTTGAGCGTGGAAGGGGATCTGCCCTTATCCAACAGCTCTTGTAGGAAGGAGAGAACCACCGTTACCTCGCATTTGAGGGGTGAAAGGCTCCGAGCTGTACACCAGCCGGAGAAAACCGACCACTTCGAAGCATAAAGCCGCCAAGTCGACGGTGCTCTAGCCTGAGTGATGGTATTCATGACTCCCTCTGCGAGACCAACGGGTATCCGTTGAGCGCCCACACATGAAGGGACCACAGTTCCGGGTGTGGGTGCCAAATCGAGCCCCCGGCCTGCGAGAGGAGATCTCTCCTCAACGGCACTGGCCATGGAGCGATGTCTGCTAACTGCATCAGGACTGGGAACCATGCTTGGTTCTCCCAGAACGGTGCTACAAGCAGCACTGGGCATTTTGTTTCCCTGACCCGTTCCAACACCTGTGGCAGGAGGGAGACGGGGGGAAAAGCGTATAGCGGGCAGCGCGGCCACCTTCGGGACAGCGCGCTGTCGCTCTTTGAAGAGAACGCGGGGCAGTGAGCGTTTTCGTGGGACGCGAATAGGTCCACCTCCGCTCTGCCGAATCTCTCCCACAACAGCCGGACTGTTTGTGGGTGTAGAGACCATTCGGCCGGGGGAACGTTGTTCCTGGACAGTCTGTCTGGGCCCACATTCTGACGCCCAGGTACATGCACTGCTCTCAGCGAGCGTAAGTTGTGCTGAGCCCATATTAGGAGGCGTTTCGCCAGCCTGTACAGGGATGTGGATTTCAGACCGCCTTGGCGATTTATGTAGGACACCACAGCCATGTTGTCCGAACGGACTATGACGTGTTGGTCCTTGATGTGGGGACAAAAGCGCGTTGTGCACTGCCAGCATTTCTAGGCAGTTTATGTGTTGGAGCTTTTCTCGTTCCGACCACAGGCCGAAGAACGGTCTGCCCTCGAGCAGCGCTCCCCATCCCGAAGTGGATGCGTCTGTCGACACCATCCTCACTCCCGAGGAAGTCCCCAGGCTTACACCTGATCGGTACCAGTCGTCCGCCATCCAAGGCACCAGGGCTGTAACACAGTTCTGATCGACCTTGAGGCGTAATCGACCGGGTACCCGCGCTTTCAACCAGAACTGCAGCGGGCGCATGCGGAGCAAGCCCAGCCGGAGAACTGATGATGCTGAGGCCATGAGACCCAGCATCCTTTGAAACTTCCTGAGCGGGGTGAAAGCGCCGCGGCGGAAAGACTTCGCCGCGCGTTGAATGTGCAGCACGCGCTGTGGCAACAGCCGCGCTGTCATAGACTGCGAGTCCAGAACGATACCCAGAAACGAAATCGTTTGACTGGGGTTCAGTGAACTCTTCGCCCAATTGGCCGTGATACCAAGATTCTCGAGGTGATCGAGTAAAATGGTTCTGTGCTCCACGAGCTGAGATCGTGATTGGGCTAGGATCAACCAGTCGTCCAAATAGTTCAGCACTCGCATGCCTCTGAGTCTGAGAGGAGCGAGCGCTGCGTCCATGCATTTCATAAATGTACGAGGTGCCAGGGACAAACCGAACGGCAGGACTGTATACTGGTATGTCTGACCCCCGAAGGCGAATCTCAAGTATCGCCTGTGATGTGACGCTATCTGTATTTGAAAATACGCGTCCTTCAGATCTATTGACATAAACCAGTCTCCTCGGCGAACATGCGCGAGGATTTTCTTGGTCGTGAGCATTTTGAAACTGCGTTTCACTAATGCTTTGTTCAGCTGTCTTAGATCCAGTATGGGTCTGATACCACTGTCCTTTTGGGGACTAGAAAGTATCTGCTGTATAGCCCCCCTTCGCTTTGAGCTTGGGGCACACGCTCTATCGCCCCTTTGCTTACCAGTTTTGATATTTCGGCGCGAAGTAGGTGTGCTACTTCTGAAACCACCGTAGTTTGGACGCGCGCTGTGAAGCGGGGAGGGCGTCGACAAAACTGTAGCGAGAAGCCTCTCTTATAATGCCTAGCACCCAGTCCGAAACCCCTGGAAGCGCTGCCCATGCTTCTGCATGGTTGGCTAAGGGCTGGATGCGAAGCGCGCTCTGTTCGCCGTGCGACAGAGGCGCTTCGGGGCGCAATAACGTAGGCGTTATACCTGTGGCATTCGAGGCGGGGGGCGCGCTTATTACAGCGGGCAGAGCGCTCGTCCTCGACCTTACTACAGCGCTTGACTGAGTGAGGGAGGGCTGAGCGGGTCCCGCGGGACTCATGTCTGCGAGTAAATGTGGGCGGGAAGCGGGCACATTCACTGCTTTGGGCGCGCTGTCTGACTGAGCAGAGCGAGCGCGCACAGATCTCGTTTTTACAGAGAGCCTGTGGTCTGTGAGACATAGTGTTTGTGCGGGCACTTTCACTATGTTGGAAGCGCAATCGACCTGAGTCGATTTTATGTGCGCGAGCCCTAAGTGTAGGGCTGTGCTTGTGTGTAGAGATGGGCACTGAGGAGTGGGCATCGACACTACACTTATAGCACCATCGGCCGTGGCCGGGACACCAGAAAATACCGTGAGTAAGTGTGGGCGCGGGAGAGCGGGCACAGTTACTGCAATGAGTGCACTGTCTGTCTGAGCAGAGTGAATGCACACAGGTTTCGTCTTTACAGAAACCACAAGGCATGCAGAACATAGTGTTTGTGGGCACTAGGCAGTGGGCACGTTCACTATGTTGTGTGCGTGATCGACCCGAGTCGAATATATGAGCGCGGGCCCTGTGTGAAGGGCTGTGCTAGTGTGTAGGGATGGGCACTAGCAGTGGGCATCTTCTCTACACATATAGCATCATCGGCCGTGGCCGGGACTTCGGTAGAAGTCCGGCCATGTACCACGTGCTCGTGGGCTGCAAAAAACACGTCTGCAGTTGCCTCTCGGGGAACAAACAGAGTGATTTGCATTCGGCGGCATAAATATTTTCTGCCGGCAGGCCTGGGGTTCGAACCTCCGATCCCCCGCGTGCAAGTCTAAGAATCTACCACTGGACCACAGTGAAGATACATAGACAAAGTCAGCGCGAGTATTATCCACACTGGCGTATGCTTGCAGGCATGTACCACGTGCTCGTGGGCAGCAAAAAACACGTCTGCAGTTGCCTCTCGGGGAACAAACAGAGTGATTTGCTTTCGGCGGCATAAATATTTTCTGCCGGCAGGCCTGGGGTTCGAACCTCCGATCCCCCGCGCGCAAGTCTAAGAATCTACCACTGGACCACAGTGAAGATACATAGATAAAGTCAGCGCGAGTATTATCCACACTGGCGTTTGCTTGCAGGCATGTACCACGTGCTCGTGGGCAGCAAAAAAAACACGTCTGCAGTTGCCTCTCGGGGAACAGACAGAGTGATTTGCATTTTCAGACGCCTGCAAAATGCCAGAATGTGAGAAGAGTGGATATTGCCCAGTTTCAGCGGGGCTGAAAATACTCCATTCTCCTTTCGCCAGTGACGCACGGGAACCGTAGAAACAGTGTTCGGTTGCAGGCAAGCGGGTACTACGCGCTCGCTGGCTGCAAAATGCATCTCTGCAGTCGCCTTCAGGGGACTGACAGAGCAAAGCATTGGCGGCATAAATATATATGCCGCTAGACCGGGATCCGAACCCCGGCCTCCCGTGTGAAAAACCTATAATTCCACCACTGAGCCACAGGGGGATACAGGCTTTTGAAAGCGGCGTCAACATGTATTCTTCGGCGTTTGCTGGCAGGCAAGCGTGTAACAGACTCACTTGCTGCAATAATATTTCCAGTCGCCGAACAGGGAACTGAGAAATGTGAGAGAAAAGAGGTCAGACCGACCAACGGTGGGACTAAGAACACTCTTTTCTCCTTCGCTGGTGAATGACGCGTGCAGAGGCAGGGTAGCTTTTCTTGTAACGTAAAGAAAAACTAATCCCGCCATCCGCTTCCAGGAAGGGCAGCCTCGGAAAGGATGCCCGGCGAGTCCTCAGAGTCACCGTAGGCAATTTGCTCGGAGTGAAGGCGTTCGCCGTCAGCGAGCGCGAGCGCTGCATGAGAAGGCGTCTTGAAAAAGACGCAGCTCTTTTATTGGTGTGTGTTGCAAAGCGAACACACACACACATACACAAGAACAAAGAATGTAAAGGATATGGCGTCGGAAAGCGCAGCAGGTACGGCGGTAGAAGGCGGCGTTGGCCAGCGGCTTCAAGGGCTCGTCCCGCTGAAGTGCTTGCATCAGACGACGCGTGCTTCCTCGTGATCCAGCGATGCGTGCGCTTCGCTGAAGAGATTAAAATCAAGTGAATCAGCCTTCTCGAGCTCCTTTTATAGAGGTAAGCCACGCCCGTCTCGGCGGGAAGTGGCGAGGAGGGCGCGAAGCGCCCTCATTGGCCTGACGTCACCTCAGGCCTCGCTCGATAGGCTTATGCAGTTGCCGCAGAGCAGCCAATGAGCGAGCAAGCCGTCTCGCCATAGCTGACTGCTGCCGCAACGCGTTTTACATATATGAAAATTAAAGGATAATTTTTTGCTTCAGTGTTTCGTGAAAAGAGACTTTTCCCGTAGCGTTTTGGTTAAAACGCAGTACGAGAGAACTCTCGTAAGAGAACAGCCTAAGGTGTCACTGAGCATGTACAGAATGTTCAAGATCGAGGACTCTTTTACTAGAAATATGTCAAATATGGACTTTTGTCTGGCTGATGAAACATCAGGAGTCAATGAGCATGTATAGAAAGTTCAAGTACATAGACTCGTTGGGCATAAAAAAATTAAATTGTCATTATGGACAATTGTCTGGCCGATGTACTATCTGAAAGAGTCTATAATTATGAATAGAAAGTTCAAGATCAAAGACTCTTCAGTCAGAAATATGTTCAACATGTTAAATCTGAACTACTTTATGGCTGAAGAAACAAACTAAGGCGTCACTGAGAATGTATAGAAAGTTCAAGATCGAGCACTCTTTTACTAGAAATATGTTCAGGAGGTCAATTATTGATTATTGTCTGCTTGATGAAACATCGGAAGGAGTCAATGAGCATGTATAGAAAGTTCAAGTTCAGAGACTCGTTGGCCAGAAATGTGTTCAATAGTCAAGATCTACAATTGTCTGGCAATTCTGGCAGAACTATCTGAAAGAGTCTATAAGTATGAACAGAAAGTTTAAGATTGAGTACTCTTTGGCCCGAAATATGTTTAATAGGTAAAAAAGGGACCTCTGTATGGCTGATTTAACATCAGAATTAGTCTATAAGATTATATAGTTTAAGTATTATATATTATATAAGATTATATAAAACCTTTTAAGGACCCATTGACCAGAAATAAGTTTAACAGGTCAGATATGGACTCATATGGTCATATATGGCTTATGAAGCTCTAGAAGATATAATATACTAATATACTCTAGAAGGAGTCTAGAGTATGTATAGAAAGTTCAAGATCGAGTACTCTTTTTCCAGTAGTTGAAATATGGACTTCTATATGGCTGATTTAACATCAGAAGTAGTCTATAGTTTATAATAGTAAAAAACATTTCAAGGACTCTTTGGCCAAAAATGTGTTCAATTGGTCAAATATCGACTACTCCTTGCCTGATTTAACATCACGAGAAGTCAGTATGTACGTATAGTAAGTTAAGTTTCTTGGTCTCTTGGCAGAAATATGTTTAGTAGGACAAAACTTTACTTTTTTATGGGTGATGTCTATGAGTATGTATAGAAAGCCCAAGATCGATGACTCTTTAGCCAGAAATACGAGAAGTCTGTATAGTACGAAAAATATGTATAGAAAGGTTAAAGATCAAGGTCTCTGTCCAGAAATATGTTCAGGAGGTCAAATATGGACTTCTGTATGGCTGATTTAACATCAGAAGGAGTCTATGAGTTTCTAAGAGTAAAAAACATTTTGAGGATTCTTTGGTCAAAAATATGTTAAATCGGTCAAATATGGACTACAGTCTGGCTGATATAACATCACGATGAACTCTGTATAGTAGGAGAAATATGTAAGGTAAATGTTCAAGGTCTCCGGCCAGAAATATGTTCAGAAGGTCAAATATGGACTTCTGTATGGCTGATTTAACATCATAAGGAGTCTATAAGTTTATGACAGAGAAAAACCTTTTGAGAACTCTTTGGTCAAATATTTTTTCAATCGGTCAAATATGGACTACTGTCTGCCTGATTTAACATTACGAGAAGTTAGTCTATATGTATAGTGAGTTAATGTTCACAGACTCTGGCCAGAAATATGTTCAGTAGGTCAAAGATAGACAACTGGCTGGTTAATATAACATCATAAGTCGTCAATCTGTAGTATAGCAAGATAATGTTCAAGAACTCTTTGGCCAGAAATATGTTCAGTAGGTGAAAAGGGGACCTCTGTATAGCTGATTTATCATCAGAAAGAGTCTATAACTTTATATAGTTTGAAAATTTTTGAAGACACTTTGACCAAAAATAAATTGAAAAGGTCAGATATGGACATCTATATGGCTTATGAAGCATCAGAAGGAGTCTATGAGTATGTATAGAAATCCCAAGATTGAGGACTCTTTGGCCAGAAATATGTTCCTTGGGTCAAATATGGACTTCTGTATGTCTGACGTAACATCAGAAAGAGTCAACGAGTTTATGTGGAAAGGTCAAGTTTCGAGTACTCCTTGGCCAGAAAAAAATTCAGTATGTCAAATATGGACTTTTCTCAGGATGATATAACATCCGAATAAATCAGTCTGAATGTATAGTGTTCATCTTTTAGGACCCTTTGGCCAGAAATATGTTCAGTAGGTCAAAAGGGGACCTCTGAATAGCTGATTTATCATCAGAAAGAGTCTATAACTTATAGTTTAAAAACTTTTGAGGACCCTTTGATCAGAAATAAATTCAAAAGGTCAGATATGGACATCTATATGGCTTATGAAGCATCAGACGGAGTCTATGAGTATGTATAGAAAGCCCAAGATCGAGGACTCTTTGGCCAGAAATATGTTCCTTGGGTCAAATATGAAGTTATGTATGGCTGATTTAACATCAGAAGGAGTCTACGAGTTTCTAAGAGTAAAAAACATTTTGAGGATTCTTTGGCCAAAAATATGTTAAATCGGTCAAATATGGACTACAGTCTGGCTGATATAACATCACGAGAAGTTTGTATAGTAGGAGAAATATGTATAGTAAGGTAAATGTTCAAGGCCTCTGGCCAGACTTATGTCCAGGAGGTCAAATATGGACTTCTGTATGGCTGATTTAACATCAGAAGGAGTCTATAAGTTTATAATAGACAAAATTCTTTTGAGAACTCTTTGGTCCAATTTTTTTTCAATCGGTCAAATATGGACTACTGTCTGCCTAACATTACAAGAAGTCAGTCTATATGTATAGTGAATTAATGTTCACAGACTCTGGTCAGAAATATATTCAGTAGGTCAAAAATAGACTACTGGCTGGTTAATATAACATCACAAGAAATCAATCTGTAGTATAGCAAGATAATGTTCAAGAACTCTTTGGCCAGGAATATGTTCAGTAGGTCAAAAGGGGACATCTGTAAAGCTGATTTATCATCAGAAAGAGTCTATAACTTTATATAGTTTGAAAAATTTTGAAGACACTTTGACCAAAAAATAAGTTGATAAGGTCAGATATGGACATCTATATGGCTTATGAAGCATCAGAAGGAGTCTATGAGTATGTATAGAAAGCCCAAGATCGAGGACTCTTTGGCCAGAAATATGTTCCTTGCAGTAACATGCGGTGAAATCTTGTCATGGGTAGGCTGTGACCTATCAATGTGGCATATATTCATTCAGTTAATGTAGCAACCCAAGTTCATATCAGGCATCATCACATCGCTGCCTGCATACAGCAAAGTCAGTCATATGTGAGGCTAATGCACAATCAAATCTAATAATCAAATTAATGGACACATCTATCTTATGACTTATACAACAAACAAATGTTTTGTGCGGGACACAGTAAGAGGGAGGCGGCGCGGTGTCAGCGAACCGACAAGCAGCCTAGTCACTATTGTGTAGTTTGTATTAATGCCATGGTTCAACAAATAATGTAAAGGTTAAATAATAATTCACTTAGACTTTATAAGAAGCAATTGTGACTTTATTTCACACAATTCTGACTTTATATCTTTCAATTCTGACTTTATAACATGCAATTGCGACTTTATTTCACGCAATTCTGACTTTATATCTCGCAATTCTGACTTTATAACACGCAATTGCGACTTTATTTCACGGAATTCTGAGAAATAATGACAGAATTCATTGTGAGATAAAAAGTCGCAATTATCTTTTAAAATGTTTTATTCTGTGGCAGAAACAAGCTTCCATACCTCCTGGCCTCTTCCTCCCATCCATCCTCCCTGACGCATAGCTACCGGGCCGGCCCAGCTATCGGTAGGCGCCGGCGGTGCCGCGGTAGAGGTCTGCACAGGCTTTAAACTGAAGCCCGAACCCGGCCCGTACCAGCGATCATTTAACCCGACCCGACAATTACATTTACATGTAAAGCCCGAACCCGACCCGAACCCGAGGTCCACTCTATTTCTCACAGCAAATAAATACCATTTTTGAGAGAGAGAGCCTGTGTGTCTGTGGTCTGTGTAGCCTATGCACACATTGCACATTGCACATCGAGAAGAAAGCGAAAACACTGCAAAGCGAGAAGAAACCGCTCTGGATGAAATGTGAATTTTAAAACAAATTAAATGAACAACAGCAATAACTTAAATAAAAGTGCTTTTAAAAAAAACATTTCGTTTGTATATATATATATATATACAGTGAGGAAAATAAGTATTTGAACACCCTGCTATTTTGCAAGTTCTCCCACTTAGAAATCATGGAGGGGTCTGAAATTGTCATTGTAGGTGCATGTCCACTGTGAGAGACATAATCTAAAAAAAAAAATCCAGAAATCACAATGTATGATTTTTTAACTATTTATTTGTATGATACAGCTGCAAATAAGTATTTGAACACCTGTCTATCAGCTAGAATTCTGACCCTCAAAGACCTGTTAGTCTGCCTTTAAAATGTCCACCTCCACTCCATTTAAATTAGATGCACCTGTTTGAGGTCGTTAGCTGCATAAAGACACCTGTCCACCCCATACAATCAGTAAGAATCCAACTACTAACATGGCCAAGACCAAAGAGCTGTCCAAAGACACTAGAGACAAAATTGTACACCTCCACAAGGCTGGAAAGGGCTACGGGGAAATTGCCAAGCAGCTTGGTGAAAAAAGGTCCACTGTTGGAGCAATCATTAGAAAATGGAAGAAGCTAAACATGACTGTCAATCTCCCTCGGACTGGGGCTCCATGCAAGATCTCACCTCGTGGGGTCTCAATGATCCTAAGAAAGGTGAGAAATCAGCCCAGAACTACACGGGAGGAGCTGGTCAATGACCGGAAAAGAGCTGGGACCACCGTTTCCAAAGTTACTGTTGGTAATACACTAAGACGTCATGGTTTGAAATCATGCATGGCACGGAAGGTTCCCCTGCTTAAACCAGCACATGTCAAGGCCCGTCTTAAGTTTGCCAATGACCATTTGGATGATCCAGAGGAGTCATGGGAGAAAGTCATGTGGTCAGATGAGACCAAAATAGAACTTTTTGGTCATAATTCCACTAAACGTGTTTGGAGGAAGAAGAATGATGAGTACCATCCCAAGAACACCATCCCTACTGTGAAGCATGGGGGTGGTAGCATCATGCTTTGGGGGTGTTTTTCTGCACATGGGACAGGGCGACTGCACTGTATTAAGGAGAGGATGCAGCCTATGCAGGGCCATGTATTGCGAGATTTTGGGGAACAACCTCCTTCCCTCAGTTAGAGCATTGAAGATGGGTCGAGGCTGGGTCTTCCAACATGACAATGACCCGAAGCACACAGCCAGGATAACCAAGGAGTGGCTCTGTAAGAAGCATATCAAGGTTCTGGCGTTGGCCTAGCCAGTCTCCAGACCTAAACCCAATAGAGAATCTTTGGAGGGAGCTCAAACTCCGTGTTTCTCAGCGACAGCCCAGAAACCTGACTGATCTAGAGAAGATCTGTGTGGAGGAGTGGGCCAAAATCCCTCCTGCAGTGTGTGCAAACCTGGTGAAAAACTACAGGAAACGTTTGACCTCTGTAATTGCAAACAAAGGCTACTACCAAATATTAACATTGATTTTCTCAGGTGTTCAAATACTTATTTGCAGCTGTATCATACAAATAAATAGTTAAAAAATCATACATTGTGATTTCTGGATTTTTTTTTTAGATTATGTCTCTCACAGTGGACATGCACCTACGATGACAATTTCAGACCGCTCCATGATTTCTAAGTGGGAGAACTTGCAAAATAGCAGGGTGTTCAAATACTTATTTTCCTCACTGTATATATATATATATATATATATATATAAACGAAATGTTTTTTTTTATAAAAGATAAAAGTGATATAAAATATTTTTTTTATTTAAAAAAAATAAAAGTGCTTTTAAAAAAACATTTAGTTTGTGTATATATATATATATATACACAAACGAAATGTTTTTTTTAAGCACTTTTATTTAAAATATTATTTTAAAATATTAGCGAGAAGAAACCGCTATGCACACATTGCACATCATGCGCACGCAACTTTCTCTCTCTCGCGTGCCGGTCACCACAACACAGCAAGCAGGCAAAGCACACAGCACGCAAACTATATATAGCCTATGTAGTTTTTCTGAGTTACAGACCCGAACCCGAGGCTGTTCAATAAACATTAACCCGAACCCGACCCGAAACCCGCACATTTTTCGGGACCCGTCGGGCTCAGGTCGGGTAGCAGACCTCTAGCGGTAGTTACCTGAGAAAACGTTTTGGAAAAGACGGGCTATGGACCCAACCAACTCTATAGGAGGGGAGGGGAGAACTCCCTCACATGGTACAACCTATGCAGAGGCTGCGCGCTGCGGTGTCAGAATGCGGAACGTGTGTAGCCTAATGTAACTAACGTGACAAATGTGGAAAAAATAAATCCTCGACCGGCCCAAAAGTGAAGCGGCCCACCGTGAATTCTCCCGATTACCCACCCCGGGCCTGTTGACAGCCAACGCTAGGCGCCGCTAGATCGGGAAGCGCGGATTGAGTGAGAGTGAGTGGATCACGTGACATGAAGCAAGCTCGGTCTCTGCCTCAATGTTGATAATTCAAGACAGCATGAGAACTGACTGCGCATGCGCAAACCTACATAAACTACGTTCTATGGACCAAAAAGGGCACTGCTAACCTCTGCCTCAATGGCCATGGCCTTGAATTTCCTGCATGAAACAATGGTTTTAGAAGCAAACAATGGCAAAATTAGTATATTATATGTGTATTCCTGAGAATTTTTGTTACAAAAATTAATATTTGGAATAAAATAAATCACAATGTGGTGAATTAATAAAGTTCTTGGAATTAATAAATGTAATGTCAACATTTCCTTTGGTGAGGCACTGCCTTGGGTCAAATATGGACTTCTGTATGTCTGACGTAACATCAGAAAGAGTCAATGAGTATATGTGGAAAGGTCAAGTTTCGAGTACTCCTTGGCCAGAAAAAAATTCAGTATGTCAAATATGGACTTTTCTCAGGATGATATAACATCCGAATATATCAATCTGAATGTATAGTGTTCATCTTTTAGGACTCTTTGGCCAGAAATATGTTCAGTAGGTCAAAAAGGGACCTCTGAATAGCTGACTTATCATCAGAAAGAGTTTATAACTTTATGTAGTTTAAAAATTTTGAGGACCCTTTGACCAGAAATAAGTTCAAAAGGTCAGATATGGATATCTATATGGCTTATGTAGCATTAGAAGGAGTCTAGGAGTATGTATAGAAAGTCCAAGATCGGGGACTCTGTGGCCATAAATATATTCTTTGGGTCAAATATGGACTTCTGTAAGGCTGATTTAACATCAGAAGGAGTCCATAAGTTTATAATAGTAAAAAACATTTTGAGGATTCTTTGGCCAAAAATATCAGAAGGAGTCTATGAGTTTCTAAGATTAAAAAAACATTTTGAGGATTCTATGGCCAAAAATATGTTAAATCGGTCAAATATGGACTACAGTCTGGCTGATATAACATCACGAGAAGTCTGTATAGTAGGAGAAATATGTATAGTAAGGTAAAAGTTCAAGGTCTCTGGCAAGAAATATGTTCAGTAGCTCAAATAAGCACCTCTGTATGGCTGATTTAATACCAGAAGGAGTCTATAAGTTTATAATAGTACACAAAATACCTTTTGAGGACTCTTTTGCCAAAAATATGTTCAATCAGTCAAATATGGACTACTGTCTGACTGATATAACATCACAAGAATCTTGTATATTTAGTAAGTTAATGTTTGTACTCTTTGTCCAGAAATTTGTTCAGTAGGTTAAAAATTTACTTTTGTATGGCTGATGTAACATCAGAAAGATTCTACGAGAATGTATAGAAAGTTCAAGATCGATTACTCGGGTCAGAAATATGTGCAGCAGGTCAAAAATAGACTACTGTCCGGCTAATACAAAATCACAGTCAGTCAGTCTGTATGTATAGTAAAGAACTCTTTGGACAGAAAATATGTTCCGTAGGTCAAAGAGGGACCTCTTATGCCTGATTTGACACAGAACATATGTGCTTTCGCATTGCACTGAATAACTAACTTATTCATTTTTGCTTTGAAGGGAAATTATTGCATTTCTATTCTTATTGAATTATTGTATTCCTCTCGCGTTACAATGCATAGAATAAACTACTTCATAATGTGCAATGAAAAGATAACATGAGTGTTGCACTGCACAAACGATCTAAGAATTAGCGTTGAATATAATGTATTATTATGTCTCAGTCTAACTATATCAGTTAGATATTTTATGCAGTGGAATGTAACTCTAAAAAGTGGTATATCTTCAATGCACATCGAAATGAGATGTATGTTTGCAATGCACTCATAGCTTATATGTTATTCTTCAATGCACAAAGTTTGATCGTGTGTAAAATGCAATGCAACAGCCCAAATTGTATTTCCTCAAAGCACAACGAAATGAGTTTGGGAATGAGTTAGTTCTGGTGTGCAATGCAATGCAAGTGCATTAGCCTAAATATTATTCTTCAACGTTAGATTGTTTGTGCAATGCATTGCAACAACACATGTTATCTCTTTAATGAACATGGGAAGGAGTTAGTTCTGGTGTGCAATGCAATGCAAAAGTTCTGGTGTGCAATGCAATGCAAGAAGTGCATAACCTTTATGTTATTCTTCAGTGCACAACGTTAGATCGTTTGTGCAATGCAATGCAACATGTTATCTCTTTAATGAACAAGGGAAGGAGTTAGATCTGGTGTGCAATGCAATGCAAAAAGCACAAAACCTATGTTATTTTTCAATGCACAACGTTAGATCGTTTGTGCAATGCAATGCAACATGTTATCTCTTTAATGAACATGGGAAGGAGTTAGTTCTGGTGTGCAATGCAATGCAATGCAAAAGTTCTGGTGTGCAATGCAATGCAAGAAGTGCATAACCTTTATGTTATTCTTCAGTGCACAACGTTAGATTGTTTGTGCAATGCAATGCAACATGTTATCTCTTTAATGAACAAGGGAAGGAGTTAGATCTGGAGTGCAATGCAATGCAATGCAAAAAGTGCATAACCTATGTTATTTTTCAATGAACAACGTTAGATCGTTTGTGCAATGCAATGCAACATGTTATCTCTTTAACATGGGAAGGAGTTAGTTCTGGTGTGCAATGCAATGCAAAAGTTCTGGTGTGCAATGCAACATCACATGTTATCTCTTTAATGAACATGAGATTGAGTTAGTTCTTATGTGCAATGCAATGCAATACAATGTGTGGCAGGATGGGTTGTTACCCCTCCTAATTTTTTAATTTGAGGTTCGGCCAATGGGCTGGGACCATGGGTGTATAAGACCACGGGCTGCCAGTCGTAGGCGTGCGTCACCTACGCGCCCTGCTGCTTGTGCTGGAGGATCAAATGTAAACATTTGATGCGGTAAGGAAAACATGTATGATGACATTTGTGTAACGAGATTCCTGTGGGTTTTAATCGAGTGGGTACTAATCTGTATGCTTTATGTAGTCTAAAGTTCATCCGCGCTCTCTGCCGATGAGATCTGGCTCCATGCATCGCTAGGAATTCGGGATATTAATCCCAGTGCAGCATCTGTTATTGTGAGTATGTTTGCTCGAGCCGGAAGCCATAGGGAGAATGAATGGCAGTGTAACACTTTCTGTTTTGCTTATAGGCGCGGGACAAGAGCAATGGTGGCGTTCTGGTTAATTGTTATAAGCTCTGTGCCTCATCACAGAGATGCTGGTCGCTCCGACGCTCCGTGCTTCATCATAGAGTTGCTGTTCACTCCAATGTTCCGTGCTTCATCATAGAGTTGCTGTTCGCTTCGACGCTCCGTCTCACATCATAGTTGCTGTTCTGTTTCCATCGGATTCTGTTTCTATGAGACGCTCTCAACGATTTTTCACCTGTTTTCACGAGACTGAGATGTTCTTAACGGATTTTCATCTCTTTTGTGCTTCCTAAGCTGTGTCTAAGTCATATGTTTTGAGTTGTTTTTGTTTTCTTTATTTTTGTTTACTATTTTGATTTTAATGGTTGGGTATTTTTGAATTTGTATTTTGGTTTCAATTCATTTATTGTGATTATTGAATATTGGTTGTATCTAACCATTTTTTACAGTTGACCTATATTGCCAATTTATTTAATAATTTATTTAAATTGAGTATGTTTCCTTTTGTTATTTTTGATCTTAATTTGTGACGATCCGATTGGAACTGAGAAGTTGGTTCCTTCCCGGAACTGCATTGAGTACTTTGTTATTTTGTTTATGCATATCTCTACTCTCTTAACGTTTTTTTCTTTCTGGTTGTTGCCAGGACCTGGGCACCCGGGGGCAGACGAGTGACCTTTTGGTGGTGGCATCCTTCACTGTTTGTCGTGGTCTTCTCTGACCTTGGTCGCTGTGTGTGTGCTAGTGTGTGTGTGTGTGGGTACTGTGATTTGAGTGATTTCCATTAAGGGTGATATTCTGAGACTGCCCCCGTTGGTAAGCCTGGGTTCCTTTGCCACTAATGATTGAACTTACAATTGAGATGAGTGTGATTGCTGGTCAATGCCTCTTTTAATGATGACTGTTGCTTAAATAAAATACTTTTGTACGATTACTTATGTCTCTGACTCCAACGGTGATTGGGACCTGTGCGTGCCTTAGCTTAGAGATTATATTAAATTCTTGGGGTGAAATTCCCCAGGTGGCGTAGTCGGAAATTACATCAATTTGAGTCAAACCACGCCCACTTTGCCACAAATGCAAGAAGTGCATAACCTTTATGTTATTATTAGGGTTGGGAACCGAGAACCGGTTCTTATCCAGAACCGGTAGTGTTTTTGAAAAAATACCGGAACCGTGCGAAATTCCTAAGTTTCAGTTCCGAAAACGGTTCTGGTGCGCTGTTTTGGTGAAGTGCTGGGAGCTTATCCTTTAATAGCGACGTCTCACCTCATAAAAATAGTAATGAATAAAGCCCTGGCGCTCCTCAAATACGTTTTGCGTCAGATATCAACGGAGAGAGAGAGAGTAGACAGAGCTGCACGATTAATCTTTAAAAGATCTTGATTCAAACACCCACGCGATCTTATCCTAAATTACAAAAACCTCACCCCTGAACATTCAAATCTGTTTGCGCTGTCGTTGACCCAGAGAGAGCAGTTGTCAATATGAAACAGCTTTACAATCACACAGTATCGATATTTATGTTACAAATATTCAAATGATCACAGAAGTACTGAGATAAAAGTTTATAATTAGAGTATAAACACTGATGTCTACGACAACCAAAATAGAGTAAATCACCTTTTGAAAGTCGCTGCCTTCAAATAACGAGTGTATCGATTACAGCTGATGCTTCAAAACATTCATAAAGACGCATGAATGATTTTTTTGTGTTCAGAATTTTGAGTTCAGAATTTACAAAATGTAGCTATACAATGAGCGCATCATGAATGCCTTTTTTTCAAACCGTGTTTTTGTCTTATCCTGAATTACTACGTTAAGCCTGCAATAAGCGTTTATACTCGGACTGGCGGATCGCAGCCGCTGCAGAGTAGCCCAGTAGCCCAGTGCCTGCGTGACTCGTCATAGACATAAATAGAGAGAAGTAGCTCCGGCAACAATGTTCTTCCGCGAGACGCATGCAGTTCTGTTTATTAACTGCTAGAGCGCTGATTTATCCAGTAATGAAACAAGTCTTTATGAATCAATCATTCAAAACGTGTGTTGGGTCAAATATGTGTGTTCTACACACATCTTACATGGGTGTTGAAGCATATTCTACCCCTTCTGAGAGGGTATTCTCCACTGCTGGAGATACAATAAGCCAGAGGTCCCAAATTATTCTAGAGAATGCAGAATTTTTTTATTTTCCTTCAGAAAAAATTATATTTTTTGCAAAAATTGCTTAATAATATGAATTTGTTGACATTACCAGTCTATTAAACTCATTTGGGATTTTTCCCTTACTACTATTTTTTTATTAGTTGTTTTAATATTTTTTAATGAATGGGAACTGGAACCGGAATCGTTTGGTGGAACCGGAATCGGAACCGGAACCGGAAAATTTCTTACGATTCCCAACCCTAGTTATTATTCAGTGCACAACGTTGCATAGATTATTGCACAACAATTATTTTGTGCACAACGTTGCACAAAAAGTGCATAACCTATGTTATTTTTCAATGAACAACGATCTGGTGTGCAGTGCAATGCAAAAAGTACATAACCTAAGTTATTTTTCAATGCACAACGTTAGATCGTTTGTGCAATGCAATGAAAGATGTTATCTCTTTAATGAACATGAGAAGGAGTTAGTTATGGTGTGCAATGCAATGCGAAAAATGTATAACCTATATGTTATTCTTCAGTGCACAACGTTAGATCGTTTGTGCAATGCATTTCAACATCACATGTTATCTCTTTAATGAACATGGGAAGGAGTTAGTACTGGTGTGCAATGCAATTCGAGAAGTGCATAACCTATATGTTATTCTTCAGTGCACAACGTTAGATCGTCTGTGCAATGCAATGCAACATGTTATCTCTTTAATGAACATGGGAATGAGTTAGTTCTTGTGTGCAATGCATATATACACAGCTAGAGTCCATATTTGACCAATTGAACATTCTTTTGGCCAAAGAATCCTCAAAATGCTTTTTACTATTATAAACTCCTTATAGACTCCTTCTGATGTCAAATCAGCCTTAGAGGTCCATGTTTGACCCAAGAAACATATTTCTGGCCAAAGAGTCCTAAAATAATAAAACTATACATTCAGATTGGTATATTCGGATGTTATATCATCCTGAGAAAAGTCCATATTTGACACACTGAATTTTTTTCTGTCCAAGGAGTACTTGAAACTTGACCTTTCCATAAATACTCGTTGACTCTTTCTGATGTTACGTCAGCCATACAGAAGTCCATATTTGACCCAAGGAACATATTTCTGGCCAAAGAGTCCTCGATCTTGGGCTTTCTATACATACTCATAGACTCCTTCTGATGCTTCATAAGCCATATAGATGTCCATATATGACCTTTTGAACTTATTTCTGGTCAAAGTGTCCTGAACATTTTTCAAACTATATAAAGTTATAGACTCTTTCTGATGTCCTTCCTTCTATAATTCCATATTAGGCTGCATAGATTAGGCCAGCCGGAACCGGGAACACTTCCCATAAATCCTGATGTACTCGTTACATCATAAGAAGAATGGCGTCAGTAGTACTTATGCTATGGCACCTGTCAAAATGATTGATGACTTCCGGTCCCGCCCCCAGATAAGACATCTGGTCACCGCCCTTCCGGTTGACGGTTGGCCTTGTCCCGCCCTTTCTGGCGTGTATTGATATGGATATGGATTGTCCTATTGACCCTTCGATCATGTGTTTTGACAGGTTTATCTACCGGTGTTTTTCCGGCATATGTTGTTGTTATGGTTTGCCCTATTGTCCTAGCTAGTCGTAGATCATGTGGTTTTGACAGAAAGTTTGAAGACTGTGTCACACAAGCATTATCTCTTGTGCACACGAGTTGGGTGTATTTTCTGTGTTTGTGTACTGGTCATCTGTTTTTGACAGAAAGTTTGAATTTGTTGTCCGGTTCAGTTATGTGTTTGTGTGTATGTGTGTGTGTATGTCTGGGTATATGGCATCACAAGTGCTGTTAGGAAATGTGTCAGCATCTGATATGATCCCCTCCACATTCCTGAGGTAACAGCAAAAGTGAAAAAAAAAGAGAGTTGTCCCTAATCATGTTTTATATTTCACACAAATGATATACAATAATATCTTAGCAAAAATCTACTGAAACCATTTAATTCAGTTTTAGAGAAACAAAAGAATAAAATGAATAAGGATTTTACTAAATACTAAAGCCTATCACAAAAAAAAAAGAGTTGAAAACATACTGTTCTTTAAAAAGTATAAATGAAAAGATTATAAAATAATTTAACCAAGGTTGAAAAAACATACCGTTCGTTTAAAGTATAAATGAAAAGATTATAAAATAATATAACATAAATGTCAGTGTTTCTCTCTCTCTCCTGCTAGGTTTATTCAGCGATCAGAATGAGACAATAGGGCTAAATTTATTTCAAAGTTTAAATGATATCTTTATAAAATGTTGTTTTTATTTTATTTTATTTTTTTTAATTAAATTTAATACATTTATTAAAAGTCGTAATAATGTTTTTAAATTCAATACATTATTAAAAGTTGTAAAACAAAAACACTGTTTTTTCTGAATGCCTCTCCAGCCAGAGTAGTGTGTGTGTGTGTGTGTGTGTGTGTGTGTGCATCCTCTGACATGACCCCCTCCACATTCCTGAGGTAACAGTGAAAGTGAGAAAAAGAGAGTTACCCTAATCATGTTTTATATTTCACACAAATAATATGCAATAATATCTTACTAAAAATCTACTGAAACCATTTAATTCAGTTTTAGATAAACAAAAGAATAAAAAAAAATCATATTACATAAACATTCCGTTCTTTAGGCCTATAAGTGTATAAAATAAAATAGCCATCTTGCTAATTTAACTAAAGTTGAAAACCATTCAGTTCTTTATAAAAGTATATAATTAAATGCTTATAAAATAAATATCTTATTGATCCAATTGTTTTTGATAAACAAAAGAATAAAAATCATATTACATAAAAAACGGTATACATTAAAATGGTTATCTTGCTAATTTAACTAAAGTTGAAAAACATTCTGTTCTTTAAAAGTATATAAAAAAATAAAAAATAAAAATCTACTGAAATTTCAGTTTTAGATAAAAATAAAATTCATCTAAGTCTGCTGACTGAAGATTTCATGAAGCACCAGACAAATGGTATGTTTGTGTGTGTGTGTGTGTGTGTGTGTGTGTGTGTGTGTGTGTGTGTGTGTCTGTGACAGGTTCTGGTAAATTAGCGTGCCGTCATCTTTCTGAATTTATTTCAAAACATAATCGTAAAAGTTTAAATATGATCTTTTAAAATTAAAAGACTGTTTAAATAAAATCTTTAAAGTTTGAATACATTCATATCTTCTATTTATCTTTTAGAAGATTACTTTAATGATTTTGTTTAATGGTGACCTAAAGTATAATTGTTATTAAACAATGTCTGTTCAAAAACTTTAGATTGTAGAAAAACTGTACTTTTTAGTCGTTTTAAATCTCATTTATATGAAAAGATTCAATCAGCATTTTTTTTGTCCATGCGGGGTTTCAATTTTTATGGTGGGGGCTTTCCATAGCTATAATGAATTTTGTACCGTACACCTAAACACAGAAAACTACATTTGTACATTTTCAAAATGAAATAAACAAATAAATAAATCATTTAATATCATTTTGTGCACACACACGGTTCTAAAAAATAAACTAATCTCTATTTTAAATTAAATTATTATTATTAATAACATATGTTACTAAAATGTAAACAAAGTTTTAGCTAAATAAATATATAAACAAAAACACCTTACAGCCCCAGATCCTTCAGAGATAAACCACAGTGTGATCTGAAGCTTCAGGAAACAGGGTATCAGACCAGATGAGTCTCGGGGGACAATGTCACAGTAAATCTAGTCTGCTAACGCCTTTTACAGAATACATCCAGAGTTTATACTAAATTCATTTAAAAGCATAATCATACAAGTTTAAATAAGGTATTTTAAAATTAAAAGAAATCTTTAAAGTTTTATTAAAATCATATCTTCTATTTATTTTCTTAGAAGATTACTGTAATGATTTTGTTTAACGGTAACCTAAAGTAGAATTTTTACTAAACAGCGTTTAGTTGTTGATTGTTGAAAAACTGTGCTTGGTCATCTTAGATCTTTTGTCCATACAACATGTTGTCAAAGTTTGTCACAATGTTTTGTTGTTGTGTTGTTTTTAAGAAATCCGAGGACTCCACATTGCTCTTATTTAGACTAAGTTGTATCATCTGCAAAATCACTGACCCGGCATAAGTAAAGTTGGTCTTGAGCGAATATTTAATTTTATCAGTCATAATTCAAAGTATAAGTATACGTTCGTATAAGATCATTTTAACTTGTATTCCCCGAACTATCCTTAATCAGTGTGGAATCACACAGGGTGAAACCCTTTACTGAGAATATACTATCGGTTATCTACTCAAAATATATGTAGAAGTGTAAAATCGGTGTTTAAAATCTGTCTGCTGGCCGCATGAATAGACTTTGGGGAGAGCTGATGATACAGGAAGCATGCCCTTTGACCTCCTCGATTGTGGAGGCTTTTTTTTTTTTTTTTTGTTAAAGACCCAACTACAAGTTAGTTCTCCCAAAAGAATTTCTCCCATCTAGTGGTTCTCCCATCTACTCGCTTTTTCAAATGCGTGTTGCAACTGCGGTAGCCTAATGTGTCAAAAGCTATGACAACATGGCTTCCAATAGCGCTTCATTGAGTTTAACGATACATGTTTTTGTACTGTTATGCCAGCTATATAATGATTTACACAACCAAGCAATGAAAAAAGCTTGTAATTTAGACCATACCTTTGACTTGCCTGTCGAGAAGAAATCAGGCAACTTCCCTTTCAAAGTCTTTCTCCTTCATTAGATCTTTCCACATGGGGAAAAGCTATCCTGATATTTATTTACATACCGATAAATTAAATGTTAGCTTTTAGGCGTTAACGATTCCTTCTCCCGTGGCTCGGCATAAGTATGATCCTACATTATAATGTACTGTGCAGTGCAACCTTTCAAATTTGCCGGGGCAGTATCATTGCCTCCCATATGGTCTAGCGGTTAGGATTCCTGGCTTTCATCCAGGCTGCCCGGGTTCGACTCCCGGTATGAGAAGACATTTTTTTTTTTTTTTTTTTACATTGTCAACAAAATTCAAGTTATTCAATAATCATTTTTAGTTATCCATAGTCTTAGAGGCCTACAAGTCTTAGAGGCCTACACGAACTGCAGAAACAAGCAGAAGATACGTAAAAACTCATAAATGCTGTTTCAGTAGGCTACTGAATCATTTTCACAAATACAATTATATAGAATTCAGAAAATTTCACTATGGAATATTTACTTTATCTATCATAATTTCAATTTAGTACATCATCATTTAAACTTTTCATCTCATAATTATGACGCATAGTCATAATTGTAATTTCAACTTTTTGTTATAATTATTACTTAATTCAGAATTACAATTTTTGTCAATTACACCTTTTTAATGTAATACTTAAAACGTTTTTAAGGCATAATTTGGTTGTTGACTATAGTAGTGTTGATGATGAAACGTGTTGAGTTAGGCTAGCGCTTTTTGCCCCTCTCTGGTATTATAGTGTTTCAAGATGGCGGAACGACACGGAAGCCTCCTTGGACTTACCCGCCCCGTGTAAATAAAGATAAGAAATGTTTCGCTTACGAGGATAAGTCAGATCATTGGCAGAGGTCATTTTACACCCATGAGGACATATTTTATGAATACAGACAATGATTTTAGCTAATAAAATAAAACATTTTCAACGAGCGAATCTACACATGAGAGGCCTTCAGAAGTCATAACTCCAGGGGTCAACGGCTTAGGCCCATTGGTTTCGGTATTTGTAAAAATCAAATACTGTATTACACTTTTCAAAGTTACAATAAAAAGACCTGTTGTGTTCTGACACAAGGCCATTAACTTGTTTTTATAAATGTATTTTGCTTATTTCTACAAATATCGACCTGAAAAATGAAAATCAGAAAAAACAGAAAAAACATTGTTTTAAAATACAACTAAACCATGATAATGTTTAGTTTAGATGTTGATGACTAAGCTTCTGGCATATAGTGCAACCACGCAACAAGAAATCTAATATTGGTGTAATCTTTGCGAGGTCTCACTCACGACACACAACTTTGTAAATAAAATAAAAAATATTATGGAAGTCATTGTACTGTAATTTAACCATATTTTATTTATTAATATTATGGCTTCATGTTGATTTAAAGTTTTTAATTGTTATTAACAAATACCTTTTAACATCCGGCACAAAATGAAAGAGATGTATTATTTGAAAAAAAAAAAAAAAAAAAATGGAATGTTCACAATCACTATGTGTCAAAAACAGTATGTGTGTAAATAGTTGTGCAAAGTTCCACACCCTATGGACTAACACATAAATAAATATATATAACATACACAAAACATTTCTTAACTAAGCAACTGTTTCTTAAATTATCAGACACTCACCGCACTGATGTTAACATCACCATATATTGTGTTTTCTACCATGATTGTAGTAACTATTGTCCCACCATTCTTCTGGGCAACTGTTAAGTTAAGCTGATTAGGGTTCTGAATTAATGGCTGTCCGAATGTTGTAGAAATATTACGCTGTCGTCGTTGTGGAAGGTTGTTAGGCTGTTGATTTGTCATGTTTCCAGAATGTGTTTGAACGCACAGCGTTTGAACGTCACCATCTGTTAAAAAATGAACAATTAAATACACAACCAAAAACCATGTAAACATTATAGTAAAGCTTATTGAAGATTGAGAAACATATTGACTACTAACAAAGTAAATTATACATCTTTTCCTACGTTTGATATTCTTTTTTCTGATTTTTTTCACTATGGACTTGATCCTTTTTAATGCTGTTTTCTCTCCATATTTATTCTGTAGTTCCTCTACTGTGTCTTCCAACCTCCCTGTTGTTGTTCTTCTCCTGCTGTGTTAACCAAAGACAAACAGTTAGAAGAATAAAATGTATGTACAATAGCAAAAATAAAAGTTGGTCATTAGTTGTTAGGGTTAGATACACCTGTAGACACATTCACACACCCGTTCGCCTGTTTTCATTTAGCATACACCAGAGTTCAAACATTCACTTTTTCAAAGGGTCGAATGATTACGCGGTCAAAATTTCTCTTTTTAACATGAGAGTTAAAAAATGTACACGAGTCACGACGCATTGCATTATGCACCTGACCTGCCGGCTGATGAAGTATTTATTACATCAAGAAAACATGAATACAACACACTGCACTTGGATGAATACATTTATTAGATTTATTTAATAATATTACCAGTTCCATATTATCTTTATATAAGACATATAAAGACATCTTAAAAATAAGACAAAAAATGATTTTATTTTTTAAATTTGACTGCATTCTTTACTTTTTGATTTATGAATTATAACAGACTGATGGGAAAAACATTATTTTGCAGTTACTTTTTTAAAATTTGTTTTATTATTCAACTATCTCTTTCTTTTTGTTAGATTTTTATTAGTTGTAATTTTATATATAAACATTTAACTTTTAAAATAAAGGTTTTACAACAACATCACCATCTTCCGCTATATTTTGGCCTCCATGCTCATCTATTTACAGTATATGATATTGGTGAAGGGGGCCAGCATGAATATATATTTTTAGGGGGCCCCCCGAATTCTCTACGGCCCCGTTCACATCGCATCGTAAGCGCATAATATCACCTGCTCAAGTACGTCTTGACGAGTTTCTTCTGTATTAAACAGCGAATCTTCTCAGTCAGATCGTCGCAAGATCTCAGGAATCCTCTCACACTGCTTGTGTTCACGAGCTCCATCGCTGCACTTTTGTGCGGCTGTGTGTGTGACTCTTAACAATTCAAACAGCAGCGCGGAGATGTGACGTCATGTGTCGAGCACATCTTTGCATTTCTTCTGAAACAACAATTTTTAACATCACTATCGCAACACTTATCGTATTGCCGGCTGGGATTGTAATGTTTTGTATGCCGTTTTCTTTACACTCACCCCGGATATCTGTTTCCTGCAGTTAGCTGTAATGTTAGTGAACTCTAGGTCTTCTCTTTGTTCATATACGACAGTATTCGCATGAATTGGCTTGATTTGATAAAATTATGTTTTAAACCATCATCTTCACTTGAGACATTTACATTATACCGTCCTAGTTTTTAAATAGCGCTAAAATGTATATTTTAACCCTTTATGCGGATATGCCGTACAAGGTTCTCTGTTCTCTGGTTCTGTGTTTTTAAAAATAAAGACAAGGATACCTCTTTCTATAAGCGACCCTTAAAATCTGTGCATACAACAAAACACGTGTAGGTGTACGATGATTTATCAACAAATTACTTTTGTTTGAAGAAAAACTTAAATCAGTTGGTGCTTGATAACTATTGAAGTTATGATGCGATATTTATCACGTTTTAATTTTAACTCAATACTCTATGAACTTTAACATCTTGTTGGTCAAATTAACTTAAAGCCTACGCATCCTAGCTACTTTCTAAATGTGTGTAACAGAACTTATGGTGAACAATTTAGCCATATGTTTTAAACGTGTAATGTTTAAACAAATTTTGTTACTGGACTGAGTGAAAATAATAAACTTCTCTTTTGTTTTTATGCATCAAGTTAAATGCAAATGATAGGAAAACTTTATGATAGGAAAGTACGGACGGCGCCTTTGACCAAGCCTCTACATATGGGGCACTTGCTCAGAGAAGGCGCACATTCTTTGCACACAACTAGGTGACCACAGGGGATGAAGACAATGTTCACTTCCTTATCCATGCAAACTTTGCATGTGCGCTCCTCTTGAAGTCTTTTTAACTGTTCCTCCATAGGCAAGTCTGAAAGATCTTGACTAGGGGATGCAGCTTCATTTGTCTCGACCGTCAGGCCACACTCAAATTCCATCTCTAAAGCAGGATTGTTCTCTTGTTCTCTCACAAATTCTATCGATTCGCTGTCTCGCAATCTTGCTTGAATCTGATGAACAAACTCTTGGCCCTTTTCTTGCAGCAGGTATTCACATCTTGGAAAACCACTTAGCATGTTCTACCCATGGATCATCACCAGACTCCCAACATCTGAGTCCACCATCGCAACAAAAGCACTTCACGTCATCATTACGACCAACATAGTAAAAACCAGCCTTTGCCAATTGTTCTGGTCGAACAATTATTCTTGAGGGCCAGTAGACAAATGTGAGCAACCTTTCTTCACACTGTTGCATTGCCGATACATTGGAAAGGTCGCCACCAGATAAAGGTACATTATCTACACGGTCATCTCGAACGAAGCGGCAGTGGGGGTAATGCCTCTGGTGTTCTGATACTGCACGATCTCCCGGTTCCCAGTTGCTAAGCTGGCCTCCACAACTGAAGCAAGCCACTCTGTCGCCCTGGCCAAGGTAGTAGAAACCACTTTTGGCAAGCTCGGCTGGAGTTACTGGTGCAAGAGGCCAATTCTGAAAGGTGTCAAGGCGTTCCTGTTCCCGACGCATGCCAGGATTGTGACAAGCCGGAGGTCGCTGGTGAGACATATCCATGTTTAAGTAAACTTCTCCATTTGGCCTGAAACGGGTGTCGCAGGGGCGGAAAGCTGTAGCATGGCTACGCGGGGAAAAGGCACTTTTGATGAAGACAAAAAAAAAAAAGGGGCCACAGGGCGTGTCCACTCAAGCCCTTCTCTCTGCTGGACATCCCATGCGACACCCGTTTCAGGCCAAATGGAGAAGTTTACTTAAACATGGATATGTCTCACCAGCGACCTCCGGCTTGTCACAATCCTGGCATGCGTCGGGAACAGGAACGCCTTGACACCTTTCAGAATTGGCCTCTTGCACCAGTAACTCCAGCCGAGCTTGCCAAAAGTGGTTTCTACTACCTTGGCCAGGGCGACAGAGTGGCTTGCTTCAGTTGTGGAGGCCAGCTTAGCAACTGGGAACCGGGAGATCGTGCAGTATCAGAACACCAGAGGCATTACCCCCACTGCCGCTTCGTTCGAGATGACCGTGTAGATAATGTACCTTTATCTGGTGGCGACCTTTCCAATGTATCGGCAATGCAACAGTGTGAAGAAAGGTTGCTCACATTTGTCTACTGGCCCTCAAGAATAATTGTTCGACCAGAACAATTGGCAAAGGCTGGTTTTTACTATGTTGGTCGTAATGATGACGTGAAGTGCTTTTGTTGCGATGGTGGACTCAGATGTTGGGAGTCTGGTGATGATCCATGGGTAGAACATGCTAAGTGGTTTTCCAAGATGTGAATACCTGCTGCAAGAAAAGGGCCAAGAGTTTGTTCATCAGATTCAAGCAAGATTGCGAGACAGCGAATCGATAGAATTTGTGAGAGAACAAGAGAACAATCCTGCTTTAGAGATGGAATTTGAGTGTGGCCTGACGGTCGAGACAAATGAAGCTGCATCCCCTAGTCAAGATCTTTCAGACTTGCCTATGGAGGAACAGTTAAAAAGACTTCAAGAGGAGCGCACATGCAAAGTTTGCATGGATAAGGAAGTGAACATTGTCTTCATCCCCTGTGGTCACCTAGTTGTGTGCAAAGAATGTGCGCCTTCTCTGAGCAAGTGCCCCATATGTAGAGGCTTGGTCAAAGGCGCCGTCCGTACTTTCCTATCATAAAGTTTTCCTATCATTTGCATTTAACTTGATGCATAAAAACAAAAAGAGAAGTTTATTATTTTCACTCAGTCCAGTAACAAAATTTGTTTAAACATTACACGTTTAAAACATATGGCTAAATTGTTCACCATAAGTTCTGTTACACACATTTAGAAAGTAGCTAGGATGCGTAGGCTTTAAGTTAATTTGACCAACAAGATGTTAAAGTTCATAGAGTATTGAGTTAAAATTAAAACGTGATAAATATCGCATCATAACTTCAATAGTTATCAAGCACCAACTGATTTAAGTTTTTCTTCAAACAAAAGTAATTTGTTGATAAATCATCGTACACCTACACGTGTTTTGTTGTATGCACAGATTTTAAGGGTCGCTTATAGAAAGAGGTATCCTTGTCTTTATTTTTAAAAACACAGAACCAGAGAACAGAGAACCTTGTACGGCATATCCGCATAAAGGGTTAAAATATACATTTTAGCGCTATTTAAAAACTAGGACGGTATAATGTAAATGTCTCAAGTGAAGATGATGGTTTAAAACATAATTTTATCAAATCAAGCCAATTCATGCGAATACTGTCGTATATGAACAAAGAGAAGACCTAGAGTTCACTAACATTACAGCTAACTGCAGGAAACAGATATCCGGGGTGAGTGTAAAGAAAACGGCATACAAAACATTACAATCCCAGCCGGCAATACGATAAGTGTTGCGATAGTGATGTTAAAAATTGTTGTTTCAGAAGAAATGCAAAGATGTGCTCGACACATGACGTCACATCTCCGCGCTGCTGTTTGAATTGTTAAGAGTCACACACACAGCCGCACAAAAGTGCAGCGATGGAGCTCGTGAACACAAGCAGTGTGAGAGGATTCCTGAGATCTTGCGACGATCTGACTGAGAAGATTCGCTGTTTAATACAGAAGAAACTCGTCAAGACGTACTTGAGCAGGTGATATTATGCGCTTACGATGCGATGTGAACGGGGCCGTAGAGAATTCGGGGGGCCCCCTAAAAATATATATTCATGCTGGCCCCCTTCACCAATATCATATACTGTAAATAGATGAGCATGGAGGCCAAAATATAGCGGAAGATGGTGATGTTGTTGTAAAACCTTTATTTTAAAAGTTAAATGTTTATATATAAAATTACAACTAATAAAAATCTAACAAAAAGAAAGAGATAGTTGAATAATAAAACAAATTTTAAAAAAGTAACTGCAAAATAATGTTTTTCCCATCAGTCTGTTATAATTCATAAATCAAAAAGTAAAGAATGCAGTCAAATTTAAAAAATAAAATCATTTTTTGTCTTATTTTTAAGATGTCTTTATATGTCTTATATAAAGATAATATGGAACTGGTAATATTATTAAATAAATCTAATAAATGTATTCATCCAAGTGCAGTGTGTTGTATTCATGTTTTCTTGATGTAATAAATACTTCATCAGCCGGCAGGTCAGGTGCATAATGCAATGCGTCGTGACTCGTGTACATTTTTTAACTCTCATGTTAAAAAGAGAAATTTTGACCGCGTAATCATTCGACCCTTTGAAAAAGTGAATGTTTGAACTCTGGTGTATGCTAAATGAAAACAGGCGAACGGGTGTGTGAATGTGTCTACAGGTGTATCTAACCCTAACAACTAATGACCAACTTTTATTTTTGCTATTGTACATACATTTTATTCTTCTAACTGTTTGTCTTTGGTTAACACAGCAGGAGAAGAACAACAACAGGGAGGTTGGAAGACACAGTAGAGGAACTACAGAATAAATATGGAGAGAAAACAGCATTAAAAAGGATCAAGTCCATAGTGAAAAAAATCAGAAAAAAGAATATCAAACGTAGGAAAAGATGTATAATTTACTTTGTTAGTAGTCAATATGTTTCTCAATCTTCAATAAGCTTTACTATAATGTTTACATGGTTTTTGGTTGTGTATTTAATTGTTCATTTTTTAACAGATGGTGACGTTCAAACGCTGTGCGTTCAAACACATTCTGGAAACATGACAAATCAACAGCCTAACAACCTTCCACAACGACGACAGCGTAATATTTCTACAACATTCGGACAGCCATTAATTCAGAACCCTAATCAGCTTAACTTAACAGTTGCCCAGAAGAATGGTGGGACAATAGTTACTACAATCATGGTAGAAAACACAATATATGGTGATGTTAACATCAGTGCGGTGAGTGTCTGATAATTTAAGAAACAGTTGCTTAGTTAAGAAATGTTTTGTGTATGTTATATATATTTATTTATGTGTTAGTCCATAGGGTGTGGAACTTTGCACAACTATTTACACACATACTGTTTTTGACACATAGTGATTGTGAACATTCCATTTTTTTTTTTTTTTTTTTTCAAATAATACATCTCTTTCATTTTGTGCCGGATGTTAAAAGGTATTTGTTAATAACAATTAAAAACTTTAAATCAACATGAAGCCATAATATTAATAAATAAAATATGGTTAAATTACAGTACAATGACTTCCATAATATTTTTTATTTTATTTACAAAGTTGTGTGTCGTGAGTGAGACCTCGCAAAGATTACACCAATATTAGATTTCTTGTTGCGTGGTTGCACTATATGCCAGAAGCTTAGTCATCAACATCTAAACTAAACATTATCATGGTTTAGTTGTATTTTAAAACAATGTTTTTTCTGTTTTTTCTGATTTTCATTTTTCAGGTCGATATTTGTAGAAATAAGCAAAATACATTTATAAAAACAAGTTAATGGCCTTGTGTCAGAACACAACAGGTCTTTTTATTGTAACTTTGAAAAGTGTAATACAGTATTTGATTTTTACAAATACCGAAACCAATGGGCCTAAGCCGTTGACCCCTGGAGTTATGACTTCTGAAGGCCTCTCATGTGTAGATTCGCTCGTTGAAAATGTTTTATTTTATTAGCTAAAATCATTGTCTGTATTCATAAAATATGTCCTCATGGGTGTAAAATGACCTCTGCCAATGATCTGACTTATCCTCGTAAGCGAAACATTTCTTATCTTTATTTACACGGGGCGGGTAAGTCCAAGGAGGCTTCCGTGTCGTTCCGCCATCTTGAAACACTATAATACCAGAGAGGGGCAAAAAGCGCTAGCCTAACTCAACACGTTTCATCATCAACACTACTATAGTCAACAACCAAATTATGCCTTAAAAACGTTTTAAGTATTACATTAAAAAGGTGTAATTGACAAAAATTGTAATTCTGAATTAAGTAATAATTATAACAAAAAGTTGAAATTACAATTATGACTATGCGTCATAATTATGAGATGAAAAGTTTAAATGATGATGTACTAAATTGAAATTATGATAGATAAAGTAAATATTCCATAGTGAAATTTTCTGAATTCTATATAATTGTATTTGTGAAAATGATTCAGTAGCCTACTGAAACAGCATTTATGAGTTTTTACGTATCTTCTGCTTGTTTCTGCAGTTCGTGTAGGCCTCTAAGACTTGTAGGCCTCTAAGACTATGGATAACTAAAAATGATTATTGAATAACTTGAATTTTGTTGACAATGTAAAAAAAAAAAAAAAAAAATGTCTTCTCATACCGGGAGTCGAACCCGGGCAGCCTGGATGAAAGCCAGGAATCCTAACCGCTAGACCATATGGGAGGCAATGATACTGCCCCGGCAAATTTGAAAGGTTGCACTGCACAGTACATTATAATGTAGGATCATACTTATGCCGAGCCACGGGAGAAGGAATCGTTAACGCCTAAAAGCTAACATTTAATTTATCGGTATGTAAATAAATATCAGGATAGCTTTTCCCCATGTGGAAAGATCTAATGAAGGAGAAAGACTTTGAAAGGGAAGTTGCCTGATTTCTTCTCGACAGGCAAGTCAAAGGTATGGTCTAAATTACAAGCTTTTTTCATTGCTTGGTTGTGTAAATCATTATATAGCTGGCATAACAGTACAAAAACATGTATCGTTAAACTCAATGAAGCGCTATTGGAAGCCATGTTGTCATAGCTTTTGACACATTAGGCTACCGCAGTTGCAACACGCATTTGAAAAAGCGAGTAGATGGGAGAACCACTAGATGGGAGAAATTCTTTTGGGAGAACTAACTTGTAGTTGGGTCTTTAACAAAAAAAAAAAAAAAAAGCCTCCACAATCGAGGAGGTCAAAGGGCATGCTTCCTGTATCATCAGCTCTCCCCAAAGTCTATTCATGCGGCCAGCAGACAGATTTTAAACACCGATTTTACACTTCTACATATATTTTGAGTAGATAACCGATAGTATATTCTCAGTAAAGGGTTTCACCCTGTGTGATTCCACACTGATTAAGGATAGTTCGGGGAATACAAGTTAAAATGATCTTATACGAACGTATACTTATACTTTGAATTATGACTGATAAAATTAAATATTCGCTCAAGACCAACTTTACTTATGCCGGGTCAGTGATTTTGCAGATGATACAACTTAGTCTAAATAAGAGCAATGTGGAGTCCTCGGATTTCTTAAAAACAACACAACAACAAAACATTGTGACAAACTTTGACAACATGTTGTATGGACAAAAGATCTAAGATGACCAAGCACAGTTTTTCAACAATCAACAACTAAACGCTGTTTAGTAAAAATTCTACTTTAGGTTACCGTTAAACAAAATCATTACAGTAATCTTCTAAGAAAATAAATAGAAGATATGATTTTAATAAAACTTTAAAGATTTCTTTTAATTTTAAAATACCTTATTTAAACTTGTATGATTATGCTTTTAAATGAATTTAGTATAAACTCTGGATGTATTCTGTAAAAGGCGTTAGCAGACTAGATTTACTGTGACATTGTCCCCCGAGACTCATCTGGTCTGATACCCTGTTTCCTGAAGCTTCAGATCACACTGTGGTTTATCTCTGAAGGATCTGGGGCTGTAAGGTGTTTTTGTTTATATATTTATTTAGCTAAAACTTTGTTTACATTTTAGTAACATATGTTATTAATAATAATAATTTAATTTAAAATAGAGATTAGTTTATTTTTTAGAACCGTGTGTGTGCACAAAATGATATTAAATGATTTATTTATTTGTTTATTTCATTTTGAAAATGTACAAATGTAGTTTTCTGTGTTTAGGTGTACGGTACAAAATTCATTATAGCTATGGAAAGCCCCCACCATAAAAATTGAAACCCCGCATGGACAAAAAAAATGCTGATTGAATCTTTTCATATAAATGAGATTTAAAACGACTAAAAAGTACAGTTTTTCTACAATCTAAAGTTTTTGAACAGACATTGTTTAATAACAATTATACTTTAGGTCACCATTAAACAAAATCATTAAAGTAATCTTCTAAAAGATAAATAGAAGATATGAATGTATTCAAACTTTAAAGATTTTATTTAAACAGTCTTTTAATTTTAAAAGATCATATTTAAACTTTTACGATTATGTTTTGAAATAAATTCAGAAAGATGACGGCACGCTAATTTACCAGAACCTGTCACAGACACACACACACACACACACACACACACACACACACACACACAAACATACCATTTGTCTGGTGCTTCATGAAATCTTCAGTCAGCAGACTTAGATGAATTTTATTTTTATCTAAAACTGAAATTTCAGTAGATTTTTATTTTTTATTTTTTTATATACTTTTAAAGAACAGAATGTTTTTCAACTTTAGTTAAATTAGCAAGATAACCATTTTAATGTATACCGTTTTTTATGTAATATGATTTTTATTCTTTTGTTTATCAAAAACAATTGGATCAATAAGATATTTATTTTATAAGCATTTAATTATATACTTTTATAAAGAACTGAATGGTTTTCAACTTTAGTTAAATTAGCAAGATGGCTATTTTATTTTATACACTTATAGGCCTAAAGAACGGAATGTTTATGTAATATGATTTTTTTTTATTCTTTTGTTTATCTAAAACTGAATTAAATGGTTTCAGTAGATTTTTAGTAAGATATTATTGCATATTATTTGTGTGAAATATAAAACATGATTAGGGTAACTCTCTTTTTCTCACTTTCACTGTTACCTCAGGAATGTGGAGGGGGTCATGTCAGAGGATGCACACACACACACACACACACACACACACACTACTCTGGCTGGAGAGGCATTCAGAAAAAACAGTGTTTTTGTTTTACAACTTTTAATAATGTATTGAATTTAAAAACATTATTACGACTTTTAATAAATGTATTAAATTTAATTAAAAAAAATAAAATAAAATAAAAACAACATTTTATAAAGATATCATTTAAACTTTGAAATAAATTTAGCCCTATTGTCTCATTCTGATCGCTGAATAAACCTAGCAGGAGAGAGAGAGAAACACTGACATTTATGTTATATTATTTTATAATCTTTTCATTTATACTTTAAACGAACGGTATGTTTTTTCAACCTTGGTTAAATTATTTTATAATCTTTTCATTTATACTTTTTAAAGAACAGTATGTTTTCAACTCTTTTTTTTTTTGTGATAGGCTTTAGTATTTAGTAAAATCCTTATTCATTTTATTCTTTTGTTTCTCTAAAACTGAATTAAATGGTTTCAGTAGATTTTTGCTAAGATATTATTGTATATCATTTGTGTGAAATATAAAACATGATTAGGGACAACTCTCTTTTTTTTTCACTTTTGCTGTTACCTCAGGAATGTGGAGGGGATCATATCAGATGCTGACACATTTCCTAACAGCACTTGTGATGCCATATACCCAGACATACACACACACATACACACAAACACATAACTGAACCGGACAACAAATTCAAACTTTCTGTCAAAAACAGATGACCAGTACACAAACACAGAAAATACACCCAACTCGTGTGCACAAGAGATAATGCTTGTGTGACACAGTCTTCAAACTTTCTGTCAAAACCACATGATCTACGACTAGCTAGGACAATAGGGCAAACCATAACAACAACATATGCCGGAAAAACACCGGTAGATAAACCTGTCAAAACACATGATCGAAGGGTCAATAGGACAATCCATATCCATATCAATACACGCCAGAAAGGGCGGGACAAGGCCAACCGTCAACCGGAAGGGCGGTGACCAGATGTCTTATCTGGGGGCGGGACCGGAAGTCATCAATCATTTTGACAGGTGCCATAGCATAAGTACTACTGGCGTCTACGTTAATATTAGTCTCTCTGCTTATACCGAGGTTTACCGCAGTCCGCCAGATCCAGGCCGTATCCAGATCAGATGAAGGACCTACGCCTGGACGCGACAACAACGCAGTACTGAAGTGTCAACTAGTCTCTCCGTTTTCTGAAGTGAGGTGGACTCCGGCCGTATCCAGACTAGATGGTGGATCTGCACCTGGACCCAACCATGATGCATCCCTGAAGTGTCGGCTTCATCGACACAACCAATCTGACTTCTGCCCTGTAACGCTGCCTGGATCATAATCATACACTGTTCGCTCGTTGGCCAGAGGCAAACTGGCCCCCGACTGAGCCTGGGTTCTCCCAAGGTTTTTTTCTCCATTCTGTCACCTGATGGAGTTTTGGTTCCTTGCCACTGTTTCCTTGGCTTTGGCTTGCTTAGTTGGAGACATTTAATATTCAACGATATTATTGATCTGCCTAATTAGGGTGGACAATGATGCAATTTTCTTCTAGAAACAAACTTTGTTGTATTATTTTCATTTTATCAATGTGAAGCTGCTTTGATACAATCTGTTTTGTAAAAAGCGCTATATAAATAAAGGTGACTTGACTTGACTTGACTCCTTCTAATGCTACATAAGCCATATCTGACCCTTTGAACTTATTTCTGGTCAAAGTGTCCTCAAAAGGTTTTAAACTATATAAAGTCATAGACTCCTTCTGATGATAAATCAGCTATACAGAGGTCCAATTTTGACCTACTGAACATATTTCTGGCCAAAGAGTTCTTGAACATTATCTTGCTGTACTACAGATTGACTTTTTGTGATGTTATATCAGCTAGACTGTAGTCCATATTTGACCAATTGAACATATTTTTGGCCAAAGAATACTCTAAATGTTTTTACTATAATAAACTTATGGACTCCTTCTGTCAAATCATCCTTACAGAAGTCCATATTTGACCCAAGGAACATATTTCTGGCCAAAGAGTCCTCGATCTTGGGCTTTCTATACATACTCATAGACTCCTTCTGATGCTTCATAAGCCATGTAGATGTCCATATATGACCTTTTGAACTTATTTCTGGTCAAAGTGTCCTGAACTTTTTTCAAACTATATAAAGTTATCGACTCCTTCTGATGTCAAATCAGCCTTATTTGACCCAAGGAATATATTTATGGCCAAAGAGTCCTCGATCTTGGGCTTTCTATACATACTCATAGACTCCTTCTGATGCTTCATAAGCCATATAGATGTCCATATATGACCTTTTGAACTTATTTCTGGTCAAAGTGTCCTGAACTTTTTTCAAACTATATAAAGTTATTGACTCCTTCTGATGTCAAATCAGCCTTATTGGACCCAAGGAATATATTTATTGGCCAAAGAGTCCTCGATCTTGGACTTTCTATACATACTCATAGACTCCTTCTGATGCTTCATAAGCCATAAAAGGTGTCCATATCTGAACTTTTGAACTTATTTCTGGTCAAAGTGTCCTGAACATTTTTCAAACTATATAAAGTTATAGACTCCTTCTGATGTCAAATCAGCCTTATTTGACCCAAGGAATATATTTATGGCCAAAGAGTCCTCGATCTTGGACTTTCTATACATACTCATAGACTCCTTCTAATGCTACATAAGTCATATCTGACCCTTTGAACTTATTTCTGGTCAAAGTGTCCTCAAAAGATTTTAAACTATATAAAGTCATAGACTCCTTCTGATGATAAATCAGCTATACAGAGGTCCAATTTTGACCTACTGAACATATTTCTGGCCAAAGAGTTCTTGAACATTATCTTGCTATACTACAGATTGACTTTTTGTGATGTTATATCAGCTAGACTGTAGTCCATATTTGACCAATTGAGCATATTTTTGGCCAAAGAATACTCAAAATGTTTTTACCATAATAAACTTATGGACTCCTTCTGTCAAATCAGCCTTACAGAAGTCCATATTTGACCCAAGGAACATATTTCTGGCCAAAGAGTCCTCGATCTTGGACTTTCTATACATACTCATAGACTCCTTCTAATGCTACATGAGCCATGTAGATATCCATATCTGACCTTTTGAACTTATTTCTTATCAAAGTGTCCTCAAAAGTTTTTAACGATATAAAGTTATAGACTCTTTCTAATGATAAATCAGCTATTCAGAGGTCCGCTTTTGACCTACTGAACATATTTCTGGCCAAAGAGTCCTAAAAGATTAAACCTATACATTCAGATTTATATCTTCGGATGTTATATCAGCCTGACAAAAGTCCATATTTGGACATACTGAATTTTTTTCTGACCAAGGAGTACTCGAAACTTGACCTTTCCATATATACTCGTTGACTCTTTCTGATGTTACGTCAGCCATACAGAAGTCCATATTTGACCCAAGGAACATATTTCTGGCCAAAGAGTCCTCGATCTTGGGCTTTCTATACATACTCATAGACTCCTTCTGATGCTTCATAAGCCATGTAGATATCCATATCTGACCTTTTGAACTTATTTCTGGTCAAAGGGTCCTCAAAAGTTTTTAACGATATAAAGTTATAGACTCTTTCTAATCAAAAAATCAGCTATTCAGAGGTCCGCTTTTGACCTACTGAACATATTTCTGGCCAAATAGTCCTAAAAGATTAAACCTATACATTCAGATTGATATATTCGGATGTTATATCATCCTGAGAACAGTCCATATTTGACACACTGAATTTTTTTCTGTCCAAGGAGTACTTGAAACTTGACCTTTCCATAAATACTCGTTGACTCTTTCTGATGTTACGTCAGCCATACAGAAGTCCATATTTGACCCAAGGAACATATTTCTGGCCAAAGAGTCCTCGATCTTGGGCTTTCTATACATACTCATAGACTCTTTCTGATGCTTCATAAGCCATATAGAAGTCCATATATGACCTTTTGAACTTATTTCTGGTCAAAGTGTCCTGAACATTTTTCAAACTATATAAAGTTATAGACTCCTTCTGATGTCAAATCAGCCTTATTTGACCCAAGGAATATATTTATGGCCAAAGAGTCCTCAATCTTGGACTTTCTATACATACTCATAGACTCCTTCTGATGCTTCATAAGCCATAAAGGTGTCCATATCTGAACTTTTGAACTTATTTCTGGTCAAAGTGTCCTGAACATTTTTCAAACTATATAAAGTTATAGACTCCTTCTGATGTCAAATCAGCCTTATTTGACCCAAGGAATATATTTATGGCCAAAGAGTCCTCGATCTTGGACTTTCTATACATACTCATAGACTCCTTCTAATGCTACATGAGCCATGTAGATATCCATATCTGATCTTTTGAACTTATTTCCAGTCAAGGGGTCCTCAAAAGTTTTTAAACGATATAAAGTTATAGACTCTTTCTGATGATAAATCAGCTATTCAGAGGTCCCCTTTTGACCTACTGAACATATTTCTGGCCAAAGAGTCCTAAAGAATAAAACTATACATTCAGATTGATATATTCGGATGTTATATCATCCTGAGAAAAGTCCATATTTGACACACTGAATTTTTTTCTGTCCAAGGAGTACTTGAAACTTGACCTTTCCATAAATACTCGTTGACTCTTTCTGATGTTACGTCAGCAATACAGAAGTCCATATTTGACCCAAGGAACATATTTCTGGCCAAAGAGTCCTCGATCTTGGGCTTTCTATACATACTCATAGACTCCTTCTGATGCTTCATAAGCCATATAGATGTCCATATATGACCTTTTGAACTTATTTCTGGTCAAAGTGTCCTGAACTTTTTTCAAACTATATAAAGTCATCGACTCCTTCTGATGTCAAATCAGCCTTATTGGACCCAAGGAATATATTTATTGGCCAAAGAGTCCTCGATCTTGGACTTTCTATACATACTCATAGACTCCTTCTAATGCTACATATGCCATATCTGACCCTTTGAACTTATTTCTGGTCAAAGTGTCCTCAAAAGTTTTTAAACTATATAAAGTTATAGACTCCTTCTGATGATAAATCAGCTATACAGAGGTCCAATTTTGACCTACTGAACATATTTCTGGCCAAAGAGTTCTTGAACATTATCTTGCTATACTACAGATTGACTTTTTGTGATGTTATATCAGCTAGACTGTAGTCCATATTTGACCAATTGAACATATTTTTGGCCAAAGAATACTCAAAATGTTTTTACTATAATAAACTTATGGACTCCTTCTTTCAAATCAGCCTTACAGAAGTCCATATTTGACCCAAGGAACATATTTCTGGCCAAAGAGTCCTCGATCTTGGGCTTTCTATACATACTCATAGACTCCTTCTGATGCTTCATAAGTCATAAAGATGTCCATGTCTGACCTTTTGAACTTATTTCTGGTCAAAGGGTCCTCAAAAGTTTTTAACGATATAAAGTTATAGACTCTTTCTAATCAAAAAATCAGCTATTCAGAGGTCCGCTTTTGACCTACTGAACATATTTCTGGCCAAATAGTCCTAAAAGATTAAACCTATACATTCAGATTGATATATTCGGATGTTATATCATCCTGAGAACAGTCCATATTTGACACACTGAATTTTTTTCTGTCCAAGGAGTACTTGAAACTTGACCTTTCCATAAATACTCGTTGACTCTTTCTGATGTTACGTCAGCCATACAGAAGTCCATATTTGACCCAAGGAACATATTTCTGGCCAAAGAGTCCTCGATCTTGGGCTTTCTATACATACTCATAGACTCTTTCTGATGCTTCATAAGCCATATAGATGTCCATATATGACCTTTTGAACTTATTTCTGGTCAAAGTGTCCTGAACATTTTTCAAACTATATAAAGTTATAGACTCCTTCTGATGTCAAATCAGCCTTATTTGACCCAAGGAATATATTTATGGCCAAAGAGTCCTCAATCTTGGACTTTCTATACATACTCATAGACTCCTTCTGATGCTTCATAAGCCATAAAGGTGTCCATATCTGAACTTTTGAACTTATTTCTGGTCAAAGTGTCCTGAACATTTTTCAAACTATATAAAGTTATAGACTCCTTCTGATGTCAAATCAGCCTTATTTGACCCAAGGAATATATTTATGGCCAAAGAGTCCTCGATCTTGGACTTTCTATACATACTCATAGACTCCTTCTAATGCTACATAAGCCATATCTGACCCTTTGAACTTATTTCTGGTCAAAGTGTCCTCAAAAGGTTTTAAACTATATAAAGTCATAGACTCCTTCTGATGATAAATCAGCTACACAGAGGTCCAATTTTGACCTACTGAACATATTTTTGGCCAAAGAGTTCTTGAACATTATCTTGCTATACTACAGATTGACTTTTTCTGATGTTATATCAGCTAGACTGTAGTCCATATTTGACCAATTAAACATATTTTTGGCCAAAGAATACTCGATCTTGGACTTTCTATACATACTCATAGACTCCTTCTGATGCTTCATAAGCCATGTAGATGTCCATATATGACCTTTTGAACTTATTTCTGGTCAAAGTGTCCTGAACATTTTTCAAACTATATAAAGTTATAGACTCCTTCTGATGTCAAATCAGCCTTATTTGACCCAAGGAATATATTTATGGCCAAAGAGTCCTCGATCTTGGACTTTCTATACATACTCATAGACTCCTTCTAATGCTACATGAGCCATGTAGATATCCATATCTGACCTTTTGAACTTATTTCCAGTCAAAGGGTCCTCAAAAGTTTTTAAACAATATAAAGTTATAGACTCTTTCTGATGATAAATCAGCTATTCACAGAGGTCCCCTTTTGACCTACTGAACATATTTCTGGCCAAAAGAATAAAACTATACATTCAGATTGATATGTTCGGATGTTATATCATCCTGAGAAAAGTCCATATTTGACACACTGAATTTTTTCTGTCCAAGGAGTACTTGAAACTTGACCTTTCCATAAATACTCGTTGACTCTATCTGATGTTACGTCAGCCATACAGAAGTATATATTTGACCCAAGGAACATATTTCTGGCCAAAGAGTCCTCGATCTTGGGCTTTCTATACATACTCATAGACTCTTTCTGATGCTTCATAAGCCATATAGATGTCCATATATGACCTTTTGAACTTATTTCTGGTCAACGTGTCCTGAACATTTTTCAAACTATATAAAGTTATAGACTCCTTCTGATGTCAAATCAGCCTTATTTGACCCAAGGACTGGGTCCACATATTTATGGCCAAAAGTCCTCGATCTTGGACTTTCTATACATACTCATAGACTCCTTCTGATGCTTCATAAGCCATATAGATGTCCATATCTGAACTTTTGAACTTATTTCTGGTCAAAGTGTCCTGAACATTTTTCAAACTATATAAAGTTATAGACTCCTTCTGATGTCAGATCAGCCTTATTTGTTGACCCAAGGAATATATTTATGGCCAAAGAGTCCTCGATCTTGGACTTTCTATACATACTCATAGACTCCTTCTAATGCTACATAAGCCATATCTGACCCTTTGAACTTATTTCTGGTCAAAGTGTCCCCAAAAGGTTACTATATAAAAACTATATAAAGTTATAGACTACTTCTGATGATAAATCAGCTATACAGAGGTCCAATTTTGACCTACTGAACATATTTCTGGCCAAAGAGTTCTTTAAAGAGCATCTTGCAGGTTAGAAGACCCAACAAGTCAATGTATAGAAAAATAATGTAGGAACTAGATTTTCTTTAAAAAAAAATTATAAATGTGCTACAGTGGCTTCTGGAGTCGTTTTTGTGAGAAAATTTTACTTCCGCATCTGAAAATGGGCGTGACGGGCGTGACGTAGCACGAGGGAGAGCGGTCGATTCAAACAACAGGGAAAAGTGGATCGCAATGACATTTCGGACGCTGAGGAAATTGTTGACGGACCACAGCCATACAATTATGAGCCTGCTAGGCTGCCAAGAGAGCAGGGACAGGCCAGGATTAATGTTAGACAGAACATATTGGAACTTACAATAACAGTTTGTCATGCTCATTAATATCCGCAGTTAGTGTTACTACAGTAAAGACATGGTGAATGTTGCTGATCTGTGGACACTGGATAGTTTGTTCATTCATTGCATGTTCATGTTTATTCCTGGTTTCCACGTCAGCGCTGTTTGATCCGTTGATAACGTAGAAATGTGAATATTTCTCACTAGATCTTGCAGCGATGTTATTACTAATGTGGCGAATTCAAATGCTTTATTTACTGGATCTCGCAGTTACAGTGTTGCTTGATCAGGCTCGCGCTGCACTGGTCCAAACTGATAAACGGTCCACACAAACACAATAACGAGTAGCTCAGTTTCGTTCCGCTTACATTGCGTTTGCCAGTTGATGTTGTGCTCGCGCCTACATCCGGCGGGAGAACCCGAAGATGCGTGAAGGAACCGCACCAGCTCTGAGTCTCACCCGGTTCTTACTTCGGTATCCCATGTTGAACTCCATCATATCGCCGGGACGATAATCCTCCGATCTGAAGTGAACGCTACACACGACCGCGTTTTCCAAAGCCGACGCGGAAGAGAAATCCCGTCTCTTCACCTGCACAAACCCAGGCACGAAAGATAGCACCGTCCTTTTTCTTGTTAGGAAACCGGTGGACTCGATGTCCTGACAGGCTGGAGTTTTTGCAAGCTCCACAAACACATAAATTTACCATGACGATGATAAATTGAAATACAAAAACTAGTGAAAACACACTGGCTCACGACCACTCTTACTGAATACCAACCTATTCTGCACTGAGCTGCGGCAGAGCACAGCACACGTCTCCCTCGTGTGACGTAAAATGACGCGATGTTGAAAAAAAGCGGTTTGTACGAGCAGTCAACTTTATCTACTAAATTGGTGTCCTTATGTCGTTTTAAAACATTTTAAATCCTGCATTATCTTTTCATATGGTATTTTCATACACGGTTATATATTCATTTAGATTTTTTTTTTACCTGCAAGATGCTCTTTAACATTATCTTGCTATACTATAGATGGACTTTTTGTGATGTTATATCAGCTAGACTGTAGTCCATATTTGACCAAGTGAACATTTTTTTGGCCAAAGAATACTCAAAATATTTTTACTATAATAAACTTATGGACTCCTTCTGTCAAATCAGCCTTACAGAAGTCCATATTTGACCCAAGGAACATATTTCTGGCCAAACAGTCCTCAATATTGGGCTTTCTATACATACTCATAGACTCCTTCTGATGCTTCATAAGTCATAAACATGTCCATATCTGACCTTTTGAACTTATTTCTGGTCAAAGTGTCCTGAACATTGTTCAAACTATATAAAGTTATCGACTCCTTCTGATGTCAAATCAGCCTTACGTGACCCAAGGAATATATTTATGGCCAAAGAGTCCTCGATCTTGGACTTTCTATACATACTCATAGACTCCTTGTAATGCTACATAAGCCATGTAAATATCCATATCTGACCTTTTGAACTTATTTCTTATCAAAGTGTCCTCAAAAGTTTTTAACGATATAAAGTTATAGACTCTTTCTAGTGATAAATCAGCTATTCAGAGGTCCGCTTTTGACCTAATGAACATACAGTATATCTGTCCAACGAGTCCTAAAACATTAAACCTATACATTCAGATTGATATCTTCGATGTTATATCATCCTGACAAAAGTCCATATTTGGACATACTGAATTTTTTTCTGACCAAGGAGTACTCGAAACTTGACCTTTCCATATATACTCGTTGACTCTTTCTGATGTTACGTCAGCCATACAGAAGTCCATATTTGACCCAAGGAACATATTTCTGGCCAAAGAGTCCTCGATCTTGGACTTTCTATACATACTCATAGAATCCTTCTAATGCTACATGAGCCATGTAGATATCCATATCTGACCTTTTGAACTTATTTCTTATCAAAGTGTCCTCAAAAGTTTTTAACGATATAAAGTTATAGACTCTTTCTAATGATAAATCAGCTATTCAGATGTCCCCTTTTGACCTACTGAACATATTTCTGGCCAAAGAGTCATAAAAGAATAAAACTATACATTCAGAATGATATATTCGGATGTTATATCATCCTGAGAAAAGTCCATATTTGACACACTGAATTTTTTTCTGTCCAAGGAGTACTTGAAACTTGACCTTTCCATAAATACTCGTTGACTCTTTCTGATGTTACGTCAGACATATTTGAGAGTCCATATTAGAGTCCATATTTGACCCAAGGAACATATTTCTGGCCAAAGAGTCCTCGATCTTGGGCTTTCTATACATACTCATAGACTCAGGGGCGGCCTTAAGCATCTGGGGGCCCGTTTCAATAACTAATATGGGGCCCTGCCCACATAAAATGTAAACATGAGCAGAAAAAGCAAGGATTCTTGTTGGTTTGCATCATTATTTTATTACGCGCACTTTCAGCTTCATGAACAGGCACCACTGGCATATGTACGTTTCATTTCCTATTCAAATTATTTCCCTACTCAAAAAAAAACAACGTTTTAACCTTACGGAAAAAAGGCAAAGTATAAACACATAAACTACCGGTATTTATTTACTTCAGATCACCGTTCGCGGGGGCGGTAAACGTCGCCATGGTAACCGCGGCGCGACTCAAGTTCGACCAATCAGAGACGTCAGTGTTTTGCTTAGAATTATGGGTAGTGTAGTATTTCTCCAGAAGATCGCAAATAACAAGGTTGATTTTTATACTTTGTGGCTTTTATAGGAGCAGAAACTTTCGTTTCACAACCTCGTAGCTTGTGGTCAATCTAACTTGGATGGTTTAGGGGTTTCCAACCTTTTTTAGCTACTTTTTAAAAATGAAAGTGGCCGAGAGCTATATGCAATAATTAAATCTCTTAAATAATGTCTCATAACTCTCATATTAACAACTATGCTAACTGTTTTAGACCTAAACGAGTTATTGTAGCCAGGCCTATATATGTCACCCTTAATTGACATAAAAAAAAATATTATACTGTAAAAACACATAATTATTGTTGATTTTATAGTGCATCATAACTAGAGATGAAATGGTATGAAAATGTAATTTCATGATTATAGTGACCAAAATGAGCATGGTTATCACATAATCCTGTTCAAAAAGTACTAATACTATACACAATAAAATCAATTCACCAAGTTTTATGTCGAAAACCAGCAAATAACAAATAAACTTACCATCAATATGCACTTTTTGTTTACATAAACATTAAAATAGTAACATTAAAAATGATGGCCAAATTTGAAAGGAGTGTCTTGCAACATGTTATCTACTAACATGTACAAGTTCAAATAAAGTTTTGACAAAAAAGTTTTTATAAAAAGATAAACCTCGCATATTTCAGCCTTTAAATCATTTTTATAAAAAGAATGATTCAAAAAAGACAAAATACTGACATTTACAATGCACATTAGTTTATCTTTTATTATTAATAGTAAAATTCGGTCCGATTTTCCCGTGGCGTCTGTCGTTGCTATAGTCTACCATGCGCTCTCCACAACGACAGAGAAGTTTTAATAGCTAATGGATTTCCACTACCGATAAACGCTTGCTGTAGCTCTGCTAGAAGATTTATTTACGGAGAATAAAAAAACACCCGTAGTTTGGGTGCACCCCCATCCTTCATATTGACTCGTTGCGCCTGGAAAAAATGAGCGCGTCGCTTCAATTATTTGAAATAACGAACTTGAGCGCGCAAAAGACGCGATATGTGAACGGCCCTTGGCGAGCTACCTCCAATCAGGCCACGAGCTACTCTCGCGAGTGACGTGTTGGAGACCACTTTAGACATTATGTCTGAAAATAAATATCCTAGGGAGAAAATGAATGGGGTTTTCCTGTTCTGTTGGGGGCCCCCTTGGAGGGCGGGGCCCGTTTCAATTGAAACGGGTGAAACATAGGTAAGGCCGCCTCTGCATAGACTCCTTCTGATACTTCATAAGCCATATAGATGTCCATATATGACCTTTTGAACTTATTTCTGGTCAAAGTGTCCTGAACTTTTTTCAAACTATATAAAGTTATCGACTCCTTCTGATGTCAAATCAGCCTTATTGGACCCAAGGAACATATTTCTGGCCAAAGAGTCCTCGATCTTGGGCTTTCTATACATACTCATAGACTCCTTCTGATGCTTCATAAGCCATATAGATGTCCATATCTGACCTTTTGAACTTATTTCTGGTCAAAGTGTCCTGAACATTTTTCAAACTATATAAAGTTATCGACTCCTTCTGATGTCAAATCAGCTATTCAGAGGTCCGCTTTTGACCTAATGAACATATATCTGGCCAACGAGTCCTAAAAGATTAAACCTATACATTCAGATTGATATCTTCGGATGTTATATCATCCTGACAAAAGTCCATATTTGGACATACTGAATTGTTTTCTGACCAAGGAGTACTCGAAACTTGACCTTTCCATATATACTTGCCTCTTTCTACTGTCACATCAGCCATACAGAAGTCCATTATTGATTTCTGGCCAAAGAGTTCTCAATCTTGAACTTTCTATACATACTCATAGACTCTTTCTGATTCTTCATAAGCTATATGAAGTCCATATCTGGCGAATTGAAAATATTTTTGGCAAAAAGGTCCTCACAAGTTAACTTACTAAATACTCATAGACTTCTTCTGATGATACATCACTTTAACAGGTGTCCATATGTGACCCTCTGAATATATTTTTGGCCAAAGAATCATTGAACATTAACGCTCTATACATATTGACTCAAGAGTCAAAATTTGACCACTTTTGGTCTGATTTATCATCAGAAGGAGTCTATAATTTTACATAGTTTAAAACCTTTTGGGGAACCTTTGACCAGAAATAACAATAGGTTATATATGGACATATATATGGCTTATGAAGAATCAGAAGGAGACAATGAGTATGTATAGAAAGTTCAAGAATGAGGACTCTTTGGCCAGAAATATGTTCCTTAGGTCAATTATGGACTTCTCTCTGGCTGATTTAACATCAGAAGGAATCTTTAAGTTTATATAGTTTAAAACCTTTTGGGGACCCATTGACAAGAAATAAGTTCAATAGGTCAGATTTGGATTTTTATATGGCCTATGAAGCATCAGAAGGAATCTATAAATATGTATAAAAAGTTCAAGATTGAGGACTCTTTGGCCATTAATATGTTCAGTAGGTCAATTCTGGCTCTCTGGCCGATGAAACATCAGGAGTCAAGAAGCATGAATAGAAAGTTCAAGATCAATTACTCTTATTACTCTAATACTGTATGGCTGAAGAAACATCAGAAAGGAATCTTTTGCCAGAAAATGTTCAGTAGGTCATTTATGGACTGCTGTCTGGCTGATTAAACATCAGATTCAGAAGTTAATGATTTTATATAAAAAGTTCAAGTTTATAGACTCTTTGGGAAGAAATATGTTCAGTAGGTCAATTATGGACAATTGTCTGGCTGATGAATCATCATAAGGAGTCAATAAGCATGTATAGATAGTTCAAGATCGAGGACTCTTTTAACAGAAATATTTTCAGCGGGTCAATTATGGACTACTGTCTGGCTGATGAAACTCTAGAAAAAGTCAATGAGCAAAGTCAAAGTCAATGTATAGAAAGTTCAAGTTCATAGACTAGTTGGCCAAAAATGTTCAACAGTCAGTATGGACAATTGTCTGGCCGATGTACTATCTGAAAGAGTCTATAAGTATGAATAGAAAGTTCAAGATCAAGGACTCTTCAGTCAGAAATATGTTCAATATGTCAAATCTGAACTACTTCATGGCTGAAGAAACAAACTAAGGAAATAGTCAAGATCTACAATTGTCTGGCAATTCTGGCAGAACTATCTGAAAGAGTCTATAAGTATGAATAGAAAGTTTAAGATTGAGTACTCTTTGGCCCGAAATATGTTTAATAGGTAAAAAAGGGACCTCTGTATGGCTGATTTAACATCAGAATTAGTCTATAAGATTATATAGCTTAAGTATTATATATTATATAAGATTATATAAAACCTTTTAAGGACCCATTGACCAGAAATAAGTTTAACAGGTCAGATATGGACGCATATGGTCATATATGGCTTATGAAGCTCTAGAAGATATAATATACTAATATACTCTAGAAGGAGTCTAGAGTATGTATAGAAAGTTTAAGATCGAGTACTCTTTTTCCAGTAGTTGAAATATGGACTTCTATATGGCTGATTTCACATCAGAAGGAGTCTATAGTTTATAATAGTAAAAAACATTTCAAGGACTCTTTGGCCAAAAATGTGTTCAATTGGTCAAATATCGACTACTCCTTGCCTGATTTAACATCACGAGAAGTCAGTATGTACGTATAGTAAGTTAAGTTTCTTGGTCTCTTGGCAGAAATATGTTTAGTAGGACAAAACTTTACTTTTTTATGGGTGATGTCTATGAGTATGTATAGAAAGCCCAAGATCGATGACTCTTTAGCCAGAAATACGAGAAGTCTGTATAGTACAAGAAATATGTATAGAAAGGTTAAAGATCAAGGTCTCTGTCCAGAAATATGTTCAGAAGGTCAAATATGGACTTCTATATGGCTGATTTAACATCAGAAGGAGTCTATGAGTTTCTAAGAGTAAAAAACATTTTGAGGATTCTTTGGTCAAAAATATGTTAAATCGGTCAAATATGGACTACAGTCTGGCTGATATAACATCACGATGAAGTCTGTATAGTAGGAGAAATATGTATAGTAAGGTAAATGTTCAAGGCCTCTGGTCAGACATATGTCCAGGAGGTCAAATATGGACTTCTGTATGGCTGATTTAACATCAGAAGGAGTCTATAAGTTTATAATAGACAAAATCCTTTTGAGAACTCAATCGGTCAAATATGGACTATGTCTGCCTGATTTAACATTACGAGAAGTCAGTCTATAGTATAGTGAATTAATGTTCACAGACTCTGGTCAGAAATATATTCAGTAGGTCAAAAATAGACTACTGGCTGGTTAATATAACATCACAAGAAATCAATCTGTAGTATAGCAAGATAATGTTCAAGAACTCTTTGGCCATAAATATGTTCAGTAGGTCAAAAGGGGACATCTGTATAGCTGATTTATCATCAGAAAGAGTCTATAACTTTATATAGTTTGAAAAATTTTGAAGACACTTTGACCAAAAATAAGTTGAAAAGGTCAGATATGGACATCTATATGGCTCATGAAGCATCAGAAGGAGTCTAGTATGTATAGAAAGCCCAAGATTGAGGACTCTTTGGCCAGAAATATGTTCCTTGGGTCAAATATGGACTTCTGTATGGCTGATTTAACATCAGAAGGAGTCTATGAGTTTCTAAGATGAAAAAACATTTTGAGTATTCTGTGGGCAAAAATATGTTAAATTGGTCAAATATGGACTACTGTCTGCCTGATTTAACATTACGAGAAGTCAGTCTATATGTATAGTGAGTTAATGTTCACAGACTCTGGCCAGAAATATGTTCAGTAGGTCAAAAATAGATAACTGGCTGGTTAAATTAACATCACAAGAAGTCAATCTGTAGTATAGCAAGATAATGTTCAAGAACTCTTTGGCCAGGAATATGTTCAGTAGGTCAAAAGAGGACATCTGTATAGCTGATTTATCATCAGAAAGAGTCTATACTTTATATAGTTTGAAAAATTTTGAAGACACTTTAACCAAAAATAAGTTGATAAGGTCAGATATGGACATCTATATGGCTTATGAAGCATCAGAAGGAGTCTATGAGTATGTATAGAAAGCCCAAGATCGAGGACTCTTTGGCCAGAAATATGTTCCTTGGGTCAAATATGGACTTCTGTATGTCTGAAGTAACATCAGAAAGAGTCAACGAGTATATGTGGAAAGGTCAAGTTTCGAGTACCTCTTGGCCAGAAAAAAATTCAGTATGTCAAATATGGACTTTTCTCAGGATGATATAACATTCGAATATATCAATCTGAATGTATAGTGTTCATCTTTTAGGACCCTTTGGCCAGCAATATGTTCAGTAGGTCAAAAGGGGACCTCTGAATAGCTGATTTATCATCAGAAAGAGTCTATAACTTATATTTTAAAAACTTTTGAGGACCCTTTGATCAGAAATAAATTCAAAAGGTCAGATATGGACATCTATATGGCTTATGAAGCATCAGAAGGAGTCTATGAGTATGTATAGAAAGCCCAAGATCGAAGACTCTTTGGCCAGAAATATGTTCCTTGGGTCATATATGAACTTCTGTATGGCTGATTTAACATCAGGAGTCTATGAGTTTCTAAGAGTAAAAAACATTTTGAGGATTCTTTGGCCAAATATATGTTAAAACAGTCAAATATGGACTACAGTCTGGCTGATATAACATCACGAGAAGTCTGTATAGTAGGAGAAATATGTATAGTAAGGTAAATGTTCAAGGCCTCTGGCCAGACATATGTCCAGGAGGTCAAATATGGACTTCTGTATGGCTGATTTAACATCAGAAGGAGTCTATAAGTTTATAATAGACAAAATCCTTTTGAGAACTCTTTGGTAAAAAAAAATTTCAATCGGTCAAATATGGACTACTGTCTACCTGATTTAACATTACGAGAAGTCAGTCTGTATGTATAGTGAATTAATGTTCACAGACTCTGGTCAGAAATATTGTTATGCTGGCGGCTGAAGCAGATGCAGAAGCAGAATCCAAGTGCAGCAGAATTTATTAAAGAAACTCAAACGGTTACAAACTCAGACAGAGACTCAGAAACAGGAACAGCCAACATACAACGTCAAGAACTCACAAAGACTAAAAGACACAGGGCTTAAATACACAGACAGACAAGCTAAACAAGATAACAAGGGGGCGTGGCTAATGAAAAACACCTGGGAAAACTAATCAACATAACGGGGAACTGCTAAACATAGAATGAGACAGGGGAACACAGACATGAATCGTGACAAATATATTCAGTAGGTCAAAAATAGACTACTGGCTGGTTAATATAACATCACAAGAAATCAATCTGTAGTATAGCAAGATAATGTTCAAGAACTCTTTGGCCAGAAATATGTTCAGTAGGTCAAAAAGGGACCTCTGAATAGCTGACTTATCATCAGAAAGAGTTTATAACTTTATGTAGTTTAAAAATTTTGAGGACCCTTTGACCAGAAATAAGTTCAAAAGGTCAGATATGGACATCTATATGGCTTATGAAGCATCAGAAAGAGTCTATGAGTATGTATAGAAAGCCCAAGATCGAGGACTCTTCGGCCAGAAATATGTTCCATGGGTCAAATATGGACTTCTGTATGGCTGATTTAACATCAGAAGGAGTCTGAGTTTCTAAGATTAAAAAACATTTTGAGTATTCTGTGGGCAAAAATATGTTAAATTGGTCAAATTATGGACTACTGTCTGCCTGATTTAACATTACGAGAAGTCAGTCTATATGTATAGTGAGTTAATTTTCACAGACTCTGGCCAGAAATATGTTCAGTAGGTCAAAAATAGATAACTGGCTGGTTAATATAACATCACAAGAAGTCAATCTGTAGTATAGCAGTATGTCAAAAATGGACTTTTGTCAGGATGATATAACATCCGAAGATATCAATCTGAATTTATAGTGTTAATCTTTTAGGACCTTTTGGCCAGAAATATGTTCAGTAGGTCAGAAGGGGATCTCTGAATAGCTGATTTATCATCAGAAAGAGTCTATAACTTATAGTTTGAAGACTTTTGAGGAAATTTTGACCAAAAATAAGTTCAAAAGGTCAGATATGGACATCTATATGTCTTATGAAGCATCAGAAGGAGTCTATGAGTAGGTATATAAAGCCCAAGATCGAGGACTTTTGACCAGAAATACGTTCCTTGGGTCAAATATGGACTTCTGTATGGCTGATTTAACATCAGAAGGAGTCCATAAGTTTATAATAGTAAAAAACATTTTGAGGATTCTTTGGCCAAAAATATCAGAAGGAGTCTATGAGTTTCTAAGATTAAAAAAACATTTTGAGGATTCTATGGCCAAAAATATGTTAAATCGGTCCAATATGGACTACAGTCTGGCTGATATAACATCACGAGAAGTCTGTATAGTAGGAGAAATATGTATAGTAAGGTAAAAGTTCAAGGTCTCTGGCCAGAAATATTTTCAGTAGCTCAAATAAGCACCTCTGTATGGCTGATTTAATACCAGTAGGAGTCTATAAGTTTATAATAGTACACAAAATACCTTTTGAGGACTCTTTTGCCAAAAATATGTTCAATCAGTCAAATATGGACTACTGTCTGACTGATATAACATCACAAGAATCTTGTATATTTAGTAAGTTAATGTTCAAGGACTCTTTGTCCAGAAATTTGTTCAGTAGGTTAAAAATTTACTTTTGTATTGTAACATCAGAAATATTCTACAAGAATAGAAAGTTCAAGATCGATTACTCGGGTTAGAAATATGTGCAGCAGGTCAAAAATAGACTACTGTCCGGCTAATACAAAATCACAAGAAGTCAGTCTGTATGTATAGTAAGAACTCTTTGGACAGAAAATATGTTCCGTATATTATTCTTCAACGTTAGATTGTTTGTGCAATGCATTGCAACAACACATCTCAACACATATCTCTTTAATGAACATGGGATTGAGTTAGTTCTGGTGTGCAATGCAATGCAATGCAACACGTTATCTCTTTAATGAACATGGGATTGAGTTAGTTCTGGTGTGCAATGCAATGCAAGAAGTGCATCGCCTATATGTTATTTTTCAATGCACAACGTTAAGATAGATTGTGCAATGCATTGCAACATCACGTATCTTTAATGAACATGGGATTGAGTTAGTTCTGGTGTGCAATGCAATGCAAGAAGTGCATAACCTATGTTATTTCTCAATGCACAACGTTAGATCGTTTGTGCAATGCATTGCAACATGTTATCTCTTTAATGAACATGGGAAGGAGTTAGTTCTGGTGTGTAATGCAATGCAATGCAAGAAGTGCATAAACCTATGTTATTTTTCAGTGCACAACGTTAGATCGTTTGTGCAATGCATTGCAACATCACATGTTATCACTTTAAAGAACATGGGATTGAGTTAGTTCTGATGTGCAATGCAATGCAATGCAAAAAGTTCATAACCTATGTTATTTTTCAATGCACAACGTTAGATCGTTTGTGCAATGCAATGCAACATGTTATCTCTTTAATGAACATGGGAAGGAGTTAGTTCTGGTGTGCAATGCAATGCAAAAATGCATAACCTATGTTATTTTTCAATGCACAACGTTAGATTGTTTGTTTGATCAATGCAATGCAACATGGTTTCTCTTTAATGAACATGGGAAGGAGTTAGTTCTGGTGTGCAATGCAATGCAAAAAGTGCATAACCTATGTTATTTTTCAATGCACAATGTTAGATCGTTTGTGCAATGCAATGCAACATGTTATCTGTTTAATGAACATGGGAAGGAGTTAGTTCTGGTGTGCAATGCAATGCAAGAAGTGCATAACCTATGTTATTTTTCAACGCACAACGTCAGATCGTTTGTGCAATGCATTGCAACATGTTGTCTCTTTAATGAACATGGGAAGGAGTTAGTTCTGTTGTGCAATGCAATGCAATGCAAGAAGTGCATAACCTATGCTATTTTTCAATGCACAACGTTAGATTGTTTGTGCAATGCAATGCAACATGTTATCTCTTTAATGAACATGGGAAGGAGTTAGTTCTGGTGTGCAATGCAATGCAAAAATGCATAACCTGTTATTTTTCAATACACAACGTTAGATCGTTTGTGCAATGCAACAAACACATGTTATCCTTTAATGAACATGGGATTGAATTATTTCTGATGTGCAATGCAATTCAAGAAGTGCATAACCTTTATGTTATTCTTCAGTGCACAAAGTTAGTTCGTTTGTGCAATGCAATGCAAACATGTTATCTCTTTAATGAAAATGGGAAGGAGATAGTTTTGGTGTGCAATGCAATGCAAGACCTGCATAACCTATGTTATTTTTCAACGCACAACGTTAGATCATTTGTGCAATGCATTGCAACTTGTTATCTCTTTAATGAACATGGGAAGGAGATAGTTCTGGTGTGCAATGCAATGCAATGCAAAAGTTCTGGTGTGCAATGCAGTGCAAAAAGTGCATAACCTATGTTATTTTTCAATGCACAACGTTAGATCGATTGTGCAATGCAATTGCAACATGTTAAATCTTTAATGAACATGGGAAGGAGTTAGTTCTGGTGTGCAATGCAATGCAAGAAGTGCATAACCTATAATGTTATTCTTCAGTGCACAACGTTAGATCGTTTGTGCAATGCAATGCATCATGTTATCTCTTTAAAGAACATGGGATTGAATTAGTTCTGATGTGCAATGCAATGCAAGAAGTGCATAACCTATGTTATTTTTCAATGCACAATGTTAGATCGTTTGTGCAATGCATTGCAACATCACATGTTATCTCTTTAAAGAACATGGGATTGAGTTAGTTCTGATGTGCAATGCAATGCAAAAAGTGCATAACCTATGTTATTTTTCAATGCACAACGTTAGATCGTTTGTGCAATGCAATGCAACATGTTATCTCTTTAATGAACATGGGAAGGAGTTAGTTCTGGTGTGCAATGCAATGCAAAAATGCATAACCTATGTTATTTTTCAATGCACAACGTTAGATCGTTTGTGCAATGCAATGCAACATGTTATCTCTTTAATGAAAATGGGAAGGAGTTAGTTCTGATGTGCAATGCAATGCAATGCAAGAAGTGCATAACCTATATGTTATTCTTCAGTGCACAAAGTTAGATTGTTTGTACAATGCATTGCAACATCACATGTTATCTCTTTAATGAACATGGGATTGAGTTTGTTCTGATGTTCAATGCAATGCAATACAAAAAGTGCATAACCTATGTTATTTTTCAATGCACAACGTTAGATGCAACAAACACATGCAACAAACACATGTTATCTCTTTAATGAGCATGGGAAGGAGTTAGTTCTGTTGTGCAATGCAATGCAAAAAGTGCATAACCTATGTAAGAAATTATGTTCTGTTCCCAAAAACTTCCACTCAAATATATATATGTATATCAAAATGTTCCTTCACTTAAAAGAGTTTAATTATCATATAGAGAAAATTACATTCAATCTCAGTAATAAGTAAATAATAGTATCACAGAGGGCAACCAACAACCATCTTGATTAAAGGGACTTCAAACAATCTTATCACTTTAACCTTTGACTGTTCTTATTTGAAAGAATAACATAGAACCTTCTGTGGGACACTAGGGACCATGGGGTGTCTCAATTTCATTAACATACAGACCACAGCTGTTGTAAGAAGAGCAACTTCATTTACATTAAGACCAGGATAAAAGGTTTAGGATTGGGTATGTTCGGGGTTCATTCTGACGCCGGTGAACCCAAGGTGCTTTGTGTACCTTGCCACTGCTATGCTGTAATAAACTTCATTTTTGAGATCTTCGACGTCCACATCATTTTTTCTTACACCTATAATGTTATTCTTCAGTGCACAACGTTAGATCGTTTGTGCAATGCATTGCAACATCACATGTTATCTCTTTAATGAACGAGATTGAGTTAGTTCTGATGTGCAATGCAATGCAATTGCAAGAAGTGCATAGCCTATATATGTTATTTTTCAATACACAACGTTAGATCGTTTGTGCAATGCAATGCATCATGTTATCTCTTTAAAGAACATGGGATTGAATTAGTTCTGATGTGCAATGCAATGCAAAAAGTGCATAACCTATGTTATTTTTCAATGCACAACGTTAGATCGTTTGTGCAATGCAATGCAACATGTTATCTCTTTAATGAACATGGGAAGGAGTTAGTTCTGGTGTGCAATGCAATGCAAAAATGCATAACCTATGTTATTTTTCAATGCACAACGTTAGATCGTTTGTGCAATGCATTGCAACATGTTATCTCTTTAATGAAAATGGGAAGGAGTTAGTTCTGGTGTGTATTGCAATGCAATGCAAGAAGTGCATAACCTATATGTTATTCTTCAGTGCACAACGTTAGATCGTTTGTGCAATGCATTGCAACATCACATGTTATCTCTTTAATGAACATGGGATTGAGTTAGTTCTGATGTGCAATGCAATCCAATACAAAAAGTGCATAACCTATGTTATTTTTCAATGCACAACGTTAGATGCAACAAACACATGCAACAAACACATGTTATCTCTTTAATGAGCATGGGAAGGAGTTAGTTCTGTTGTGCAATGCAATGCAAGAAGTGCATAACCTATAATGTTATTCTTCAGTGCACAACGTTAGATTGTTTGTGCAATGCATTGCAACATCACATGTTATCTCTTTAATGAACAGGAGATTGATTTAGTTCTGATGTGCAATGCAATGCAATTGCAAGAAGTGCATAGCCTATATATGTTATTTTTCAATGCACAACGTTAGATCGTTTGTGCAATGCAACATAGGTTTGTGCAACATGTTATCTCTTTAATGAACATGTGAAGGAGTTAGTTCTGGTGTGCAATGCAATGCAAAAGTTCTGGTGTGCAATGCAATGCAAAAAGTGCATAACCTTTATGTTATTCTTCAATGCACAACGTTAGATCGTTTGTGCAATGCATTGCAACATGTTATCTCTTTAATGAACATGGGAAGGAGTTAGTTCTGTTGTGCAATGTAATGCAATGCAAGAAGTGCATAACCTATATGTTATTCTTCAGTGCACAACGTTAGATCGTTTGTGCAATGCATTGCAACATCACATGTTATCTCTTTAATGAACATGGGATTGAGTTAGTTCTGGTGTGCAATGCAATGCAATGCAAAAGTTCTGGTGTGCAATGCAATGCAAAAAGTGCATAACCTTTATGTTATTTTTCAATGCACAACGTTAGATCGTTTGTGCAATGCATTGCAACATGTTATCTCTTTAATGAACATGGGAAGGAGTTAGTTCTGTTGTGCAATGCAAGAAGTGCATAACCTTTATGTTATTGTTCAGTGCACAACGTTAGATCGTTTGTGCAATGCAACAAACACATGTTATCCTTTAATGAACATGGGATTGAATTAGTTCTGGTGTGCAATGCAATGCAATGCAATGCAAGAAGTGCATAACCTATATGTTATTCTTCAGTGCACAACGTTAGATCGTGTGTGCAATGCAACAAACACATGTTATCTCTTTAATGAGCATGGGAAGGAGTTAGTTCTGTTGTGCAATGCAATGCAAGAAGTGCATAACCTATAATGTTATTCTTCAGTGCACAACGTTAGATCGTTTGTGCAATGCATTGCAACATCACATGTTATCTCTTTAATGAACATGAGATTGAGTTAGTTCTGATGTGCAATGCAATGCAATTGCAAGAAGTGTATAGCCTATATATGTTATTTTTCAATGCACAACGTTAGATCGTTTGTGCAATGCAATGCAACATGTTATCTTTAATCTTTAATAAACATGGGAAGGAGTTAGTTCTGGTGTGCAATGCAATGCAATGCAAAAGTTCTGGTGTGCAATGCAATGCAAGAAGTGCATAAACCTATATGTTATTCTTCAGTGCATAACATTAGATCTTTTGTGCAATACATTGCAACATCACATGTTATCTCTTTAATGAACATGGGAAGGAGTTAGTTCTGTTGTGCAATGCAATGCAAGAAGTGCATAACCTTTATGTTATTGTTCAGTGCACAACGTTAGATCGTTTGTGCAATGCAACAAACACATGTTATCCTTTAATGAACATGGGATTGAATTAGTTCTGGTGTGCAATGCAATGCAATGCAATGCAAGAAGTGCATAACCTATATGTTATTCTTCAGTGCACAACGTTAGATTGTGTGTGCAATGCAACAAACACATGTTATCTCTTTAATGAGCATGGGAAGGAGTTAGTTCTGTTGTGCAATGCAATGCAAGAAGTGCATAACCTATAATGTTATTCTTCAGTGCACAACGTTAGATCGTTTGTGCAATGCATTGCAACATCACATGTTATCTCTTTAATGAACATGAGATTGAGTTAGTTCTGATGTGCAATGCAATGCAATTGCAAGAAGTGTATAGCCTATATATGTTATTTTTCAATGCACAACGTTAGATCGTTTGTGCAATGCAATGCAACATGTTATCTTTAATCTTTAATGAACATGGGAAGGAGTTAGTTCTGGTGTGCAATGCAATGCAATGCAAAAGTTCTGGTGTGCAATGCAATGCAAGAAGTGCATAAACCTATATGTTATTCTTCAGTGCATAACATTAGATCTTTTGTGCAATACATTGCAACATCACATGTTATCTCTTTAATGAACATGGGATTGAGTTAGTTTTGATGTGCAGTGCAATGCAATGCAAGAAGTGCATAACATTTATGTTATTGTTCAGTGCACAACGTTAGATCTTTAGTGCAATGCAATGCAACATGTTATCTCTTTAATGAACATGGGAAGGAGTTAGTTCCTTGTGTGCAATGCAATGCAAAAAGTGCATAACCTATGTTATTTGTCAATGCACAATGTTACTTCATTTGTGCAATGCAATGCAACATGTTATCTCATTAATGAACATGGGAATGAGTTAGTTCTGGTGTGCAATGCAATGCAAAAAGTGCATAACCTATGTTATTTTTCAATGCACAACCCCACATAGAAAACAGACTTGGCCCAAATGTGGCCTCATCATGGCACTGCTGGCGTGTTGCCGGCACTGGCATGCATCATGTCAGCCAACTGTGGGCCATGTGTGGCAGTGATGGCACTGCATACATGACGGCAGACAACATTTGGGGCCGATTGTGGATGGGAGGTGTGTGGCCCAGATCATGTCATCCAACTGTGGGCCAAGTGTGGCAATGATGGCACTGCATGACGGCAGACAACATTTGGGCCGATTGTGCATGGGAGGTGTGTGGCCCAGATCAGTGTAGCGATTATGGGCTATACTTTGTGTACTGGACAATTATAAGTATTTAGGCCGCTACTATATATTCAAGGATTGTATATTCACCACCACAATTTTTCACGGGAGAAATAAAACGGGAGTTTAAAGTGTTGTCCATGGATGGTGCAGTTATCAAAACTACGAAAGAGATGTAATGATTTTAATAATTAATAACAATAATAATATGAATTGTCTTATGAGTCAGTGAAAAAAGCTATGTACAGAAAAAATGATAAATAATTAATAAATATAGCATTTAGTTTTCAGCAGTGTTCACAAAATTCAATAATCATTTAAAAATTGCAAAATCCATTTGACCTGAACAAAATATACATTTTCCTAACATGACAATTGAGTTACTTTTTTTTTTTTTTTTTTATGAATTTCTAATAAAAAAACTTAATTCACATATTAATTCACATTTTCCATACTCTTTAGTTTAAGCACCACAAAATCATGTTATAACTTTATTTAAACTCGTTAAAACGAGCTATTTCACGACCCTATTTTATTTATTTTTTTACAGTCTATTGTGTACAACCTAACATCAGATGTAATACATACAGCAGATATGCAACCACATGGGTTCTCTTTTGCACTGACGCCGAAATAGATCAAGCCTGCGATGTGTTTACAGCTCTCTTATTTTTTTAGTATTTTTATTTAACCTTAACCTCGATTAAAAATCGACCGTGGCGGGTACGAAGGTTATTTTGGCAGGTTATGTAATGGCAATCTTTAAAAAAATAGAAGAACATCTCTTTTTTGGAGCTTTTTTAAATACTCAATTTTGGTCTAAATTTTTCCGAGAATTTTTGGTCCGGGAATTTTTTAAACTCGGATGTCACCTTGTTCTTTATTGAAGTGAACTTTTGCCTATATGGTGGCTGATTCACTGCCCTGAACTTGAGAACGCGAGTACAGACTGACACGACCGGGGTGCGATTGACCGGCCTGTATGACCTTACCTCTGCTCAGCCATGAACTGGTCGAAAGCTGATGACGTAACATGCAGGTAGGCCCGCCCTCACGTGATACTGATTGGTCGATTGATAAGCTTAAATCTGATTGGCTAAAGAGTACGACTGCTCTGTGTTACGAGTGTTATGCTGCCAGGAAAGTCTCAAAAACACACACACACATATCTAAGGCGATTCGTACGTGAATGACGATTTGCACATTCAAATGCAAGGATACACTCGTACATTTTAAACATTCAAAGGTTTTTGTGCACAGTTGTATATCTACGAATTGTGTTTTGCATTTGTGAAATGTATTTTATGATTATATAATTTTATTTTGCGCATGTGAATTGCTTTTTGTGAATATATATTTTTTTTTCATGCACGTGGATTTTTTTTGTGTGTACGTGAATTAGGTTTCATGCATGTGAAATTGTCTACGCATTTGTGAATCATATTTTTTGCGTGATTTATATTTGAGACTAATCTGCTTCCATAGCTTTCAGTCCATAATGGCGGACGCGCCTCCGCAGCGCCATCTACAGACTGTTACCCATAACACAACAGAGTTTCGCCTCTTGGGCTTCTATTCACCTTATTCCGGAAGTAGCACTGGGTGGCGCCATCCGCGTAATCTCACTTCCTGGTTTAGCTACTTAGCGCTTTGTTTGCCCTGGTCCAATCTGTTATCTGTCTTAGTTTAATTTAATTGCCTTCCAATTTAAAGAAATTAGAGATGGCCAGTGTTAACTGTGCAGTCCGTGGCTGCCATAACAGCTGGAGAAAAAGAAATTTGACGCTGTCTCAGCTTTGTTATGAGCATCAAAAGAAGAGATCTGAATGTTGTGGGCCAGCATTTACTCTGCACCGACCCCCGGTGTGCACACACACTACTACATGTAAAGTTTGAAACATTATTACACCACAGTTTGTTTGCTTAATCACCAGATACATTTGCAGTGTATAGCCAACAGATGAGAAAAAAATAGCCACGAACTGGTGTAGAAAGAAAGTAGAGCCTCAACTAGATGAACAAGAGGGTAATTAGCGTATTGCATAACATTTTCACGAATTATAACTGGTATAGAAGCGAAAACATAAGATATACTCTATTTCATAGATTTCTATTAGATTAGATGGAAGCTTTGTAAGATATGCGCTCGTCTTCACAAAAACTAAATGCAGGGTTTTAAACATCTCGTGTGGAGAAAATATAGTTTATTCTGGGCAGTGCGGAAAGCCATGGCAAAAAGCAGGATAACCTGTAGGCTATAGCCTACTTGAAAGGAAAACCAATTTGCCGAGTAAAAACATAGTTTGTGTTGTTGAATCATATTTTTTTCTAGTACATCTTAAATATAGAGCTCATGACAAATACAAGTTCCAGATGGACAAACATTAAATGCAAAAACCAGTGTGAATAACAATATCTTAAAATAAACTAGAGAGTGGATACACAGATATGGCCTATTTACGAATGAAATTCATTCATTTCTTTGTCATTTAAACTGATGCAAACAGGGAAAGAGAGTAGAAAACACTTATTGTCCTGTCGCCCCCTCTAGTGGACTGCATTGAGTATTACGGCCTTCATTGCTCAGATAACGCAAGTCAATGGAGTTTTTGGGAAAGTAAGTCTGACCAGTTAGAAAAGATATAAGCGAGTCAGACCAGTCTAAAGGTCTGAGCTGAGTTTGGTGAAGCATTAAAGTTCTAGGCGGAATCGATTTCTCATAATAATAATAATAATAATACATAATAATAATGTTTAAATACTGTATATGCTGGCTTGCTTAAGCCAATATAATAAAGAAATCTCAGAGAAACATCGACAAATTCAGTATGCAATAAAATTGTATTCGTTCTATAATAAAACTAATAACATTTTTAAAGGTATGCCGTGCTCTTCAACCGACATGATTTAATTAAATCGTCTACCTGCCTTTTGATAAAAGACTAAATAAAAGTCCTAATGTCCTAAATAAAAGACGAGAGTGGTAAATGTTACGAACATATTATCATGGTACAGTTCAGCCTATTATTTATGAACTATTTGCACTGTATTTATCAATGGGAAATACATCATGCTAAAATAATCTGTTATATACTGTGGCTCACATTATTGGGGTCGCTTGCAAGTCACAGCAGCACGAATTACGTGACCAGCAATATTTCTGCTTCAAATATTGTGCGTAGTTTACAGTGAGTGGTGGTTTCGGACATTATTTTATTAAAGTGCATTTGTCAGTGCCGCACTCGTACTGACTCTTATTCTGCCTGACAGAAAGAAAAGGGGGAGCGTTTCAGATGAAAGGGGCGTTTCAGCGCCGGCCACGTGTGCAAATGAAATATTATTCTTCTATGGAAATGGTAAATGCCATTGATGCCATCTAGTGGCTTTAGCTGAAATTGCACATTATTTTCATTTTAGAAGCTTTTGTTTCGATGACAGCATAATTGCATCCATTTCACAAATTATAACTGTTATAGAAGCGAAAACATAAGATATAGGCTACTCTATTTAATAGATTTCTATTATCAAAGAATGTTGTTGTGTTACGATTTCTTTCAAGAACTAACAAGCAAAGACGAATTATTGCTGTGGTTAAAAGCTCTATAATGAGAAATGGCTTTTCTTTTTGCATTGCAGATAATACTTCAATTGCACAAGCGATCTCAATCATTTCCACTCATTGCACACGAGATTCGCACTTACTTACTTTTTTATCCTCCACTAACACATGTTCTTATTAAAAGTATTCAAATGTATTTTATTTGCATATCTGCATTATTTTTAATGGGATTTTATTTATTTCCCTCATATTCTAATTTCTAAGCGAAACCCTTGAAAAGCTGTAGCTCCACCTGTGTGGAAAGGACAAAACCAGCATAGGGCAAAAGACACACAAAGTATACAAATGCTTTGGCTAAAATAATATGCTTTTAATAATGTCTATGTTAATACTTGACTTTATTTTTACAGAGTTTGGAGCAAAACCCTGCAGGACTGTGACTCTCTGGTGGCCACCCCTGCTCTAGACTCTAGAAATGTTTCAAAATCCACAAATGCACAAGAAGTGATCTACAAAAAGCATCCCATAAACGAATGCCTGGCAGAAATGTGTTTATGACATAAAACATATTTGTGGATACTTTTTTATTTATTTTTATTTATGGGAATTTATATTATATTTTTATGGATTTTACATGTTATTAATAATATTCAATACTGAATACATATAAAAAGGAATTTATTTATTTATTTATTTATTGTTGTTCCAGTTTATTCTTCTCTCCTTTTTCTCCCTTCTTCTTTCTCAAATGATCTGCCTTACACGACCAAACTTTCTAGTTTGATTGTTTTGATTGTCAAAGAGATTGTCTGATATTTATTATCAGAATAATTATTTAAAACATCATTTAAAACGAGATTTAAACATAAATCTATGAAGAAATGTCAAATGAGCCAGTGAGAGACGCACTGCAGACATCTAGTGGCTGCAGTTGAAACTTTTATTTTAAGTGTCTGTTTTCCAGTAGATGGCAGCAATCTTCCAATAAACCATGGCACACTGAGAAAAATGAAATGAGAAGTGTAGTTTTTCTTTATATTTATAGAAAAACGAACTTATTCCGTGCATCGAAAAATAATATATGCATATATTTCAATGCATTGAATACAAGAACTAACCATTTGTTTAATTGTGCACCAATGCAAATCGGAATGAGTATCTTCAATGCATATCGGAATGAGTGCAACACCCAAATACAGAGGGCCATACAGAGGTGCCTTTCTGACCTATTGAACTTATTTTGGTCATATACAGTATTGTATGGCTGACATAACATCAGTATGTCCCAGTGTCTGTCCTAGAAAGTTATAGATCAAGTACTCCTGGGCCAGAAAGGCTATGTTAGGTAGGTCAAATGTGAACTACTGTCTGGCTGATATAACATCACAAGAAGTCAATCTGTATATTTAGTCACTTAATGTTCAAGAACTCTTTGGCCAGAAATATGTTCAGCAGGTCAAATAAGGTGTATTGTATGGCTGACTTAACATCAGAAAGAGTCTATGAGGATATAAAGTTCAAATCTGAGGAACCTTTGACCAGCAATAAGCGAGATATGGAGTTCTATATGGCTTCTATATGCTTCATCAGGAGTCAATAAGTATTGTTCACTATAGAAAGCTTCCTCTGAATGTTAAGTTCAATAGGTCAGACACAAGATCAAACGTGCATTGAGAATAACTTTTGCATTGAGAATAACATACAAGGATAATATCAAAAAGCATTACAATGCATACCAGAACTAACTCTTTCACTCTTTCAGTTTTAAATCCTGTATCAAAAGTGTTATATTACCACCACTGTGAAACTGCAGCAATAAGTTGCAATGATAATTTTTTGAACACAAAATGCACAGCCTAAAAAAGACAGAAACAGAGCTACAATGTCTTAAACAGATATATCAAAATTCTGCATATGTCTCATCAATGGTGGCAATAATTTATTTTTATTATTTATTCATGCAGCAGTGCATGCTGGGAATTTTATACTATCCTGGAACCCAGCATGGAACCCAGCATGCACTGTGAAAGTTTTTATTGTCACCATTGTTGAGATTCATGTGCTGATTGTTGATGTCTGTGTGTGTCTGAGTCAAGCAGGAGTTCAAAATGTTTTAATGCACTACATTATTTCAATATTCTTCTGAATAACTAATTACAGAAACATGTTTCATCAACAGGAACAATGACTATAACATATATTATGTTATTATCAAGATTATTGTTATTGTATTATTTTTGTTATTATGTAAGATTAACAGATATGATTAATATGAAATACCCATAAATCCAAAGCTTTTACACTGGTTAAGATCAGAGAATCAGACATGTCCAGGATGATTATGTAATCATCACAAAAGTCATAAACACCTTATCATTTTTCTCTTGACTTTTCTTGCCATAACAAATGTGTTTTATAAACTCATAGTTAAAGCAGCCAGAGAAAAACTGATATAATAAAGTCAATGGTTCAAGAGCCCAACTAAAACAAATACTGATCTCCATCATGGTGATAATAACTTTATTATTTTCAATAAAACATCAACAACTAAATATCTGTTAATTCTCAACAATAACTTTTGTACGAAAGAAATAATGTTAAACTGGTTTGTAAAATGTTTTCACACTCGGTGGCTGGAAGTCAGTTGTAGTTCTTGTCTTTCTCTTTTTTTCTGTTCTTGTTTCCTTCAGTGATTCTGCTTATCAGGTGTTCATCAATGTCTCAATTCACTCACTTATTTTCATTCACTCAGTCAAGGGAACTAATGTAGGGAATAGTGAATGGAGGGTATGGGGTGTGATTGGAAAAACAGCCTCTGAGTGCCGATTTTGAGCACTGTTAATTTACAGTATATTCCAGCCCGTTCTCATCCCAAGGCGTCATATACTGACGCTTTTGAAATTTCTTCAATATCCGACGCACAGGGCACCCTTAGGCGTCAATATGAGACGCAGATAAATATGAGTCTAGGGGGCGCCTCCTAGCGGTCTAACCCTAAACCTACCCCAGACCTAAACCTACCCATAACCGGCGTCTCAGGGTGCCCTTTGCGTTGGATATTGAAGAAATTTCAAAAGCGTCAGTATATGACGCCCTAGGATGAGAATGCGTTGTATATTCCTGTAGCCTATTTTTGTTTTCTACGGTATATTACTGTTTTAATGGAAACTGATATGATATTATCAGAATTTGGCCTTTTTTTACAGCAATGTAGGCTATGCACTTATCACATTGAATGCACACCAGAACTAAATCATTGCTATGTTCATTAAAGAGATAAAATGTGTGTTGTTGCATTGCATTGCATTGCATTGCATTGCATTGCATTGCATTGCATTGCACTGCATTGCACTGCACTGCACTGCATTGCATTTTACTGCATTGCATTGCACTAACGAGCTAACGTTGTGCACTGAAGAATAACATATAGGTTATGCACTTTTCGCATTGCATTGCATTGCACACCAGAACTAACTCATTCCCATGTTCATTAAAGAGATAACATGTGTGCCGTTGCATTGCATTGCACTAACGATCTAACGTTGTGCATTGAAGAATAACATATAGGCTATGCACTTCTTGCATTGCATTACACACCAGAAGTAACTCATTCCCAAACTCCATTGCGTTTTGCTTTGAGACAATATGTGCTGTTGCATTGCATTTCACACAAGATCAAACTTTGTGCTTTGAAGAATAATATATAAGCTATGAGTGCATTGCAAACATACAATAACTATCTCATTCCGATGTGCATTGAAGAGATACCATTTTTGGAGTTACATTCCACTGCATAAAAGATCTAACTGATATAGTTAGATATAATAATAATACATTATTATTCAACGCTAATTCTTAGATCTTTTGTGCAATACAACACTCATGTTATGTTTTCATTGCACATGAGGTATGAAGTAGTTTACAGAACTTACAGAACTTATTTTCTATCCAAAGAGTTCTTACTGACTTCTTACTTACTGACTTCTTGTGATGTTGTATTAGCAAGACAGTAGTCCATGTTTGACCTGCTGCACATATTTCTGACCCAAGAGTAATCGATCTTAAACTTTCTATACATTCTCGTAGAATCTTTCTGATGTTACATCAGCCATATAGAAGTCCATTTTTGACCTACTGAACACATTTCTGGATAAAGAGTCCTTGAACATTAACTTACTAAACATACAAGACTGACTTCTTGTGATGTTATATAAGCCAGGCAGTAGTCCATATTTGACTGATTGAACACATTTTTGGCAAAAGAGTCCTCAAAAGGTATTTTGTGTATATTATAAACTTATAGACTCCTTCTGATGTTAAATCAGCCATATAGAGGTGCATATTTGACCTAGTGAACATGTACTCGATCTTGAATTTTCCATACATACTCATAGACTCCTTCTGATGCTTCATAAGCCATTTAGAAGTCCATATCTGACCTGTTAAACTTATTTCTGGTCAATGGGTCCTTAAAAGGTTTTAAATATATATAATCTTATATAATATATAATACTTAAGCTACGTATATAATCTTATAGACTTATATAATCTTATAAATCAGCCATACAGAGGTCCCTTTTTTTACCTCCATCCATCCATCCATCTTCTTCCGCTTATCCGGGGCCGGGTCGCGGGGGCAGCAGTCTAAGCAGAGATCCCAGACTTCCCTCTCCCTAGACACTTCCTCCAGCTCTTCTGGGGGGACACCGAGGCGTTCCCAGGCCAGCCGGGAGACATAGTCTCTCCAGCGTGTCCTAGGTCTTCCCCGGGGTCTCCTCCCAGTGGGACGCGCCCGGAACACCTTCCCGGGAAGGCGTCCAGGAGGCATCCGGAACAGATGCCCGAGCCACCTCAGCTGACCCCTCTCGATGTGGAGGAGCAGCGGCTCTACTCTGAGCTCCTCCCGAGTGACCGAGCTTCTCACCCTATCTCTAAGGGATCGCCCAGCCACCCTGCGGAGAAAGCTCATTTCGGCCGCCTGTATCCGGGATCTTGTCCTTTCGGTCATGACCCAAAGCTCATGACCATAGGTGAGAGTAGGAACGTAGATTGACCGGTAAATCGAGAGCTTCGCCTTGCGGCTCAGCTCTTTCTTCACCACGACAGACCGGTACATCGACCGCATTACTGCAGAAGCTGCACCGATCCGTCTGTCAATCTCCCGTTCCATCCTTCCCTCACTCGTGAACAAAACCCCAAGATACTTAAACTCCTCCACTTGAGGCAGGAACTCTCCACCAACCTGGAGTGGGCAAGCCACCCTTTTCCGACTGAGGACCATGGCCTCGGATTTGGAGGTGCTGATTCTCATCCCAGCCGCTTCACACTCGGCTGCAAACCGTCCCAGTGCATGCTGAAGGTCCTGGCTTGATGAGGCCAACACGACAACATCATCCGCAAAGAGCAGAGACGAAATCGTGTTGTCACCAAACCTGACACCCTCCTGATCATGAACAGAACCGGTGACAAAGGGCAGCCCTGCCGGAGTCCAACACGCACCGGGAACAAGTCTGACTTACTGCTGGCAATACGAACCAAGCTCCTGCTTCGGTCGTACAGGGATAGCCCTTAGCAAAGGGCCCCGGACCCCATACTCCCGGAGCACCCTCCACAGGCCGCCGCGAGGGACACAGTCGAATGCCTTCTCCAAATCCACAAAGCACATGTGGACTGGTTGGGCAAACTCCCATGAACCCTCCAGCACCCTGTAGAGGGTATAGAGCTGGTCCAGTGTTCCACGGCCTGGACGAAAACCACACAGTTCCTCCTGAATCCGAGGTTCTACTATCGGCCGGATTCTCCTCTCCAGTACCCTGGCATAGACTTTCCCAGGGAGGCTGAGAAGTGTGATCCCCCTGTAGTTGGAACACACCCTCCGGTCCCCCTTCTTAAAAAGAGGGACCACCACCCCGGTCTGCCATCCCAGAGGCACTGTCCCCGACTGCCACGCGATGCTGCAGAGGCGTGTCAGCCAAGACAGCCCCACAACATCCAGAGACTTGAGGTACTCAGGGCGGATCTCATCCACCCCCGGTGCCTTGCCACCGAGGAGTTTCTTGACTACCTCGGTGACTTCAGCTTGGGTGATGGACGAGTCCACATCTGAGCCCTCAGCCTCTGCTTCCTCAATGGAAGACGTGACAGCGGGATTGAGGAGATCATCGAAGTATTCCTTCCACCGTCCAACGACATCCCCAGTTGAGGTCAACAGCTCCCCACCTCTACTGTAAACAGCGTTGGTAGGGCACTGCTTCCCTCTCCTGAGGCGCCGGACGGTTTGCCAGAATCTCTTCGAGGCCAGCCGATAGTCCTTCTCCATGGCCTCACCGAACTCCTCCCAGGCCCGAGTTTTTGCCTCCACAACCACCACTCGGACTCAATATCTCCAGCCTCCCTCGGGATCCGGTCGAAGCTCTGCCGGAGGTGGGAGTTGAAGATCTCTCTGACAGGAGACTCGGCCAAACATTCCCAGCAGACCCTTACAGTACGCTTGGGTCTGCCGAGTCTGTCCAGCTTCCTCCCCCGCCATCGGATCCAACTCACCACCAGATGGTGATCAGTTGACAGCTCTGCCCCTCTCTTCACCCGAGTGTCCAAGACATACGGCCGGAGGTCAGATGAAACGACCACAAAGTCGATCATCGACCTACGGCCTAGGGTGTCCTGGTGCCACGTGTACTGATGGACACCCTTATGCTTGAACATGGTGTTCGTTATGGACAAGCTGTAACTAGCACAGAAGTCCAATAACTGAACACCGCTCGGGTTCAGATCAGGGGGCCCGTTCCTCCCAATCATGCCCCTCCAGGTGTCACTGTCGTTGCCCACGTGGGCGTTGAAGTCCCCCAGTAAAACGAGTCCCCAGTCGGAGCACTTTCCAGCACCCCTCCCAGAGACTCCAAGAAGGCCGGGTACTCTGCACTGCCGTTTGGCCCGTAGGCACAAACGACAGTGAGAGACCTATCCCCGACCCGAAGGCGCAGGGAAGCGACCCTCTCGTTCACCGGGGTAAACTCCAACACATGGCAGCTGAGCTGGGGGGCTATAAGCAAACCCACACCAGCCCGCCGCCTCTCACCATGGGAAACTCTAGAGTGGTGAAGAGTCCATCCTCTCTCGAGGAGTGTGGTTCCAGAGCCCAAGCTGTGCGTAGAGGTGATCCCGACTATCGCTAGTCGGAACCTCTCAACCTCACGCACAATCTCGGGCTCCTTCCCCGCCAGCGAGGTGACGTTCCACGTCCCTAGAGCTAGTTTCCGTGTCCAGGGATCGGGCTGTTGAGGCCCCCGCCTTCGACTGCCGCCCGATTCTCTAAGCACCGGCCCCTTACGGTCCCTCCTGTAGGTGGTGAGCCCACGGGAAGGCGGCCCCACGTCGCTCCTTCGGGCTGAGCCCGGCCAGACCCCGTGGGGGGAGGCCCGGCCACCAGGCGCTCGCATACGAGCCCCAACCCCAGGCCTGGCTCCAGGGTGGGGCCCCGGCTGCGCCATACCGGGCGACGTCACGTTCCTTTGATTTAATCTCTTCATAAGGGGTTTCTGAACCGCTCTTAGTCTGACCCGTCGCCTAGGACCTGTTTGCCTTGGGAGACCCTACCAGGGGCATATAGCCCCGGACAACATAGCTCCTAGGGTCATTCGGGTACTCAAACCCCTCCACCACGTTAAGGTGGCAGTTCAAGGAGAGGGCCTTTTTTTACCTACTAAACATAATTCGGGCCAAAGAGTACTCAAACTTGAACTTTCTATACATACTTGTTGACTCCTTCTGATGTTACGTCAGCCAAGTAGTCCATATGTGACCCAAGGAACATATTTCTGAAAAAGAGTCCTCAATCTTGAACTTTGCAGTCTCACTCCTAGACTCCTTCTGATGGTTCATAAGCCACATATAGAATTCCATATTTGACCTATTGAACTTATTTCTGGTCAAAGGGTCCTCAAAGGGTTTCTTATTATGTTAATTCAGCCATACAGAGGTTCCTATTTGGTTCCTATTACTGAACACATTTTTGGCCAAAGAGTCTTTGAACATTAACTTTCTCTGCTTATTGACTTCTCTTAATAATACATTAGCCATACAAAAGTCCATATTTGACCTACTGAACATATTTCTGGTCAAAGAGTCCCTGATCTTGACCTTTCTGTACATGCTCAGTGACGCCTTATTTTGTTTCTTTAGCCATAAAGTAGTTCAGATTTAACATGTTGAATATATTTCTGACTGAAGAGTCCTTGATCTTGAACTTTCTATTCACACTTATAGACTCCTTCAGATAGTACATCGGCCAGACAACTGTCCATAATGACTTTTTTTCTTTTTTTTTTGGCCAACGAGTCTATGTACTTGAACTTTCTATACATGCTCATTGACTCCTTTTAGTGCTTCATCAGCCAGAGAGTACTCCATAATTTACCTACTGAAAATATTTCTGGTAAAAGAGTCCTCGATCTTGAACATTCTATACATGCTCACTGACTCCTTATGCTGTTTCTTTCAATACATACTCGTTTACTCCATCTGATGTTACATCAGCCATAAAGAAGTCCATAATTGTCTTTAAGGACTCTTTGGCCAGTAATATTTTTGGACATCAGAAGGAGTCTATAGATTATGATAGACAAAATCCTTTTGAGAACTCTTTGGTCAATTTTTTTTTCAATTGGTCAAATATGGACTACTGCCTGCCTGGTTTGGCATTGCAAGAAGTCAGTCTATATTGTATAGTGAGTTAATGTTCACGGACTCTGGCCAGAAATATTTTCAGTAGGTCAAAAATAGACTACTGGCTGGTTAATATAACATCACAAGAAGTCAATCTGTAGTATAAGCAAGATAATTTTCAAGAACTCTTTGGCCAGAAATATATGTTCAGAAGGTCAAAAGGTGACCTTTGTATAGCTGATTTATTATCAGAAGGAGACTATAACTATATATAGTTTGAAAAATTTTGAGGACACTTTGACCAGAAATAAGTTCAAAAGGTCAGATATGGACATCTATATGGCTTATGAAGCATCAGAAGGAGTCAACAAGTATATATGGAAAGGTCAAGTTTTGAGTACTCACTCCTTGGCCAGAAAAAAAATTCGGTACATCAAATATGGACTTTTGTCAGGATGATATAACATCCGAAGATATCAGTCTGAATGTATAGTGTTAATCTTTTAGGACTCTTTGGCCAGAAATATGTTCAGTAGTTCAAAAGGGGACCTCTGAATAGCTGATTTATCATCAGAAAGAGTTTATAACTTTATATAGTTTAAAAACTTTTGATGACCAGAAATAAGTTCAAAAGGTCAGATATGGATATCTATATGGCTTATGTAACATTAGAAGGAGTCTATGAGTATGTATAGAAAGGTCAAGATCGAGAACTCTATGGCCATAAATATATTCCTTGGGTCAAATATGGACTTCTGTATGGCTGATTTAACATCAGAAGGAGTCTATGAGTTTCTAAGAGTAAAAAACATTTTAAGGATTCTTTGGCCAAAAACATATTAAATCAGTCAAATATGGCTACAGTCTGGCTGACATAACATCAGGAGAAGTCTTTATGGTAGGAGAAATATAAATAGTAAGGTAAATGTTCAAGGTCTCTGGCCAGAAATATGTTCAGAAGATCAAATATGGACTTCTGTATGGCTGATTTAACATCAGAAGGAGTCTATACATTTATGATAGACAAAATCCTTTTGAGAACTCTTTGGTCAATTTTTTTTTCAATCAGTCAAATATGGACTACTGTCTGCCTGATTTTACATTACGAGAAGTCAGTCTATATGTATAGTGAGTTGATGTTCACGGACTCTGGACAGAAATATGTTCAGTAGGTCAAAAATAGACTACTGGCTGGTTAATATATCATCACAAAAAGTCAGTCTGTAGTATAGCAAGATAATGTTCAAGAACTCTTTGGCCAGAAATATGTTCAGAAGGTCAAAAGGTGACCTTTGTATAGCTTATTTATTATCAGAAGGAGTCTATAACCTTATATAGTTTGAAAAATTTTGAGGACACTTTGACCACAAATAAGTTCAAAAGGTCAGATATGGACATCTATATGGCTTATGAGGCATCAGAAGGAATCTATGAGTATGTATAGAAAGCCCAATATTGAGGACTCTTTGGCCAGAAACATGTTCAGGAGGTCAAAAGGGGACCTCTGTTTAGCTGACATCATCAAAAGGAGTCTATAACTTTATATAGTTTTAATTTTTTTAGGACACTTTGACCACAAATAAGTTCAAAAGGTCAGATATGGACATCAATATGGCTTATGAAGCATCAGAAGGAGTCTATGAGTATGTATAGAAAACGCAAGATCGAGGACTCTTTGGCCAGAAATATGTAGGTCAGAAGGGGCCCTCTGTATAGCTGATATATCATAAAAAGGAGTCTATAACGTTCTATAGTTTGAAAAAATGTTAGGACACTTTGACCACAAATAAGTTCAAAAGGTCAGATATGGACATCTATATGGCTTATGAAGCATCAGAAGGAGTCTATGAGTATGTATAGAAAGCCCAAGATCAAGGACTCTTTGGCCAGAAATATGTTCAGGAGGTCAAAAGGGGACCAGTGTATAGCTGATTTATCATCAAAGGAGTCTATAACTTTATATAGTTTGAATTTTTTTTAGGACACTTTGACCACAAATAAGTTCAAAAGGTCAGATATGGAAATCTATATGGCTTATGAAGCATCAGGAGGAGTCTATGAGTATGTATAGAAAACCCAAGATCGAGGACTCTTTGGCCAGAAATATGTTCATGAGGTCAAAAGGGGCCGTCTGTATAGCTGATTTATCATCAAAAGGAGTCTATAACTTTATATAGTTTGAAAAATTTTAGGACACTTTGACCACAAATAAGTTCAAAAGGTCAGATATGGACATCTATATGGCTTATGAAGCATCAGAAGGAGTCTATGAGTATGTATAGAAAGCCCAAGATCGAGGACTCTTTGGCAAGAAATATGTTCAGGAGGTCAAAAGGGGACCTCTGTATAGCTGACTTATCATCAAAAGGAGTCTATAATTTTATATAGTTTGAATTTTTTTTAGGACACTTTGACCAGAAATAAGTTCAAAAGGTCAGATATGGACATCTATATGGCTTATGAAGCATCAGAAGGAGTTGGACTATATGAATAGAAAGCCGAAGATCGAGGACTCTTTGGCCAAAAATATGTTCCTTGGGTCAAATATGGACTTCTGTATGGCTGACGTAACATCAGAAAAAGTCAACGAGTATAAATGGAAAGGTCAAGTTTCGAGTACTCCTTGGCCAGAAAAAAATTCAGTATGTCAAATTTAGACCTTTGTCAGGATGATATAACATCTTTAAGGACTCTTTGGCCAGAAATATGTTCAGTAGGTCAAAAGCGTACCTATGTATAGCTCATTGTTATAACATTATGTGCTTTGCACAAACGATCTAACGTTGAGCATCATTAAAGAAACATAGGTAATGCACTTTGTGCATTGCATTGCATTGCACACCAAAACTAACTCAATGCCATGTTCATTAGAGAGATAACATATGTGTTGTTGCTTTGCACAAACTGTCTAACGTTGTGCATTGAAGAATAACATATAGTCTGTGCACTTTTCGCATTGCATTGCACACTAGAACTACCTCATTCCCATGTTGATTAAAGACATAACGAGTGTTTTTGCATTGCATTGCATTGCATTATATTGATTTGCATTACTTTGCATTGCTTTGCATTGCATTGCACTAACGATCTAACGTTGTGCACTGAAGAATAACATATAGGTTATGCACTTTTCGCATTGCATTGCACACTAGAACTACCTCATTCCCATGTTGATTAAAGACATAACGAGTGTTTTTGCATTGCATTGCATTGCATTATATTGATTTGCATTACTTTGCATTGCTTTGCATTGCATTGCATTGCACACCAGAACTAAATCATTCCCATGTTCATTAAAGAGATAACGTGTGTTGTTGCACTGCATTGCATTGCACAAACGATCTAATGTTGTGCACTGAAGAAAAACATATAGGTTATGCACTTTTTGCATTGCATTGCATTGCACACCAGAACTAAATCATTCCCATGTTCATTAAAGAGATAAATGTGTGTTGTTGCACTGCATTGCATTGCACAAACGATCTAATGTTGTGCACTGAAGAATAACATATAGGTATGCACTTTTTGCACTGCATTGCATTGCACACCAGAACTACCTCATTCCTAGGTTCATTAAAGACATAACGTCTGTTGTTGCATTGCATTGCATTGCATTGATTTGCAATGCTTTGCACTGCATTGCATTGCAATGCATTGCATTGCACAAACGATCTAACGTTGTGCACTGAAGAATAACATATAGGTTATGCTCTATTCGCATTGCATTGCACACCAGAACAAAATCATTCCCAAGTTCATTATAGAGATGATATGTGTGTCGTTGCATTGCATTGCATTGCATTGCATTGCATTGCATTGAATTGCATTGCACTAACGATATAACGTTGTGCACTGAAGAATAACATATAGGTTATGCATTTTTCGCATTGCATTGCATACCAGAACTAAATCATTCCCATGTTCATTAAAGAGATAACGTGTGTTGTTGCATTGCATTGCATTGATTTACAATGCTTTGCACTGCATTGCATTGCATTGCACTAACGATCTAACTTTGTGCACTGAAGAATAACATATAGGTTATGCACTTTTTGCATTTCATTGCATTGCACACCAGAACAAAATCATTCCCAAGTTCATTATAGAGATGATATGTCTGATGTTTTGCTTGCATTGCATTGCATTGCAATGAATTGCATTGCACTAACAATCTAACGTTGTGCACTGAAGAATAACATATAAGTTATGCACTTTTCGCATTGCATTGCACACTAGAACTTAACCATTCCCATGTTCATTAAAGAGATGGTATGTGTGTTGTTGCATTGCATTGCACTAGCGAAGTAAAGTTGTGCACTGAAGAATAACATATAGGTTATGCACTTTTCGCATTGCATTGCATTGCACACTAGAACTTAACCATTCCCATGTTCATTAAAGAGATGGTATGTGTGTTGTTGCATTGCATTGCACTAGCGATGTAACGTTGTGCACTGAAGAATAACATATAGGTATGCACTTTTTGCACTGCATTGCATTGCACACCAGAACTACCTCATTCCTAGGTTCATTAAAGACATAACGTCTGTTGTTGCATTGCATTGCATTGCATTGCATTGATTTGCAATGCTTTGCACTGCATTGCATTGCAATGCATTGCATTGCACAAACGATCTAACGTTGTGCACTGAAGAATAACATATAGGTTATGCTCTATTCGCATTGCATTGCACACCAGAACAAAATCATTCCCAAGTTCATTATAGAGATGATATGTGTGTCGTTGCATTGCATTGCATTGCATTGCATTGCATTGCATTGCATTGCATTGAATTGCATTGCACTAACGATCTAACGTTGTGCACTGAAGAAAAACATATATGTTTTGCACTTTTTGCATTGCATTGCATTGCACACCAGAACTAAATCATTCCCATGTTCATTAAAGAGATAATGTGTATTGCATTGCATTGCATTGATCTGCATTGCTTTGCACTGCATTGCATTTCATTGCATTGCATTGCATTGCACAAACGATCTAACGTTGTGCACTGAAGAATAACATATAGGTTATGCACTTTTTGCATTGCATTGCATTGCACACTAGAACTTAACCATTGCCATGCTCATTAAAGAGATAATGTGTGTTGTTGCATTGCATTGCACTAAGGATCTAACGTTGTGCACTGAAGAATAACATATAGGTATGCACTTTTTGCACTGCATTGCATTGCACACCAGAACTACATCATTCCCATGTTCATTAAAGACATAACGTGTGTTGTTGCATTGCATTGCATTGCATTACATTGATTTGCATTGCTTGGCACTGCATTGCATTGCACTAACGATCTAACGTTGTGCACTGAAGAATAACATATAGGTTATGCACTTTTCGCATTGCATTGCACACCAGAACTAAATCATTCCCATGTTCATTAAAGAGATAATGTGTGTTGTTGCATTGCATTGCACTGCATTGCTTTGCATTGCTTTGCACTGCTTTGCATTCCATTGCATTGCACTAACGATCTAACGTTGTGCGCTGAAGAATAACATATAGGTATGCACTTTTTGCACTGCATTGCATTGCACACCAGAACTACCTCATTCCCATGTTCATTAAAGACATAACGTCTGTTGTTGCATCGCATTGCATTGCATTTCATTGCATTGCATTGCATTGAATTGCATTGCACTAACGATCTAACGTTGTGCACTGAAGAAAAACATATAGGTTATGCACTTTTTGCATTGCATTGCACATCAGAACTAAATCATTCCCATTTTCATTAAAGCGTTGTTACATTGCATTGTATTGCATTGCATTGCATTGCATTGCATTGATTTGCATTGCTTTGCACTGCTTTGCACTGCTTTGCACTGCTTTGCACTGCATTGCATTGCATTGCACTGCATTGCATTGCATTGCATTGCACTAACGATCTAACGTTGTGCACTGAAGAATAACATATAGGTTATGCATTTTTCGCATTGCATACCAGAACTAAATCATTCCCATGTTCATTAAAGAGATAACGTGTGTTGTTGCATTGCATTGCATTGATTTACAATGCTTTGCACTGCATTGCATTGCATTGCACTAACGATCTAACTTTGTGCACTGAAGAATAACATATAGGTTATGCACTTTTTGCATTTCATTGCATTGCACACCAGAACAAAATCATTCCCAAGTTCATTATAGAGATGATATGTCTGATGTTTTGCTTGCATTGCATTGCATTGCAATGAATTGCATTGCACTAACAATCTAACGTTGTGCACTGAAGAATAACATATAAGTTATGCACTTTTCGCATTGCATTGCACACTAGAACTTAACCATTCCCATGTTCATTAAAGAGATGGTATGTGTGTTGTTGCATTGCATTGCACTAGCGATGTAACGTTGTGCACTGAAGAATAACATATAGGTTATGCACTTTTCGCATTGCATTGCATTGCACACTAGAACTTAACCATTCCCATGTTCATTAAAGAGATGGTATGTGTGTTGTTGCATTGCATTGCACTAGCGATGTAACGTTGTGCACTGAAGAATAACTAACTAACTAACTAACTAACTATAACAAAAGGTTATGCACTTTTTGCATTGCATTGCATTGCACACCAGAACTAAATCATTCCCATGTTCATTAAAGACACAACGTGTGTTGTTGCATTGCATTGTATTGCATTGCATTGTATTGTATTGCATTGCATTGTATTGCATTGCATTGCATTGCATTGCATTGCATTGCATTGCATTGCATTGCTTTGCACTGCTTTGCACTGCGTTGCACTGCTTTGCACTGCTCTGCACTGCTTTGCACTGCTTTGCACTGCTTTGCATTGCATTGCATTGCATTGCATTGCATTGCACTAACGATCTAACGTTGTGCACTGAAGAATAACATATAGGTATGCACTTTTTAGACTGCATTGCATTGCACACCAGAACTAACTCATTCTCATGTTCATTAAAGACATATCGTGTGTTGTTGCATTGCATTGCATTGCATTGATTTGCAATGCTTTGCACTGCACTGCATTGCATTGCACAAACGATCTAACGTTGTGCACTGAAGAATAACATATAGGTTATGCTCTTTTCGCATTGCATTGCACACCAGAACAAAATCATTCCCAAGTTCATTATAGAGATGATATGTGTGTTGTTGCATTGCATTGCATTGCTTTGAATTGCACTAACGATCTAACGTTGTGCACTGAAGAAAAACATATAGGTTATGCACTTTTTGCATTGCATTGCACACCAGAAATACCTCATTCCCATGTTCATTAAAGAGAAAATGTTTGTTGTTGTATTGTATTGTATTTCATTGCATTGCATTGCATTGATTTGCATTGCTTTGCACTGCATTGCATAGCACTAACGATCTAACGGTGTGCACTGAAGAATAACATAAAGGTTATGCACTTTTCGTATTGCATTGCACACCAGGACTACCTCATTCCCATGTTGATTAAAGACATAACGAGTGTTTTTGCATTGCATTGCATTGCATTGCATTGATTTGCATTGCTTTGCACTGCATTGCATTGCACTAACGATCTAACGTTGTGCACTGAAGAATAACATATAGGTTATGCACTTTTCGCATTGCTTTGCATTGCACACCAGAACTAAATCATTCCCATGTTCTTTAAAGAGATGATATGTGTGTTGTTGCATTGCATTGCACTAGCGATGTAACGTTGTGCACTGAAGAATATCATATAGGTTATGCACTTTTTGCATTGCATTGCACACCAGAACTACCTCATTCCCATGTTGATTAAAGACATAACGAGTGTTTTTGCATTGCATTGTATTGCATTATATTGATTTGCATTGATTTGCATTGCTTTGCACTGCATTGGATAGCACTAACGATCTAACGTTGTGCACTGAAGAATAACATATAGGTTATGCACTTTTCGCATTGCATTGCACACCAGAACTACCTCATTCCCATGTTGATTAAAGACATAACGAGTGTTTTTGTATTGCATTGTATTGCATTACATTGATTTGCATTGCTTTGCACTGCATTGCTTTGTATTGCACTAACGATTGTGCACTGAAGAATAACATATAGGTTATGCACTTTTCGCATTGCATTGCATTGCACACCAGAACTAAATCATTCCCATGTTCTTTAAAGAGATGATATGTGTGTTGTTGCATTGCATTGCACTAGCGATGTAACGTTGTGCACTGAAGAATATCATATAGGTTATGCACTTTTTGCATTGCATTGCACACTAGAACTTAACCATTCCCATGTTCATTAAAGAGATGGTATAAGTGTGTTGTTGCATTGCATTGCACTAACGATCTAACGTTGTGCACTGAAGAATAACATATAGGTTATGAACTTTTTGCATTGCATTGCATTGCACACCAGAACTAAATCATTCCCATGTTCATTAAAGAGATAATGTGTGTTGTTGCATTGCATTGCATTGCATTGATTTGCATTGCTTTGCACTGCTTTGCACTGCATTGCATTGCATTGCACTAACGATCTAACGTTGTGCACTGAAGAATAACATATAGGTTATGCATTTTTCGCATTGCATTGCATACCAGAACTAAATCATTCCCATGTTCATTAAAGAGATAACGTGTGTTGTTGCACTGCATTGCATTGATTTACAATGCTTTGCACTGCATTGCATTGCATTGCACTAACGATCTAACTTTGTGCACTGAAGAATAACATATAGGTTATGCACTTTTTGCATTTCATTGCATTGCACACCAGAACAAAATCATTCCCAAGTTCATTATAGAGATGATATGTCTGATGTTTTGCTTGCATTGCATTGCATTGCAATGAATTGCATTGCACTAACAATCTAACGTTGTGCACTGAAGAATAACATATAAGTTATGCACTTTTCGCATTGCATTGCACACTAGAACTTAACCATTCCCATGTTCATTAAAGAGATGGTATGTGTGTTGTTGCATTGCATTGCACTAGCGATGTAACGTTGTGCACTGAAGAATAACATATAGGTATGCACTTGTTGCACTGCATTGCATTGCACACCAGAACTACCTCATTCCTAGGTTCATTAAAGACATAACGTCTGTTGTTGCATTGCATTGCATTGCATTGCATTGATTTGCAATGCTTTGCACTGCATTGCATTGCAATGCATTGCATTGCACAAACGATCTAACGTTGTGCACTGAAGAATAACATATAGGTTATGCTCTATTCGCATTGCATTGCACACCAGAACAAAATCATTCCCAAGTTCATTATAGAGATGATATGTGTGTCGTTGCATTGCATTGCATTGCATTGCATTGAATTGCATTGCACTAACGATCTAACGTTGTGCACTGAAGAAAAACATATATGTTTTGCACTTTTTGCATTGCATTGCATTGCACACCAGAACTAAATCATTCCCATGTTCATTAAAGAGATAATGTGTATTGCATTGCATTGCATTGATCTGCATTGCTTTGCACTGCATTGCATTTCATTGCATTGCATTGCATTGCACAAACGATCTAACGTTGTGCACTGAAGAATAACATATAGGTTATGCACTTTTTGCATTGCATTGCATTGCACACTAGAACTTAACCATTGCCATGCTCATTAAAGAGATAATGTGTGTTGTTGCATTGAATTGCACTAAGGATCTAACGTTGTGCACTGAAGAATAACATATAGGTATGCACTTTTTGCACTGCATTGCATTGCACACCAGAACTACATCATTCCCATGTTCATTAAAGACATAACGTGTGTTGTTGCATTGCATTGCATTGCATTACATTGATTTGCATTGCTTGGCACTGCATTGCATTGCACTAACGATCTAACGTTGTGCACTGAAGAATAACATATAGGTTATGCACTTTTCGCATTGCATTGCACACCAGAACTAAATCATTCCCATGTTCATTAAAGAGATAATGTGTGTTGTTGCATTGCATTGCACTGCATTGCTTTGCATTGCTTTGCATTGCTTTGCACTGCTTTGCACTGCTTTGCATTCCATTGCATTGCACTAACGATCTAACGTTGTGCGCTGAAGAATAACATATAGGTATGCACTTTTTGCACTGCATTGCATTGCACACCAGAACTACCTCATTCCCATGTTCATTAAAGACATAACGTCTGTTGTTGCATCGCATTGCATTGCATTTCATTGCATTGCATTGCATTGAATTGCATTGCACTAACGATCTAACGTTGTGCACTGAAGAAAAACATATAGGTTATGCACTTTTTGCATTGCATTGCACACCAGAACTAAATCATTCCCATTTTCATTAAAGCGTTGTTACATTGCATTGTATTGCATTGCATTGCATTGCATTGCATTGATTTGCATTGCTTTGCACTGCTTTGCACTGCTTTGCACTGCATTGCATTGCATTGCATTGCACTGCATTGCATTGCATTGCATTGCACTAACGATCTAACGTTGTGCACTGAAGAATAACATATAGGTTATGCATTTTTCGCATTGCATTGCATACCAGAACTAAATCATTCCCATGTTCATTAAAGAGATAACGTGTATTGTTGCATTGCATTGATTTACAATGCTTTGCACTGCATTGCATTGCATTGCACTAACGATCTAACGTTGTGCACTGAAGAATAACATATAGGTTATGCACTTTTTGCATTTCATTGCATTGCACACCAGAACAAAATCATTCCCAAGTTCATTATAGAGATGATATGTCTGATGTTTTGCTTGCATTGCATTGCATTGCAATGAATTGCATTGCACTAACAATCTAACGTTGTGCACTGAAGAATAACATATAAGTTATGCACTTTTCGCATTGCATTGCACACTAGAACTTAACCATTCCCATGTTCATTAAAGAGATGGTATGTGTGTTGTTGCATTGCATTGCACTAGCGATGTAACGTTGTGCACTGAAGAATAACATATAGGTTATGCACTTTTCGCATTGCATTGCATTGCACACTAGAACTTAACCATTCCCATGTTCATTAAAGAGATGGTATGTGTGTTGTTGCATTGCATTGCACTAGCGATGTAACGTTGTGCACTGAAGAATAACTAACTAACTAACTAACTAACTATAACAAAAGGTTATGCACTTTTTGCATTGCATTGCATTGCACACCAGAACTAAATCATTCCCATGTTCATTAAAGACACAACGTGTGTTGTTGCATTGCATTGTATTGCATTGCATTGTATTGTATTGTATTGCATTGCATTGTATTGCATTGCATTGCATTGCATTGCATTGCATTGCTTTGCACTGCATTGCTTTGCACTGCTTTGCACTGCGTTGCACTGCTTTGCACTGCTCTGCACTGCTCTGCACTGCTTTGCACTGCTTTGCATTGCATTGCATTGCACTAACGATCTAACGTTGTGCACTGAAGAATAACATATAGGTATGCACTTTTTAGACTGCATTGCATTGCACACCAGAACTAACTCATTCTCATGTTCATTAAAGACATATCGTGTGTTGTTGCATTGCATTGCATTGATTTGCAATGCTTTGCACTGCATTGCATTGCATTGCACAAACGATCTAACGTTGTGCACTGAAGAATAACATATAGGTTATGCTCTTTTCGCATTGCATTGCACACCAGAACTACCTCATTCCCATGTTCATTAAAGAGAAAATGTTTGTTGTTGTATTGTATTGTATTTCATTGCATTGCATTGCATTGATTTGCATTGCTTTGCACTGCATTGCATAGCACTAACGATCTAACGGTGTGCACTGAAGAATAACATAAAGGTTATGCACTTTTCGTATTGCATTGCACACCAGGACTACCTCATTCCCATGTTGATTGAAGACATAACGAGTGTTTTTGCATTGCATTGCATTGCATTGCATTGATTTGCATTGCTTTGCACTGCATTGCATTGCACTAACGATCTAACGTTGTGCACTGAAGAATAACATATAGGTTATGCACTTTTCGCATTGCTTTGCATTGCACACCAGAACTAAATCATTCCCATGTTCTTTAAAGAGATGATATGTGTGTTGTTGCATTGCATTGCACTAGCGATGTAACGTTGTGCACTGAAGAATATCATATAGGTTATGCACTTTTTGCATTGCATTGCACACCAGAACTAACTCATTCCCATGTTGATTAAAGACATAACGAGTGTTTTTGCATTGCATTGTATTGCATTATATTGATTTGCATTGATTTGCATTGCTTTGCACTGCATTGCATAGCACTAACGATCTAACGTTGTGCACTGAAGAATAACATATAGGTTATGCACTTTTCGCATTGCATTGCACACCAGAACTACCTCATTCCCATGTTCATTAAAGAGATAATGTGTGTTGTTGCATTGCATTGCATTGCATTGCATTGTATTGCATTGCATTGCATTGCATTGCATTGCATTGATTTGCATTGCTTTGCATTGCTTTGCATTGCTTTGCACTGCATTGCATAGCACTAACGATCTAACGTTGTGCACTGAAGAATAACATATAGGTTTTGCACTTTTCGCATTGCATTGCACACCAGAACTACCTCATTCCCATGTTGATTAAAGACATAACGTGTGGTGTTACATTGCATTGCATTGCATTGATTTGCAATGCTTTGCACTGCATTGCATTGCATTGCATTTCACTTTTCGCATTGCATTGCACACCAGAACTACCTCATTCCCATGTTGATTAAAGACATAACGAGTGTTTTTGCATTGCATTGTATTGCATTATATTGATTTGCATTGCTTTGCACTGCATTGCATAGCACTAACGATCTAACGTTGTGCACTGAAGAATACCATATAGGTTATGCACTTTTCGCATTGCATTGCACACCAGAACTACCTCATTCCCATCTTGATTAAAGACAAAACGAGTGTTTTTGTATTGCATTGTATTGCATTACATTGATTTGCATTGCTTTGCACTGCATTGCTTTGCACTGCTTTGCATTGCATTGCATTGCACTAACGATCTAACGTTGTGCACTGAAGAATAATATATAGGTATGCACTTTTTAGACTGCATTGCATTGCACACCAGAACTAACTCATTCTCATGTTCATTAAAGACATAATGTGTGGTGTTACATTGCATTGCATTGATTTGCAATGCTTTGCACTGCATTGCATTGCATTGCACAAACGATCTAACGTTGTGCACTGAAGAATAACATATAGGTTATGCTCTTTTCGCATTGCATTGCACCCCAGAACAAAATCATTCCCAAGTTCATTATAGAGATGATATGTGTGTCGTTGCATTGCATTGCATTGCTTTGCATTGCTTTGCATTGCTTTGCATTGCTTTGCATTGCTTTGCATTGCTTTGCATTGCTTTGCACAGCTTTGCATTCCATTGCATTGCACTAACGATCTAACGTTGTGCGCTGAAGAATAACATATAGGTATGCACTTTTTGCACTGCATTGCATTGCACACCAGAACTACCTCATTCCCATGTTCATTAAAGACATAACGTCTGTTGTTGCATCGCATTGCATTGCATTGCAATTGCATTGCATTGCACACCAGAACTATATCATTCCCATGTTCATTAAAGCGTTGTTACATTGCATTGTATTGCATTGCATTGCATTGCATTGATTTGCATTGCTTTGCACTGCTTTGCACTGCTTTGCACTGCATTGCACTGCATTGCATTGCATTGCATTGCACTAACGATCTAACGTTGTGCACTGAAGAATAACATATAGGTTATGCATTTTTCGCATTGCATTGCATACCAGAACTAAATCATTCCCATGTTCATTAAAGAGATAACGTGTGTTGTTGCATTGCATTGCATTGATTTACAATGCTTTGCACTGCATTGCATTGCATTGCACTAACGATCTAACTTTGTGGAACTGAAGTATTACATATAGGTTATGCACTTTTTGCATTTCATTGCATTGCACACCAGAACAAAATCATTCCCAAGTTCATTATAGAGATGATATGTGTGATGTTTTGCTTGCATTGCATTGCAATGAATTGCATTTGCACTAACAATCTAACGTTGTGCACTAGCATTGCACACTAGAACTTAACCATTCCCATGTTCATTAAAGAGATGGTATGTGTGTTGTTGCATTGCATTGCACTAGCGATGTAACGTTGTGCACTGAAGAATAACATATAGGTTATGCACTTTTTGCATTGCATTGCACACCAGAACTAAATCATTCCCATGTTCATTAATGACACAACGTGTGTTGTTGCATTGCATTGTATTGCATTGCATTGCTTTGCATTGCTTTGCATTGCTTTGCATTGCTTTGCATTGCATTGCATTGCATTGCATTGCACTGCTTTGCACTGCGTTGCACTGCTTTGCACTGCTCTGCACTGCTTTGCACTGCTTTGCACTGCTTTGCATTGCATTGCATTGCACTGCATTGCATAGCACTAACGATCTAACGTTGTGCACTGAAGAATAACATATAGGTTATGCACTTTTCGCATTGCATTGCACACCAGGACTACCTCATTCCCATGTTGATTAAAGACATAACGAGTGTTTTTGCATTGCATTGTATTGCATTATATTGATTTGCATTGCTTTGCACTGCATTGCATTGCATTGCACTAACGATCTAACGTTGTGCACTGAAGAATAACATATAGGTTATGCACTTTTCGCATTGCATTGCATTGCACACCAGAACTAAATCATTCCCATGTTCTTTAAAGAGATGATATGTGTGTTGTTGCATTGCATTGCACTAGCGATGTAACGTTGTGCACTGAAGAATATCATATAGGTTATGCACTTTTTGCATTGCATTGCACACTAGAACTTAACCATTCCCATGTTCATTAAAGAGATGGTATAAGTGTGTTGTTGCATTGCATTGCACTAACGATCTAACGTTGTGCACTGAAGAATAACATATAGGTTATGAACTTTTTGCATTGCATTGCATTGCACACCAGAACTAAATCATTCCCATGTTCATTAAAGAGATAATGTGTGTTGTTGCATTGCATTGCATTGCATTGCATTGCATTGTTATTGCATTGCATTGCATTGCATTGCATTGATTTGCATTGCTTTGCACTGCATTGCATAGCACTAACGATCTAACGTTGTGCAACTGAAGAATAACATATAGGTTATGCACTTTTCGCATTGTATTGCACACCAGAACTACCTCATTCCCATGTTGATTAAAGACATAACGAGTGTTTTTGCATTGCATTGTATTGTATTATATTGATTTGCATTGCTTTGCACTGCATTGCATTGCACTAACGATCTAACGTTGTGCACTGAAGAATAACATATAGGTTTTGCACTTTTCGCATTGCATTGCACACCAGAACTAAATCATTCCCATGTTATTAAAGAGATAATGTGTGTTGTTGCATTGCATTGCATTGTATTGCATTGCATTGCATTGCTTTGCACTACATTGCTTTGCACTGCATTGCTTTGCAACTGCATTGCTTTGCACTGCATTGCTTTTCACTGCATTGCTTTGCACTGCATTGCATTGCATTGCACTAACGATCTAACGTTGTGCACTGAAGAATAACATATAGGTTATGCACTTTTTGCATTGCATTGCATTGCACACAAGAACTTAACCATTCCCATGTTCATTAAAGAGATGGTATGTGTGTTGTTGCATTGCATTGCACAAACGATCTAACGTTGTGCACTGAAGAATAACATATGGGTTATGCACTTCTTGCATTGCATTACACACCAGAAGTAACTCATTCCCAAACTCCATTGCGTTTTGCTTTGAGGAAATACAATATGTGTTATTGCATTGCATTTCACACAAGTTCAAACTTTGTGCATTGAAGAATAACATATAAGCTATGAGTGCATCACACACATACAATAACTATCTCATTCCGATGTGCATTGAAGAGATACCATTTTTGGAGTTACATTCCACTGCATAAAAGATCTAACTGATATAGTTAGATATAATAATAATACATTATTATTCAACGCTAATTGTTAGATCGTTTGTGCAATACAACACTCATGTTATGTTTTCATTGCACATGAGGTATGAAGTAGTTTATTCTATGCATTGTAACGCAAGAGGTAAATGCAATAATTTCCCTTAAAAGAAAAAATGAATAAGTTAGTTATTGTGCAATGCCATGCACATATGTCATGTGTCAAATCAGGCCTACAGAAGTCCCTCTTTGACCTACAGAACATATTTTCTGTCCAAAGAGTTCTTACTGATTTCTTGTGATGTTGTATTAACAAGACAGTAGTCCATGTTTGACCTGCTGCACATATTTCTGACCCAAGAGTAATCGATCTTAAACTTTCTATACATTCTCGTAGAATCTTTCTGATGTTACATCAGCCATACAGAAGTCCATTTTTGACCTACTGAACACATTTCTGGATAAAGAGTAAACATTAATTTACTTAACATACAAGACTGACTTCTTGTGATGTTATATAAGCCAGACAGTAGTCCATACTTGATTGATTGGGCATATTTTTGGCAAAAGAGTCCTCAAAAGGTATTTTGTGTATATTATAAACTTATAGACTCCTTCTGATGTTAAATCAGCCATATAGAGGTGCATATTAGACCTATTGAACTTATTTCTGGTCAAAGGGTCCTCAAAGTTTTTTAAACAAACTTATAGACTCCTTCTGATGTTACATCACCGATAAAAAAGTAAAGTTTTGACCTACTAAACACTTTACGTACATACTGACTTCTCTTGATTTTAACTCAGGCAAGGAGTAGTCGATATTTGACCGATTGAACACATTTTTGGCCAAAGAGTCCTCGAAATGTTTTTTTTTTACTCTTATAAATTTATAGACTCCTTCTGAAGTATCAGCCATATAAAAGTCCATATTTCAACTACTGGGAAAAAGAGTACTCGATCTTGAACTTTCTATACATACTCTAGACATCTTCTGATGCTTCATAAGCCATTTAGAAGTCCATATCTGACCTGTTAAACTTATTTCTGGTCAATGGGTCCTTAAAAGGTTTTAAATATATATATAATCTTATATAATATATAATACTTAAACTATATAATCTTATAAACTAATTCTGATGTTAAATCAGCCATACAGAGGTCCCTTTTTTACCTACTAAACATAATTCGGCCAAAGAGTACTCAAACTTGAACTTTCTATACATACTTGTTGACTCCTTCTGATGTTACGTCAGCCATGAAGTAGTCCATATGTGATCCAAGGAACATATTTCTCATTATATAAAGTTATAGACTCCTTCTGATAATAAATCAGCTATACAAAGGTCACCTTTTGACCTTCTGAACATATTTCTGGCCAAAGAGTTCTTGAACATTATCTTGCTATACTACAGATTGACTTCTTGTGATGTTATATTAACCAGCCAGTAGTCTATTTTTGACCTACTGAACATATTTCTGGCCAGAGTCTGTGAACATCAACTCACTATACATATAGACTGACTTCTCGTAATGTAAAACCAGGCAGACAGTAGTCCATATTTGACTGATTGAAAAAAAACTTTGACCTAAGAGTTCTCAAAAGGATTTTGTCTAATGTATAGACTCCTTCTGATGTTAAATCAACCATACAGAAGTCTATATTTGACCTTCTGAATATATTTCTGGCCAGAGACCTTGAACATTTACCTTACTATTTATATTGCTTCTACCATAAAGACTTCTAGTGTTTTTATATCAGCCAGACTGTAGCTATATTTGACTGATTTAACATGTTTTTGGCCAAAGAATCCTCAAAATGTTTTTTACTCTTAGAAACTCATAGACTCCTTCTGATGTTAAATCAGCCATACAGAAATCCATATTTGACCGAAGGAATATATTTATGGCCATAGAGTTCTCGATCTTGACCTTTCTTTGCATACTCATAGACTTCTTTTAATGTTACATAAGCCATATAGATATCCATATCTGACCTTTTGAACAATTCTGGTCATCAAAAGTTTTTAAACTATATAAAGTTATAGACTTTCTGATGATAAATCAGCTATACAGAGGTCCCCTTTTGACCTACTGAACATATTTCTGGCCAAAGAGTCCTAAATGATTAACACTATACATTCAGATTGATATCTTCGGATGTTATATCATCCTGACAAAAGTCCATATTTGACATACTGAATTTTTTTTCTGGCCAAGGAGTACTCGAAACTTGACCTTTCCATATATACTCGTTGACTTTTTCTGATGTTACGTCAGCCATACAGAAGTCCATATTTGACCCAAGGAACATATTTTTGGCCAAAGAGTCCTCGATCTTGGGATTTCTATACATACTCATAGTCCAGCTCCTTCTGATGCTTCATAAGCCATATAGATGTCCATATCTGACCTTTTGAACTTATTTCTGGTCAAAGTGTCCTCAAAATTTTTCAAACTATTTAAAGACTGATATCCTCGGATGTTATATCATCCTGACAGAAGTCCATATTTGACCTACCGAATTTTTTTCTGGCCAAGGATTGAGTACTCGAAACTTGACCTTTCCATATATACTTGTTTACTTTTTCTGATGTTACATCAGCAATACAGAAGTCCATATTTGACCTAAAGAACATATTTTTGGCCAAAGAGTCCTCGATCTTGGGCTTTCTATACATACTCATAGTCCAACTCCTTCTGATGCTTCATAAGCCATATAGATGTCCATATCTGACCTTTTGAACTTATTTCTGGTCAAAGTGTCCTCAAAATATATAAACTATATAAAGTTATAGTCTCCTTCTGATGATAAATCAGCTATACAGAGGTCCCCTTTTGACCTACTGAACATATTTCTGGCCAAAGAGTCCTAAAAGATTAACACTATACATTCAGACTGATATCTTCGGATGTTATATCATCCTGACAAAAGTCCATATTTGACCTACCGAATTTTTTTCTGGCCAAGGAGTGAGTACTCGAAACTTGACCTTTCCATATATACTTGTTGACTCTTTCTGATGTTACATCAGACATACAGAATTCCATATTTGACCCAAGGAACATATTTCTTGCCAAAGAGTCCTCGATCTTGGGCTTTCTATACATACTCATAGACTCCTTCTGATGCTTCATAAGCCATATAGATGTCCATATCTGACCTTTTGAACTTATTTCTGGTCAAAGTGTCCTCAAAAATGTTCAAACTATATAAAGTTATAGACTCCTTCTGATAATAAATCAGCTATACAAAGGTCACTTTTTGACCTTCTGAACATATTTCTGGCCAAAGAGTTCTTGAACATTATCTTGCTATACTACAGATTGACTTCTTGTGATGTTATATTAACCAGCCAGTAGTCTATTTCTGACCTACTGAACATATTTCTGGCCAGAATCCGTGAACATCAACTCACTATACATATAGACTGACTTCTCGTAATGTAAAATCAGGCAGACAGTAGTCCATATTTGACTGATTGAAAAAAAAATTGACCAAAGAGTTCTCAAAAGGATTTTGTCTATCATAAATGTATAGACTCCTTCTGATGTTAAATCAGCCATACAGAAGTCCATATTTGACCTTCTGAATATATTTCTGGCCAGAGACCTTGAACATTTACCTTACTATTTATATTTCTCCTACCATAACGACTTCTCGTGATGTTATATCAGCCAGACTGTAGCCATATTTGACTTATTTAACATGTTTTTGGCCAAAGAATCCTCAAAATGTTTTTTACTCTTAGAAACTCATAGACTCCTTCTGATGTTACATAAGCCTTATAGATATCCATATCTGACCTTTTGAACTTATTTCTGGTCATCAAAAGTTTTTAAACTATATAAAGTTATAGACTCCTTCTGATGATAAATCAGCTATTCAGCGGTCCCCTTTTGACCTACTGAACATATTTCTGGCCAAAGAGTCCTAAATGATTAACACTATACATTCAGATTGATATCTTCGGATGTTATATCATCCTGACAAAAGTCCATATTTGACATACTGAATTTTTTTCTGGCCAAGGAGTACTCGAAACTTGACCTTTCTGTATATACTCGTTGACTTTTTCTGATGTTACGTCAGCCATACAGAAGTCCATATTTGACCCAAGGAACATATTTTTGGCCAAAGAGTCCTCGATCTTGGGCTTTCTATAAATACTCATAGTCCAACTCCTTATGATGCTTCATAAGCCATATAGATGTCCATATCTGACCTTTTGAACTTATTTCTGGTCAAAGTGTCCTCAAAATTTTTCAAACTATATAAAGTTATAGTCTCCTTCTGATGATAAATCAGCTATACCGAGGTCCCCTTTTGACCTACTGAACATATTTCTGGCCAAAGAGTCCTAAAAGATTAACACTATACTTTCAGACTGATATCTTCGCATGTTATATCATCCTGACAAAAGTCCATATTTGACCTACCGAATTTTTTTCTGGCCAAGGAGTTAGTACTCGAAACTTGACCTTTCCATATATACTTGTTGACTCTTTCTGATGTTACGTCAGACATACAGAATTCCATATTTGACCCAAGGAACATATTTCTTGCCAAAGAGTCCTCGACCTTGGGCTTTCTATACATACTCATAGACTCCTTCTGATGCTTCATAAGCCATATAGATGTCCATATCTATCCTTTTGAACTTATTTCTGGTCAAAGTGTCCTCAAAATTTTTCAAACTATATAAAGTTATAGACTCCTTCTGATAAAAAAGAGTCCTCAATCTTGAACTTTTCATTCTCACTCCTAGACTCCTTCTGATGGTTCATAAGCCACATATAGAATTCCATATTTGACATATTGAACTTATTTCTGGTCAAATGGTCCTCAAATGTTCTGGAGGTCAAAAGGGGACCTCTGTATAGCTGATTTATCATCAAAAGGAGTCTATAACTTTCCATAGTTTGAAAAATTTTGAGGACACTTTGACCACAAATAAGTTCAAAAGGTCATATATGGACATCTATATGGCTTATGAAGCATCAGAAGGAGTCTATGAGTATGTATAGAAAGCACAAGATCGAGGACTCTTTGGCCAGAAATATGTTCAGGAGGTCAAAAGGGGACCTCTGTATAGCTGATTTATCATCAAAAGGAGTCTATAACTTTCTATAGTTTGAAAAATGTTGAGGACACTTTGACCACAAATAAGTTCAAAAGGTCAGATATGGACATCTATATGGCTTATGAAGCATCAGAAGGAGTCTATGAGTATGTATAGAAAGCCCAAGATCGAGGACTCTTTGGCCAGAAATATGTTCAGGAGGTCAAAAGGGGACCTCTGTATAGCTGATTTATCATCAAAAGGAGTCTATAACTTTCTATAGTTTGAAAAAATGTTAGGACACTTTGACCACACATAAGTTCAAAAGGTCAGATATGGACATCTATATGGCTTATGAAGCATCAGAAGGAGTCTATAAGTATGTATAGAAAGCCCAAGATCAAGGACTCTTTGGACAGAAATATGTTCAGGAGGTCAAAAGGGGACCTCTGTATAGCTGACTTAACATCAAAAAGAGTCTATAACTGTATATAGTTTGAATTGTTTTTTAGGACACTTTGACCACAAATAAGTTCAAAATGTCAGATTTGTAAATCTATAAGGATTATGAAGCACCAGAAGTAGTCTCTGAGTATGTATAGAAAGCCCAAGATTGAGGACTCTTTGGCCAGAAATATGTTCAGGAGGTCAAAAGGGGACCTCTGTATAGCTGATTTATCATCAAAAGGAGTCTATAACTTTTTATAGTTTGAAAAATTTTGAGGACACTTTGACCACAAATAAGTTCAAAAGGTCAGATATGGACATCTAATATGGCTTATGAAGCATCAGAAGGAGTCTATGAGTATGTATAGAAAGCCCAAGATCGAAGACTCTTTGGCCAGAAATATGTTCAGGAGGTCAAAAGGGGACCTCTGTATAGCTGATTTATCATCAAAAGGAGTCTATAACTTTCTATAGTTTGAAAAAATCTTAGGACACTTTGACCACAAATAAGTTCAAAAGGTCAGATATGGTCATCTATATGGCTTATGAAGCATCAGAAGGAGTCTATGAGTATGTATAGAAAGCCCAAGATCAAGGATTCTTTGGCCAGAAATATGTTCAGGAGGTCAAAAGGGGACCTCTGTATAGCTGATTTATCATCAAAAGGAGTCTTTAACTTTCTATAGTTTGAAACATTTTGAGGACACTTTGACCACAAATAAGTTCAAAAGGTCAGATATGGACATCTATATGGCTTATGAAGCATCAGAAGGAGTCTATGAGTATGCATAGAAAGCCCAATATCGAGGACTCTTTGTCCAGAAATATGTTCAGGAGGTCAAAAGGGGACCTCTGTATAGCTGACTTAACATCAAAAAGAGTCTATAACTGTATATAGCTTGAATTTTTTTTAGGACACTTTGACCACAAAACGTCAGATATGGAAATCTATATGGCTTATGAAGCACCAGAAGGAGTCTATGAGTATGTATAGAAAGCCCAAGATCGAGGACTCTTTGGCCAGAAATATGTTCAGGAGGTCAAAAGGGGACCTCTGTATAGCTGATTTATCATCAAAAGGAGTCTATAACTTTATATAGCTTGAATTTTTTTTTTAGGACACTTTGACCACAAATAAGTTCTAAAGGTCAGATATGGACATCTATATGGCTTATGAAGCATCAGAAGGAGTCTATGAGTATGTATAGAAAGCCCAAGATCGAGGACTCTTTGGCCAGAAATATGTTCAGGAGGTCAAAAGGGGACCTCTGTATAGCTGATTTATCATCAAAAGGAGTCTATAACTTTCTATAGTTTGAAAAATTTTGAGGACACTTTGACCACAAATAAGTTCAAAAGGTCAGATATGGACATCTATATGGCTAATGAAGCATCAGAAGGAGTCTATGAGTATGTATAGAAAGCCCAAGATCGAGGACTCTTTGGCCAGAAATATGTTCAGGAGGTCAAAAGGGGACCTCTGTATAGCTGATTTATCATCAAAAGGAGTCTATAACTTTTTATAGTTTGAAAAATTTTGAGGACACTTTGACCACAAATAAGTTCAAAAGGTCAGATATGGACATCTAATATGGCTTATGAAGCATCAGAAGGAGTCTATGAGTATGTATAGAAAGCCCAAGATCGAAGACTCTTTGGCCAGAAATATGTTCAGGAGGTCAAAAGGGGACCTCTGTATAGCTGATTTATCATCAAAAGGAGTCTATAACTTTCTATAGTTTGAAAAAATCTTAGGACACTTTGACCACAAATAAGTTCAAAAGGTCAGATATGGTCATCTATATGGCTTATGAAGCATCAGAAGGAGTCTATGAGTATGTATAGAAAGCCCAAGATCAAGGATTCTTTGGCCAGAAATATGTTCAGGAGGTCAAAAGGGGACCTCTGTATAGCTGATTTATCATCAAAAGGAGTCTTTAACTTTCTATAGTTTGAAACATGTTGAGGACACTTTGACCACAAATAAGTTCAAAAGGTCAGATATGGACATCTATATGGCTTATGAAGCATCAGAAGGAGTCTATGAGTATGCATAGAAAGCCCAATATCGAGGACTCTTTGTCCAGAAATATGTTCAGGAGGTCAAAAGGGGACCTCTGTATAGCTGACTTAACATCAAAAAGAGTCTATAACTGTATATAGCTTGAATTTTTTTTAGGACACTTTGACCACAAAACGTCAGATATGGAAATCTATATGGCTTATGAAGCACCAGAAGGAGTCTATGAGTATGTATAGAAAGCCCAAGATCGAGGACTCTTTGGCCAGAAATATGTTCAGGAGGTCAAAAGGGGACCTCTGTATAGCTGATTTATCATCAAAAGGAGTCTATAACTTTATATAGCTTGAATTTTTTTTTTAGGACACTTTGACCACAAATAAGTTCTAAAGGTCAGATATGGACATCTATATGGCTTATGAAGCATCAGAAGGAGTCTATGAGTATGTATAGAAAGCCCAAGATCGAGCACTCTTTGGCCAGAAATATGTTCAGGAGGTCAAAAGGGGACCTCTGTATAGCTGATTTATCATCAAAAGGAGTCTATAACTTTCTATAGTTTGAAAAATTTTGAGGACACTTTGACCACAAATAAGTTCAAAAGGTCAGATATGGACATCTATATGGCTAATGAAGCATCGTAAGGAGTCTATGAGTATGCATAGAAAGCCCAAGATCGAGGACTCTTTGGCCAGAAATATTTTCAGGAGGTCAAAAGGGGACCTCTGTATAGCTGATTTATCATCAAAAGGAGTCTATAACTTTCTATAGTTTGAAAAATTTTGAGGACACTTTGACCACAAATAAGTTCAAAAGGTCAGATATGGACATCTATATGGCTTATGAAGCATTAGAAGGAGTCTATGAGTATATATAGAAAACGCAAGATCGAGGACTCTTTGGCAAGAAATATGTTCAGTAGGTCAGAAGGGGCCCTCTGTATAGCTGATTTATCATGAAAAGGAGTCTATAACTTTCTATAGTTTGAAAAAATCTTAGGACACTTTGACCACAAATAAGTTCAAAAGGTCAGATATGGACATCTATATGGCTAATGAAGCATCGTAAGGAGTCTATGAGTATGTATAGAAAGCACAAGATCGAGGACTCTTTGGCCAGAAATATGTTCAGGAGGTCAAAAGGGGACCTCTGTATAGCTGATTTATCATCAAAAGGAGTCTATAACTTTCTATAGTTTGAAAAATGTTGAGGACACTTTGACCACAAATAAGTTCAAAAGGTCAGATATGGACATCTATATGGCTTATGAAGCATCAGAAGGAGTCTATGAGTATGTATAGAAAGCCCAAGATCGAGGACTCTTTGGCCAGAAATATGTTCAGGAGGTCAAAAGGGGACCTCTGTATAGCTGATTTATCATCAAAAGGAGTCTATAACTTTCTATAGTTTGAAAAAATGTTAGGACACTTTGACCACACATAAGTTCAAAAGGTCAGATATGGACATCTATATGGCTTATGAAGCATCAGAAGGAGTCTATAAGTATGTATAGAAAGCCCAAGATCAAGGACTCTTTGGACAGAAATATGTTCAGGAGGTCAAAAGGGGACCTCTGTATAGCTGACTTAACATCAAAAAGAGTCTATAACTGTATATAGTTTGAATTGTTTTTTAGGACACTTTGACCACAAATAAGTTCAAAATGTCAGATTTGTAAATCTATAAGGATTATGAAGCACCAGAAGTAGTCTCTGAGTATGTATAGAAAGCCCAAGATTGAGGACTCTTTGGCCAGAAATATGTTCAGGAGGTCAAAAGGGGACCTCTGTATAGCTGATTTATCATCAAAAGGAGTCTATAACTTTTTATAGTTTGAAAAATTTTGAGGACACTTTGACCACAAATAAGTTCAAAAGGTCAGATATGGACATCTAATATGGCTTATGAAGCATCAGAAGGAGTCTATGAGTATGTATAGAAAGCCCAAGATCGAAGACTCTTTGGCCAGAAATATGTTCAGGAGGTCAAAAGGGGACCTCTGTATAGCTGATTTATCATCAAAAGGAGTCTATAACTTTCTATAGTTTGAAAAAATCTTAGGACACTTTGACCACAAATAAGTTCAAAAGGTCAGATATGGTCATCTATATGGCTTATGAAGCATCAGAAGGAGTCTATGAGTATGTATAGAAAGCCCAAGATCAAGGACTCTTTGGCCAGAAATATGTTCAGGAGGTCAAAAGGGGACCTCTGTATAGCTGATTTATCATCAAAAGGAGTCTTTAACTTTCTATAGTTTGAAACATTTTGAGGACACTTTGACCACAAATAAGTTCAAAAGGTCAGATATGGACATCTATATGGCTTATGAAGCATCAGAAGGAGTCTATGAGTATGCATAGAAAGCCCAATATCGAGGACTCTTTGTCCAGAAATATGTTCAGGAGGTCAAAAGGGGACCTCTGTATAGCTGACTTAACATCAAAAAGAGTCTATAACTGTATATAGCTTGAATTTTTTTTAGGACACTTTGACCACAAAACGTCAGATATGGAAATCTATATGGCTTATGAAGCACAAGAAGGAGTCTATGAGTATGTATAGAAAGCCCAAGATCGAGGACTCTTTGGCCAGAAATATGTTCAGGAGGTCAAAAGGGGACCTCTGTATAGCTGATTTATCATCAAAAGGAGTCTATAACTTTATATAGCTTGAATTTTTTTTTTAGGACACTTTGACCACAAATAAGTTCTAAAGGTCAGATATGGACATCTATATGGCTTATGAAGCATCAGAAGGAGTCTATGAGTATGTATAGAAAGCCCAAGATCGAGGACTCTTTGGCCAGAAATATGTTCAGGAGGTCAAAAGGGGACCTCTGTATAGCTGATTTATCATCAAAAGGAGTCTATAACTTTCTATAGTTTGAAAAATTTTGAGGACACTTTGACCACAAATAAGTTCAAAAGGTCAGATATGGACATCTATATGGCTTATGAAGCATTAGAAGGAGTCTATGAGTATATATAGAAAACGCAAGATCGAGGACTCTTTGGCAAGAAATATGTTCAGTAGGTCAGAAGGGGCCCTCTGTATAGCTGATTTATCATGAAAAGGAGTCTATAACTTTCTATAGTTTGAAAAAATCTTAGGACACTTTGACCACAAATAAGTTCAAAAGGTCAGATATGGACATCTATATGGCTAATGAAGCATCGTAAGGAGTCTATGAGTATGCATAGAAAGCCCAAGATCGAGGACTCTTTGGCCAGAAATATTTTCAGGAGGTCAAAAGGGGACCTCTGTATAGCTGATTTATCATCAAAAGGAGTCTATAACTTTCTATAGTTTGAAAAATTTTGAGGACACTTTGACCACAAATAAGTTCAAAAGGTCAGATATGGACATCTATATGGCTTATGAAGCATCAGAAGGAGTCTATGAGTATGTATAGAAAGCCCACGATCGAGGACTCTTTGGCCAGAAATATGTTCAGGAGGTCAAAAGGGGACCTCTGTATAGCTGATTTATCATCAAAAGGAGTCTATAACTTTCTATAGTTTGAATTTTTTTTTTAGGACACTTTGACCACAAATAAGTTCAAAAGGTCAGATATGGACATCTATATGGCTTATGAAGCATCAGAAGGAGTCTATGAGTATGCATAGAAAGCCCAAGATCGAGGACTCTTTGGCCAGAAATATGTTCAGGAAGTCAAAAGGGGACCTCTGTATAGCTGACTTAACATCAAAAAGAGTCTATAACTGTATATAGTTTGAATTGTTTTTTAGGACACTTTGACCACAAATAAGTTCAAAATGTCAGATTTGTAAATCTATAAGGATTATGAAGCACCAGAAGTAGTCTCTGAGTATGTATAGAAAGCCCAAGATCGAGGACTCTTTGGCCAGAAATATGTTCAGGAGGTCAAAAGGGGACCTCTGTATAGCTGATTTATCATCAAAAGGAGTCTATAACTTTCTATAGTTTGAATTTTTTTTTAGGACACTTTGACCACAAATAAGTTCAAAAGGTCAGATATGGACATCTATATGGCTTATGAAGCATCAGAAGGAGTCTATGAGTATGCATAGAAAGCCCAAGATCGAGGACTCTTTGACCAGAAATATGTTCAGGAGGTCAAAAGGGGACCTCTGTATAGCTGACTTAACATCAAAAAGAGTCTATAACTGTATATAGTTTGAATTGTTTTTTAAGACACTTTGACCACAAATAAGTTCAAAATGTCAGATTTGGAAATCTATAAGGATTATGAAGCACCAGAAGAAGTCTATGAGTATGTATAGAAAGCCCAAGATCGAGGACTCTTTGGCCAGAAATATGTTCAGGAGGTCAAAAGGGGACCTCTGTATAGCTGATTTATCATCAAAAGGAGTCTATAACTTTATATAGTTTGAATTTTTTTTTTAGGACACTTTGACCACAAATAAGTTCAAAAGGTCAGATATGGACATCTATATGGCTTATGAAGCATCAGAAGGAGTCTATGAGTATGTATAGAAAGCCCAAGATCGAGGACTCTTTGGCCAGAAATATGTTCAGGAGGTCAAAAGGGGACCTCTGTATAGCTGATTTATCATCAAAAGGAGTCTATAACTTTCTATAGTTTGAAAAATTTTGAGGACACTTTGACCACAAATAAGTTCAAAAGGTCAGATATGGACATCTATATGGCTTATGAAGCATCAGAAGGAGTCTATGAGTATGTATAGAAAGCCCAAGATCGAGGACTCTTTGGCCAGAAATATGTTCAGGAGGTCAAAAGGGGACCTCTGTATAGCTGATTTATCATCAAAAGGAGTCTATAACTTTATATAGTTTGAATTTTTTTTTGAGGACACTTTGACCACAAATAAGTTCAAAAGGTCAGATATGGACATCTATATGGCTTATGAAGCATCAGAAGGAGTCTATGAGTATGTATAGAAAGCCCAAGATCGAGGACTCTTTGGCCAGAAATATGTTCAGGAGGTCAAAAGGGGACCTCTGTATAGCTGATTTATCATCAAAAGGAGTCTATAACTTTCTATAGTTTGAAAAATTTTGAGGACACTTTGACCACAAATAAGTTCAAAAGGTCAGATATGGACATCTATATGGCTTATGAAGCATCAGAAGGAGTCTATGAGTATGTATAGAAAGCCCAAGATCGAGGACTCTTTGGCCAGAAATATGTTCAGGAGGTCAAAAGGGGACCTCTGTATAGCTGATTTATCATCAAAAGGAGTCTATAACTTTATATAGTTTGAATTTTTTTTTTTAGGACACTTTGACCACACATAAGTTCAAAAGGTCAGATATGGACATCTATATGGCTTATGAAGCATCAGAAGGAGTCTATGAGTATGTATAGAAAGCCAAAGATCGAGGACTCTTTGGCCAGAAATATGTTCAGGAAGTCAAAAGGCGACCTCTGTATAGCTGACTTAACATCAAAAAGAGTCTATAACTGTATATAGTTTGAATTGTTTTTTAAGACACTTTGACCACAAATAAGTTCAAAATGTCAGATTTGGAAATCTATAAGGATTATGAAGCACCAGAAGAAGTCTATGAGTATGTATAGAAAGCCCAAGATCGAGGACTCTTTGGCCAGAAATATGTTCAGGAGGTCAAAAGGGGACCTCTGTATAGCTGATTTATCATCAAAAGGAGTCTATAACTTTATATAGTTTGAATTTTTTTTTGAGGACACTTTGACCACAAATAAGTTCAAAAGGTCAGATATGGACATCTATATGGCTTATGAAGCATCAGAAGGAGTCTATGAGTATGTATAGAAAGCCCAAGATCGAGGACTCTTTGGCCAGAAATATGTTCAGGAAGTCAAAAGGGGACCTCTGTATAGCTGATTTATTATCAAAAGGAGGCTATAACTTTCTATAGTTTGAAAAATTTTGAGGACACTTTGACCTCAAATAAGTTCAAAAGGTCAGATATGGACATCTATATGGCTTATGAAGCATCAGAAGGAGTCTATGAGTATGTATAGAAAACGCAAGATCGAGGACTCTTTGGCCAGAAATATGTTCAGTAGGTCAGAAAGGGCCCTCTGTATAGCTGATTTATCATCAAAAGGAGTCTATAACTTTCTATAGTTTGAAAAAATGTTAGGACACTTTGACCACACATAAGTTCAAAAGGTCAGATATGGACATCTATATGGCTTATGAAGCATCAGAAGGAGTCTATGAGTATGTATAGAAAGCCCAAGATCGAGGACTCTTTGGACAGAAATATGTTCAGGAGGTCAAAAGGGGACCTCTGTATAGCTGATTTATCATCAAAAGGAGTCTATAACTTTCTATAGTTTGAATTTTTTTTTTAGGACACTTTGACCACACATAAGTTCAAAAGGTCAGATATGGACATCTATATGGCTTATGAAGCATCAGAAGGAGTCTATGAGTATGCATAGAAAGTCCAAGATCGAGGACTCTTTGGCCAGAAATATGTTCAGGAGGTCAAAAGGGGACCTCTGTATAGCTGATTTATCATCAATAGGAGTCTATAACTTTATATAGTTAGAATTTTTTTTTTAGGACACTTTGACCACACATAAGTTCAAAAGGTCAGATATGGACATCTATATGGCTTATGAAGCATCAGAAGGAGTCTATGAGTATGTATAGAAAGCCCAAGATCGAAGACTCTTTGGCCAGAAATATGTTCAGGAAGTCAAAAGGGGACCTCTGTATAGCTGATTTATCATCAAAAGGAGTCTATAACTTTCTATAGTTTGAAAAATTTTGAGGACACTTTGAGCACAAATAAGTTCAAAAGGTCAGATATGGACATCTATATGGCTTATGAAGCATCAGAAGGAGTCTATGAGTATGCATAGAAAGCCCAAGATCGAGGACTCTTTGGCCAGAAATATGTTCAGGAAGTCAAAAGGGGACCTCTGTATAGCTGATTTATCATCAAAAGGAGTCTATAACTTTCTATAGTTTGAAAAATTTTGAGGACACTTTGACCACAAATAAGTTCAAAAGGTCAGATATGGACATCTATATGGCTAATGAAGCATCAGAAGGAGTCTATGAGTATGTATAGAAAGCCCAAGATCAAGGACTAGTTGGCCAGAAATATGTTCAGGAGGTCAAAATGGGACCTCTGTATAGCTGATTTATCATCAAAAGGAGTCTATAACTTTATATAGTTTGAATTTTTTTTAGGACACTTTGAGCACAAATAAGTTCAAAAGGTCAGATATGGAAATCTATATGGCTTATGAAGCATCAGAAGGAGTCTATGAGTATGCATAGAAAGCCCAAGATCGAGGACTCTTTGTCCAGAAATATGTTCAGGAAGTCAAAAGGGGACCTCTGTATAGCTGACTTAACATCAAAAAGAGTCTATAACTGTATATAGCTTGAATTTTTTTTAGGACACTTTGACCACAAATAAGTTCAAAATGTCAGATATGGAAATCTATATGGCTTATGAAGCACCAGAAGGAGTCTATGAGTATGTATAGAAAGCCCAAGATCGAGGACTCTTTGGCCCGAAATATGTTCAGGAGGTCAAAAGGGGACCTCTGTATAGCTGATTTATCATCAAAAGGAGTCTATAACTTTATATAGCTTGAATTTTTTTTTTAGGACACTTTGACCACAAATAAGTTCTAAAGGTCAGATATGGACATCTATATGGCTTATGAAGCATCAGAAGGAGTCTATGAGTATGTATAGAAAGCCCACGATCGAGGACTCTTTGGCCAGAAATATGTTCAGGAGGTCAAAAGGGGACCTCTGTATAGCTGATTTATCATCAAAAGGAGTCTATAACTTTCTATAGTTTGAATTTTTTTTTTAGGACACTTTGACCACAAATAAGTTCAAAAGGTCAGATATGGACATCTATATGGCTTATGAAGCATCAGAAGGAGTCTATGAGTATGCATAGAAAGCCCAAGATCGAGGACTCTTTGGCCAGAAATATGTTCAGGAAGTCAAAAGGGGACCTCTGTATAGCTGACTTAACATCAAAAAGAGTCTATAACTGTATATAGTTTGAATTGTTTTTTAGGACACTTTGACCACAAATAAGTTCAAAATGTCAGATTTGGAAATCTATAAGGATTATGAAGCACCAGAAGAAGTCTATGAGTATGTATAGAAAGCCCAAGATCGAGGACTCTTTGGCCAGAAATATGTTCAGGAGGTCAAAAGGGGACCTCTGTATAGCTGATTTATCATCAAAAGGAGTCTATAACTTTATATAGTTTGAATTTTTTTTTTAGGACACTTTGACCACAAATAAGTTCAAAAGGTCAGATATGGACATCTATATGGCTTATGAAGCATCAGAAGGAGTCTATGAGTATGTATAGAAAGCCCAAGATCGAGGACTCTTTGGCCAGAAATATGTTCAGGAGGTCAAAAGGGGACCTCTGTATAGCTGATTTATCATCAAAAGGAGTCTATAACTTTCTATAGTTTGAAAAATTTTGAGGACACTTTGACCACAAATAAGTTCAAAAGGTCAGATATGGACATCTATATGGCTTATGAAGCATCAGAAGGAGTCTATGAGTATGTATAGAAAGCCCAAGATCGAGGACTCTTTGGCCAGAAATATGTTCAGGAGGTCAAAAGGGGACCTCTGTATAGCTGATTTATCATCAAAAGGAGTCTATAACTTTATATAGTTTGAATTTTTTTTTGAGGACACTTTGACCACAAATAAGTTCAAAAGGTCAGATATGGACATCTATATGGCTTATGAAGCATCAGAAGGAGTCTATGAGTATGTATAGAAAGCCCAAGATCGAGGACTCTTTGGCCAGAAATATGTTCAGGAGGTCAAAAGGGGACCTCTGTATAGCTGATTTATCATCAAAAGGAGTCTATAACTTTCTATAGTTTGAAAAATTTTGAGGACACTTTGACCACAAATAAGTTCAAAAGGTCAGATATGGACATCTATATGGCTTATGAAGCATCAGAAGGAGTCTATGAGTATGTATAGAAAGCCCAAGATCGAGGACTCTTTGGCCAGAAATATGTTCAGGAGGTCAAAAGGGGACCTCTGTATAGCTGATTTATCATCAAAAGGAGTCTATAACTTTCTATAGTTTGAATTTTTTTTTTTAGGACACTTTGACCACACATAAGTTCAAAAGGTCAGATTTGGACATCTATATGGCTTATGAAGCATCAGAATGAGTCTATGAGTATGTATAGAAAGCCCAAGATCGAGGACTCTTTGGACAGAAATATGTTCAGGAGGTCAAAAGGGGACCTCTGTATAGCTGATTTATCATCAAAAGGAGTCTATAACTTTATATAGTTTGAATTTTTTTTTTAGGACACTTTGACCACACATAAGTTCAAAAGGTCAGATATGGACATCTATATGGCTTATGAAGCATCAGAAGGAGTCTATGAGTATGTATAGAAAGCCAAAGATCGAGGACTCTTTGGCCAGAAATATGTTCAGGAAGTCAAAAGGCGACCTCTGTATAGCTGACTTAACATCAAAAAGAGTCTATAACTGTATATAGTTTGAATTGTTTTTTAAGACACTTTGACCACAAATAAGTTCAAAATGTCAGATTTGGAAATCTATAAGGATTATGAAGCACCAGAAGAAGTCTATGAGTATGTATAGAAAGCCCAAGATCGAGGACTCTTTGGCCAGAAATATGTTCAGGAGGTCAAAAGGGGACCTCTGTATAGCTGATTTATCATCAAAAGGAGTCTATAACTTTATATAGTTTGAATTTTTTTTTGAGGACACTTTGACCACAAATAAGTTCAAAAGGTCAGATATGGACATCTATATGGCTTATGAAGCATCAGAAGGAGTCTATGAGTATGTATAGAAAGCCCAAGATCGAGGACTCTTTGGCCAGAAATATGTTCAGGAAGTCAAAAGGGGACCTCTGTATAGCTGATTTATTATCAAAAGGAGGCTATAACTTTCTATAGTTTGAAAAATTTTGAGGACACTTTGACCTCAAATAAGTTCAAAAGGTCAGATATGGACATCTATATGGCTTATGAAGCATCAGAAGGAGTCTATGAGTATGTATAGAAAACGCAAGATCGAGGACTCTTTGGCCAGAAATATGTTCAGTAGGTCAGAAAGGGCCCTCTGTATAGCTGATTTATCATCAAAAGGAGTCTATAACTTTCTATAGTTTGAAAAAATGTTAGGACACTTTGACCACACATAAGTTCAAAAGGTCAGATATGGACATCTATATGGCTTATGAAGCATCAGAAGGAGTCTATGAGTATGTATAGAAAGCCCAAGATCGAGGACTCTTTGGACAGAAATATGTTCAGGAGGTCAAAAGGGGACCTCTGTATAGCTGATTTATCATCAAAAGGAGTCTATAACTTTCTATAGTTTGAATTTTTTTTTTAGGACACTTTGACCACACATAAGTTCAAAAGGTCAGATATGGACATCTATATGGCTTATGAAGCATCAGAAGGAGTCTATGAGTATGCATAGAAAGTCCAAGATCGAGGACTCTTTGGCCAGAAATATGTTCAGGAGGTCAAAAGGGGACCTCTGTATAGCTGATTTATCATCAATAGGAGTCTATAACTTTATATAGTTAGAATTTTTTTTTTAGGACACTTTGACCACACATAAGTTCAAAAGGTCAGATATGGACATCTATATGGCTTATGAAGCATCAGAAGGAGTCTATGAGTATGTATAGAAAGCCCAAGATCGAGGACTCTTTGGCCAGAAATATGTTCAGGAAGTCAAAAGGGGACCTCTGTATAGCTGATTTATCATCAAAAGGAGTCTATAACTTTCTATAGTTTGAAAAATTTTGAGGACACTTTGAGCACAAATAAGTTCAAAAGGTCAGATATGGACATCTATATGGCTTATGAAGCATCAGAAGGAGTCTATGAGTATGCATAGAAAGCCCAAGATCGAGGACTCTTTGGCCAGAAATATGTTCAGGAAGTCAAAAGGGGACCTCTGTATAGCTGATTTATCATCAAAAGGAGTCTATAACTTTCTATAGTTTGAAAAATTTTGAGGACACTTTGACCACAAATAAGTTCAAAAGGTCAGATATGGACATCTATATGGCTAATGAAGCATCAGAAGGAGTCTATGAGTATGTATAGAAAGCCCAAGATCAAGGACTAGTTGGCCAGAAATATGTTCAGGAGGTCAAAATGGGACCTCTGTATAGCTGATTTATCATCAAAAGGAGTCTATAACTTTATATAGTTTGAATTTTTTTTAGGACACTTTGAGCACAAATAAGTTCAAAAGGTCAGATATGGAAATCTATATGGCTTATGAAGCATCAGAAGGAGTCTATGAGTATGTATAGAAAGCCCAAGATCGAGGACTCTTTGACCAGAAATATGTTCAGGAGGTCAAAAGGGGACCTCTGTATAGCTGACTTAACATCAAAAAGAGTCTATAACTGTATATAGTTTGAATTGTTTTTTAAGACACTTTGACCACAAATAAATTCAAAATGTCAGATTTGGAAATCTATAAGGATTATGAAGCACCAGAAGAAGTCTATGAGTATGTATAGAAAGCCCAAGATCGAGGACTCTTTGGCCAGAAATATGTTCAGGAGGTCAAAAGGGGACCTCTGTATAGCTGACTTAACATCAAAAAGAGTCTATAACTGTATATAGATTGAAAAATTTTGAGGACACTTTGACCACAAATAAGTTCAAAAGGTCAGATATGGACATCTATATGGCTTATGAAGCATCATAAGGAGTCTATGAGTATGCATAGAAAGCCCAAGATCGAGGACTCTTTGGCCAGAAATATGTTCAGGAGGTCAAAAGGGGACCTCTGTATAGCTGATTTATCATCAAAAGGAGTCTATAACTTTCTATAGTTTGAAAAATTTTGAGGACACTTTGAGCACAAATAAGTTCAAAAGGTCAGATATGGACATCTATATGGCTTATGAAGCATCAGAAGGAGTCTATGAGTATGCATAGAAAGCCCAAGATCGAGGACTCTTTGGCCAGAAATATGTTCAGGAGGTCAAAAGGGGACCTCTGTATAGCTGATTTATCATCAAAAGGAGTCTATAACTTTCTATAGTTTGAAAAATTTTGAGGACACTTTGAGCACAAATAAGTTCAAAAGGTCAGATATGGACATCTATATGGCTTATGAAGCATCAGAAGGAGTCTATGAGTATGCATAGAAAGCCCAAGATCGAGGACTCTTTGGCCAGAAATATGTTCAGGAAGTCAAAAGGGGACCTCTGTATAGCTGATTTATCATCAAAAAGAGTCTATAACTTTCTATAGTTTGAAAAATTTTGAGGACACTTTGACCACAAATAAGTTCAAAAGGTCAGATATGGACATCTATATGGCTTATGAAGCATCATAAGGAGTCTACGAGTATGCATAGAAAGCCCAAGATCGAGGACTCTTTGGCTAGAAATATGTTCAGGAGGTCAAAGGGGACCTCTGTATAGCTGATTTATCATCAAAAGGAGTCTATAACTTTCTATAGTTTGAAAAATTTTGAGGACACTTTGACCACAAATAAGTTCAAAAGGTCAGATATGGACATCTATATGGCTTATGAAGCATCAGAAGGAGTCTATGAGTATGTATAGAAAGCCCAAGATCAAGGACTCTTTGGCCAGAAATATGTTCAGGAGGTCAAAAGGGGACCTCTGTATAGCTGATTTATCATCAAAAGGAGTCTTTAACTTTCTATAGTTTAAAAGATTTTGAGGACACTTTGACCACAAATAAGTTCAAAAGGTCAGATATGGACATCTATATGGCTTATGAAGCATCAGAAGGAGTCTATGAGTATGTATAGAAAGCCCAAGATCGAGGATTCTTTGGCCAGAAATATGTTCAGGAGGTCAAAAGGGGACCTCTGTATAGCTGATTTATCATCAAAAGGAGTCTATAACTTTCTATAGTTTGAAAAATTTTGAGGACACTTTGACCACAAATAAGTTCAAAAGGTCAGATATGGACATCTATATGGCTTATGAAGCATCAGAAGGAGTCTATGAGTATGTATAGAAAGCCCAAGATCGAGGACTCTTTGGCCATAAATATGTTCAGGAAGTCAAAAGGGGACCTCTGTATAGCTGATTTATCATCAAAAGGAGTCTATAACTTTCTATAGTTTGAAAAATTTTGAGGACACTTTGACCACAAATAAGTTCAAAAGGTCAGATATGGACATCTATATGGCTTATGAAGCATCAGGAGGAGTCTATGAGTATGTATAGAAAACGCAAGATCAAGGACTCTTTGGCCAGAAATATGTTCAGTAGGTCAGAAAGGGCCCTCTGTATAGCTGATTTATCATCAAAAGGAGTCTATAACTTTCTATAGTTTGAAAAAATGTTAGGACACTTTGACCACACATAAGTTCAAAAGGTCAGATATGGACATCTATATGGCTTATGAAGCATCAGAAGGAGTCTATGAGTATGCATAGAAAGCCCAAGATCGAGGACTCTTTGACCAGAAATATGTTCAGGAGGTCAAAAGGGGACCTCTGTATAGCTGACTTCACATCAAAAAGAGTCTATAACTGTATATAGTTTGAATTGTTTTTTAAGACACTTTGACCACAAATTAGTTCAAAATGTCAGATTTGGAAATCTATAAGGATTATGAAGCACCAGAAGAAGTCTATGAGTATGTAAAGAAAGCCCAAGATCGAGGACTCTTTGGCCAGAAATATGTTCAGGAGGTCAAAAGGGGACCTCTGTATAGCTGATTTATCATCAAAAGGAGTCTATAACTTTATATAGTTAGAATTTTTTTTTGAGGACACTTTGACCACAGATAAGTTCAAAAGGTCAGATATGGACATCTATATGGCTTATGAAGCATCAGAAGGAGTCTATGAGTATGTATAGAAAGCCCAAGATCGAGGACTCTTTGGCCAGAAATATGTTCAGGAGGTCAAAAGGGGACCTCTGTATAGCTGATTTATCATCAAAAGGAGTCTATAACTTTCTATAGTTTGAAAAATTTTGAGGACACTTTGACCACAAATAAGTTCAAAAGGTCAGATATGGACATCTATATGGCTTATGAAGCATCAGAAGGAGTCTATGAGTATGTATAGAAAGCCCAAGATCGAGGACTCTTTGGCCAGAAATATGTTCAGGAGGTCAAAAGGGGACCTCTGTATAGCTGATTTATCATCAAAAGGAGTCAATAAGTTTATATAGTTTGAAAAATTTTGAGGACACTTTGACCACAAATAAGTTCAAAAGGTCAGATATGGAAATCTATATGGCTTATGAAGCATCAGAAGGAGTCTATGAGTATGTATAGAAAGCCCAAGATCGAGGACTCTTTGGCCAGATTTATGTCCATGAGATCGAAAGGGGACCTCTGTATAGCTGATTTATCATCAAAAGGAGTCTATAACTTTCTATAGTTTGAAAAATTTTGAGGACACTTTGAACACAAATAAGTTCAAAAGGTCAGATATGGACATCTATATGGCTTATGAAGCATCAGAAGGAGTCTATGAGTATGTATAGAAAGCCCAAGATCGAGGACTCTTTGGCCAGAAATATGTTCAGGAGGTCAAAAGGGGACCTCTGTATAGCTGATTTATCATCAAAAGGAGTCTATAACTTTATATAGTTTGAATTTTTTTTTGAGGACACTTTGACCACAAATAAGTTCAAAAGGTCAGATATGGACATCTATATGGCTTATGAAGCATCAGAAGGAGTCTATGAGTATGTATAGAAAGCCCAAGATCGAGGACTCTTTGGCCAGAAATATGTTCAGGAGGTCAAAAGGGGACCTCTGTATAGCTGATTTATCATCAAAAGGAGTCTATAACTTTCTATAGTTTGAAAAATTTTGAGGACACTTTGACCACAAATAAGTTCAAAAGGTCAGATATGGACATCTATATGGCTTATGAAGCATCAGAAGGAGTCTATGAGTATGTATAGAAAGCCCAAGATCGAGGACTCTTTGGCCAGAAATATGTTCAGGAGGTCAAAAGGGGACCTCTGTATAGCTGATTTATCATCAAAAGGAGTCTATAACTTTCTATAGTTTGAATTTTTTTTTTTAGGACACTTTGACCACACATAAGTTCAAAAGGTCAGATTTGGACATCTATATGGCTTATGAAGCATCAGAATGAGTCTATGAGTATGTATAGAAAGCCCAAGATCGAGGACTCTTTGGACAGAAATATGTTCAGGAGGTCAAAAGGGGACCTCTGTATAGCTGATTTATCATCAAAAGGAGTCTATAACTTTATATAGTTTGAATTTTTTTTTTAGGACACTTTGACCACACATAAGTTCAAAAGGTCAGATATGGACATCTATATGGCTTATGAAGCATCAGAAGGAGTCTATGAGTATGTATAGAAAGCCAAAGATCGAGGACTCTTTGGCCAGAAATATGTTCAGGAAGTCAAAAGGCGACCTCTGTATAGCTGACTTAACATCAAAAAGAGTCTATAACTGTATATAGTTTGAATTGTTTTTTAAGACACTTTGACCACAAATAAGTTCAAAATGTCAGATTTGGAAATCTATAAGGATTATGAAGCACCAGAAGAAGTCTATGAGTATGTATAGAAAGCCCAAGATCGAGGACTCTTTGGCCAGAAATATGTTCAGGAGGTCAAAAGGGGACCTCTGTATAGCTGATTTATCATCAAAAGGAGTCTATAACTTTATATAGTTTGAATTTTTTTTTGAGGACACTTTGACCACAAATAAGTTCAAAAGGTCAGATATGGACATCTATATGGCTTATGAAGCATCAGAAGGAGTCTATGAGTATGTATAGAAAGCCCAAGATCGAGGACTCTTTGGCCAGAAATATGTTCAGGAAGTCAAAAGGGGACCTCTGTATAGCTGATTTATTATCAAAAGGAGGCTATAACTTTCTATAGTTTGAAAAATTTTGAGGACACTTTGACCTCAAATAAGTTCAAAAGGTCAGATATGGACATCTATATGGCTTATGAAGCATCAGAAGGAGTCTATGAGTATGTATAGAAAACGCAAGATCGAGGACTCTTTGGCCAGAAATATGTTCAGTAGGTCAGAAAGGGCCCTCTGTATAGCTGATTTATCATCAAAAGGAGTCTATAACTTTCTATAGTTTGAAAAAATGTTAGGACACTTTGACCACACATAAGTTCAAAAGGTCAGATATGGACATCTATATGGCTTATGAAGCATCAGAAGGAGTCTATGAGTATGTATAGAAAGCCCAAGATCGAGGACTCTTTGGACAGAAATATGTTCAGGAGGTCAAAAGGGGACCTCTGTATAGCTGATTTATCATCAAAAGGAGTCTATAACTTTCTATAGTTTGAATTTTTTTTTTAGGACACTTTGACCACACATAAGTTCAAAAGGTCAGATATGGACATCTATATGGCTTATGAAGCATCAGAAGGAGTCTATGAGTATGCATAGAAAGTCCAAGATCGAGGACTCTTTGGCCAGAAATATGTTCAGGAGGTCAAAAGGGGACCTCTGTATAGCTGATTTATCATCAATAGGAGTCTATAACTTTATATAGTTAGAATTTTTTTTTTAGGACACTTTGACCACACATAAGTTCAAAAGGTCAGATATGGACATCTATATGGCTTATGAAGCATCAGAAGGAGTCTATGAGTATGTATAGAAAGCCCAAGATCGAGGACTCTTTGGCCAGAAATATGTTCAGGAAGTCAAAAGGGGACCTCTGTATAGCTGATTTATCATCAAAAGGAGTCTATAACTTTCTATAGTTTGAAAAATTTTGAGGACACTTTGAGCACAAATAAGTTCAAAAGGTCAGATATGGACATCTATATGGCTTATGAAGCATCAGAAGGAGTCTATGAGTATGCATAGAAAGCCCAAGATCGAGGACTCTTTGGCCAGAAATATGTTCAGGAAGTCAAAAGGGGACCTCTGTATAGCTGATTTATCATCAAAAGGAGTCTATAACTTTCTATAGTTTGAAAAATTTTGAGGACACTTTGACCACAAATAAGTTCAAAAGGTCAGATATGGACATCTATATGGCTAATGAAGCATCAGAAGGAGTCTATGAGTATGTATAGAAAGCCCAAGATCAAGGACTAGTTGGCCAGACATATGTTCAGGAGGTCAAAATGGGACCTCTGTATAGCTGATTTATCATCAAAAGGAGTCTATAACTTTATATAGTTTGAATTTTTTTTAGGACACTTTGAGCACAAATAAGTTCAAAAGGTCAGATATGGAAATCTATATGGCTTATGAAGCATCAGAAGGAGTCTATGAGTATGTATAGAAAGCCCAAGATCGAGGACTCTTTGACCAGAAATATGTTCAGGAGGTCAAAAGGGGACCTCTGTATAGCTGACTTAACATCAAAAAGAGTCTATAACTGTATATAGTTTGAATTGTTTTTTAAGACACTTTGACCACAAATAAATTCAAAATGTCAGATTTGGAAATCTATAAGGATTATGAAGCACCAGAAGAAGTCTATGAGTATGTATAGAAAGCCCAAGATCGAGGACTCTTTGGCCAGAAATATGTTCAGGAGGTCAAAAGGGGACCTCTGTATAGCTGACTTAACATCAAAAAGAGTCTATAACTGTATATAGATTGAAAAATTTTGAGGACACTTTGACCACAAATAAGTTCAAAAGGTCAGATATGGACATCTATATGGCTTATGAAGCATCATAAGGAGTCTATGAGTATGCATAGAAAGCCCAAGATCGAGGACTCTTTGGCCAGAAATATGTTCAGGAGGTCAAAAGGGGACCTCTGTATAGCTGATTTATCATCAAAAGGAGTCTATAACTTTCTATAGTTTGAAAAATTTTGAGGACACTTTGAGCACAAATAAGTTCAAAAGGTCAGATATGGACATCTATATGGCTTATGAAGCATCAGAAGGAGTCTATGAGTATGCATAGAAAGCCCAAGATCGAGGACTCTTTGGCCAGAAATATGTTCAGGAGGTCAAAAGGGGACCTCTGTATAGCTGATTTATCATCAAAAGGAGTCTATAACTTTCTATAGTTTGAAAAATTTTGAGGACACTTTGAGCACAAATAAGTTCAAAAGGTCAGATATGGACATCTATATGGCTTATGAAGCATCAGAAGGAGTCTATGAGTATGCATAGAAAGCCCAAGATCGAGGACTCTTTGGCCAGAAATATGTTCAGGAAGTCAAAAGGGGACCTCTGTATAGCTGATTTATCATCAAAAAGAGTCTATAACTTTCTATAGTTTGAAAAATTTTGAGGACACTTTGACCACAAATAAGTTCAAAAGGTCAGATATGGACATCTATATGGCTTATGAAGCATCATAAGGAGTCTACGAGTATGCATAGAAAGCCCAAGATCGAGGACTCTTTGGCTAGAAATATGTTCAGGAGGTCAAAGGGGACCTCTGTATAGCTGATTTATCATCAAAAGGAGTCTATAACTTTCTATAGTTTGAAAAATTTTGAGGACACTTTGACCACAAATAAGTTCAAAAGGTCAGATATGGACATCTATATGGCTTATGAAGCATCAGAAGGAGTCTATGAGTATGTATAGAAAGCCCAAGATCAAGGACTCTTTGGCCAGAAATATGTTCAGGAGGTCAAAAGGGGACCTCTGTATAGCTGATTTATCATCAAAAGGAGTCTTTAACTTTCTATAGTTTAAAAGATTTTGAGGACACTTTGACCACAAATAAGTTCAAAAGGTCAGATATGGACATCTATATGGCTTATGAAGCATCAGAAGGAGTCTATGAGTATGTATAGAAAGCCCAAGATCGAGGATTCTTTGGCCAGAAATATGTTCAGGAGGTCAAAAGGGGACCTCTGTATAGCTGATTTATCATCAAAAGGAGTCTATAACTTTCTATAGTTTGAAAAATTTTGAGGACACTTTGACCACAAATAAGTTCAAAAGGTCAGATATGGACATCTATATGGCTTATGAAGCATCAGAAGGAGTCTATGAGTATGTATAGAAAGCCCAAGATCGAGGACTCTTTGGCCATAAATATGTTCAGGAAGTCAAAAGGGGACCTCTGTATAGCTGATTTATCATCAAAAGGAGTCTATAACTTTCTATAGTTTGAAAAATTTTGAGGACACTTTGACCACAAATAAGTTCAAAAGGTCAGATATGGACATCTATATGGCTTATGAAGCATCAGGAGGAGTCTATGAGTATGTATAGAAAACGCAAGATCAAGGACTCTTTGGCCAGAAATATGTTCAGTAGGTCAGAAAGGGCCCTCTGTATAGCTGATTTATCATCAAAAGGAGTCTATAACTTTCTATAGTTTGAAAAAATGTTAGGACACTTTGACCACACATAAGTTCAAAAGGTCAGATATGGACATCTATATGGCTTATGAAGCATCAGAAGGAGTCTATGAGTATGCATAGAAAGCCCAAGATCGAGGACTCTTTGACCAGAAATATGTTCAGGAGGTCAAAAGGGGACCTCTGTATAGCTGACTTCACATCAAAAAGAGTCTATAACTGTATATAGTTTGAATTGTTTTTTAAGACACTTTGACCACAAATTAGTTCAAAATGTCAGATTTGGAAATCTATAAGGATTATGAAGCACCAGAAGAAGTCTATGAGTATGTAAAGAAAGCCCAAGATCGAGGACTCTTTGGCCAGAAATATGTTCAGGAGGTCAAAAGGGGACCTCTGTATAGCTGATTTATCATCAAAAGGAGTCTATAACTTTATATAGTTAGAATTTTTTTTTGAGGACACTTTGACCACAAATAAGTTCAAAAGGTCAGATATGGACATCTATATGGCTTATGAAGCATCAGAAGGAGTCTATGAGTATGTATAGAAAGCCCAAGATCGAGGACTCTTTGGCCAGAAATATGTTCAGGAGGTCAAAAGGGGACCTCTGTATAGCTGATTTATCATCAAAAGGAGTCTATAACTTTCTATAGTTTGAAAAATTTTGAGGACACTTTGACCACAAATAAGTTCAAAAGGTCAGATATGGACATCTATATGGCTTATGAAGCATCAGAAGGAGTCTATGAGTATGTATAGAAAGCCCAAGATCGAGGACTCTTTGGCCAGAAATATGTTCAGGAGGTCAAAAGGGGACCTCTGTATAGCTGATTTATCATCAAAAGGAGTCAATAAGTTTATATAGTTTGAAAAATTTTGAGGACACTTTGACCACAAATAAGTTCAAAAGGTCAGATATGGAAATCTATATGGCTTATGAAGCATCAGAAGGAGTCTATGAGTATGTATAGAAAGCCCAAGATCGAGGACTCTTTGGCCAGATTTATGTCCATGAGATCGAAAGGGGACCTCTGTATAGCTGATTTATCATCAAAAGGAGTCTATAACTTTCTATAGTTTGAAAAATTTTGAGGACACTTTGAACACAAATAAGTTCAAAAGGTCAGATATGGACATCTTATATGGCTTATGAAGCATCAGAAGGAATCTATGAGTATGTATAGAAAGCCCAAGATCGAGGACTCTTTGGCAAGAAATATGTTCCTTGCGTCAGATATGGAATTCTGTATGTCTGACGTAACATCAGAAAGAGTCAACAAGTATATATGGAAAGGTCAAGTCTCGAGTATTCAATCCTTGGCCAGAAAAAAATTCGGTAGGTCAAATATGGACTTTTGTCAGGATGATATAACATCCGAAGATATCAGTCTGAATGTATAGTGTTAATCTTTTAGGACTCTTTGACCAGAAATATGTTCAGTAGGTCAAAAGGGGACCTCTGTAGCTGATTTATCATCAGAAGTTGTCTATAACTTTATATAGTTTGAAAAATTTTGAGGACACTTTGACCAGAAATAAGTTCAAAAGGTCAGATATGGACATCTATATGGCTTATGAAGCATCAGAAGGAGTCTATGAGTATGTATAGAAAGCCCAATATCCAGGACTCTTTGGCCAAAAATATGTTCAGTAGGTCAAAAGGAGACCTCTGTATAGCTGATTTATCATCAGAAGGAGTCTATAACTTTATATAGTTTGAAAAATTTTGAGGAATGAGAAATATGTTCCTTGGGTCACATATGGACTACTTCATGGCTGACGTAACATCAGAAGGAGTCAACAAGTATGTATAGAAAGTTCAAGTTTGAGTACTCTTTGGCCCGAATTATGTTTAATAGGTAAAAAAGGGACCTCTGTATGGCTGATTTAACATCAGAATTAGTCTATAAGATTATATAGCTTAAGTATTATATAAGATTATATAAATTTAAAACCTTTTAAGGACCCATTGACCATTGAAATAAGTTTAACAGGTCAGATATGGACTTCTAAATGGCTTATGAAGCATCAGAAGATGTCTAGAGTATGTATAGAAAGTTCAAGATCGAGTACTCTTTTTCCCAGTAGTTGAAATATGGACTTCTATATGGCTGATTTAACCAGAAGGAGTCTATAAATTTATAAGATTAAAAAAAAAACATTTCGAGGACTCTTTGGCCCAAAATGTGTTCAATCGGTCAAATATCGACTAGTTTACATCACGAGAGGTCAGTATGTACGTATAGTAAGTTGTTTCATGGTCTCTTGGCAGAAATATGTATAGTAGGTCAAACATGTACTTTTTTTATGGGTGATGTAACATCAGAAGGAGTCTATAAGTTTGTTTAAAAACCTTTGAGGACCCTTTGACCAGAAATAAGTTCAATAGGTCAAATATGCACCTCTATATGGCTGATTTAACATCAGAAGGAGTCTATAAGTTTATAATATACACAAAATACCTTTTGAGGACTCTTTTGCCAAAAATATGTTCAATCAGTCAAATATGGACTACTTGGCTTATATAACATCACAAGAAGTCAGTCTTGTTGTTTAGTAAGTTAATGTTCAAGGACTCTTTATCCAGAAATGTGTTCAGTAGGTCAAAAATGGACTTCTGTATGGCTGATGTAACATCATAAAGATTCTACGAGAATGTATAGAAAGTTTAAGATCGATTACTCTTGGGTCAGAAATATGTGCAGCAGGTCAAACATGGACTACTGTCTTTGCTAATACAACATCACAAGAAGTCAGTAAGAAGTCAGTAAGAACTCTTTGGACAGAAAATATGTTCTGTAGGTCAAAGAAGGACCTCTGTAGGCCTGATTTGACACATGACATATGTGAACTGGCATTGCACAATAACTAACTTATTCATTTTTTCTTTTAAGGGAAATGATTGCATTTACCTCTTGCGTTACAATGCATAGAATAAACTACTTCATACCTCATGTGCAATGAAAACATAACATGAGTGTTGCATTGCACAAACGATCTAAGAATTAGCATTGAATAATAATGTATTATTATTATATCTAACTATATCAGTTAGATCTTTTATGCAGTGGAAAGTAACTCCAATGGTAATCTTCAATGCACATCGGAATGAGATAGTTATTGTATGTTTGTGATGCACTTATAGCTTATATGTTATTTTTCAATGCACAACGTTAGATCGTTAGTGCAATGCAATGCAACAGCACACATGTTATCTCTTTAATGAACATGGGATTGAGTTAGTGCTGGTGTGCAATGCAATGCTATGCAATGCGAAAAGTGCATAACCCATATGTTATTCTTCAGTGCACAACGTTAGATCGTTAGTGCAATGCAATGCAACAACACACATACCATCTCTTTAATGAACATGGGAATGGTTAAGTTCTAGTGTGCAATGCAATGCAATGCAAAAAATGCATAACCTATATGTTATTCTTCAGTGCACAACGTTACATCGCTAGTGCAATGCAATGCAATGCAATGGAACAACACACATATCATCTCTTTAAAGAACATGGGAATGATTTAGTTCTGGTGTGCAATGCAATGCGAAAAGTGCATAACCTATATGTTATTCTTCAGTGCACAACGTTAGATCGTTAGTGCAATGCAATGCAACAACACACATACCATCTCTTTAATGAACATGAGAATGGTTAAGTTCTAGTGTGACAACAACACACATATCAACTCTTTAAAGAACATGGCAATGATTTAGTTCTTGTGTGCAATGCAAATGCAATGCAAAAAGTGCATAACCTATATGTTTTTCTTCAGTGCACAACGTTAGATCGTTTGTGCAATGCAAAGCAAATGCAATTGCAACAACACACGTTATCTCTTTAATGAACATGGGAATGATTTAGTTCTGGTATGCAATGCAATGCAATGCGAAAAGTGCATAACCTATATGTTATTCTTCAGTGCACAACGTTAGATCGTTAGTGCAATGCAATGCAACAACACACATACCATCTCTTTAATGAACATGAGAATGATGTAGTTCTGGTGTGCAATGCAATGCACAAAGGTCATAACCTATATGTTATTTTTCAGTGCACAACGTTGGATCGTTAGTGCAATGCAATTCAATGCAATGCAATGCAATGCAATGCAATGCAATGCAATGCAATGCAATGCAATGCAATGCAATGCAATGCAACAACACATATATCATCTCTATAATGAACTTGGGAATGATTTTGTTCTGGTGTGCAATGCAATGCAAAAAGTGCATAACCTATATGTTTTTCATAAGTGCACAACGTTAGAGCGTTTGTGCAGTGCAATGCAATGCAACAACACACGTTATCTCTTTAATGAACATGGGAATGATTTAGTTCTGGTGTGTAATGCAATGCAATGCAAAAAGTGCATAACCTATATGTTTTTCATAAGTGCACAACGTTAGAGCGTTTGTGCAGTGCAATGCAATGCAACAACACACGTTATCTCTTTAAAGAACATGGGAATGATTTAGTTCTGGTGTGCAATGCAATGCGAAAAGTGCATAACCTATATGTTATTCTTCAGTGCACAACGTTAGATCGTTAGTGCAATGCAATGCAACAACACACATATCATCTCTTTAATGAACATGAGAATGGTTACGTTCTAGTGTGCAATGCAATGCAATGCAAAAAGTGCATAACCTATATGTTATTCTTCAGTGCACAACGTTACATCGCTAGTGCAATGCAATGCAACAACACACATATCATCTCTTTAAAGAACATGGCAATGATTTAGTTCTTGTGTGCAATGCAATGCAATGCAAAAAGTGCATAACCTATATGTTTTTCTTCAGTGCACAACGTTAGATCGTTTGTGCAATGCAAAGCAAATGCAATTGCAACAACACACGGTATCTCTTTAATGAACATGGGAATGATTTAGTTCTGGTATGCAATGCAATGCAATGCAATGCGAAAAGTGCATAACCTATATGTTATTCTTCAGTGCACAACGTTAGATCGTTAGTGCAATGCAATTCAATTCAATGCAATGCAATGCAATGCAACAACACATATATCATCTCTATAATGAACTTGGGAATGGTTTTTTTCTGGTGTGCAATGCAATGCAATGCACCAACAAACGTTATCTCTTTAATGAACAAGGGAATGATTTAGTTCTGGTGTGCAATGCAATGCAAAAAGTGCATAACCTATATGTTTTTCATAAGTGCACAACGTTAGAGCGTTTGTGCAGTGCAATGCAATGCAATGCAACATCACACGTTATCTCTTTAATGGACATGGGAATGATTTAGTTCTGGTATGCAATGCAATGCGAAAAGTGCATAATATATATGTTATTCTTCAGTGCACAACGTTAGATCGTTAGTGTAATGCAATGCAATGCAATGCAGTGCAAAGCAATGCAAATAAATGCAATGCAATGCAATGCAATGCAATGCAACAACACACGTTATGTCTTTAATGAACATGGGAATGATTTAGTTCTGGTATGCAATGCAAAAAGTGCATAACGTATATGTTATTCTTCAGTGCATTGCTTTGCACTTCTTTGAACTGCTTTGCAATTGCATTGCATTGCACTAACGATCTAAAGAGATAACGTGTGCAATTGCATTGCATTGCACAAACGATCTAACGTTGTGCACAGAAGAAAAACATATAGATTATGGACTTTTTGCATTGCATTGCATTGCATTGCACACCAGAACTAAATCATTCTCATGTTCATTAAAGAGATGATATGTGTGTTGTTGCATTGCATTACATTGCATTGCACTAGCGATGTAACGTTGTGCACTGAAGAATAATATATAGGTTATGCACTTTTGGCATTGCATTGCACACCAGAACTAAATCATTCCCATGTTCTTTAAAGAGATGATATGTGTGTTGTTGCATTGCATTGCATTACATTGCATTGCACTAGCGATGTAACGTTGTGCACTGAAGAATAACATATAGGTTATGCACTTTTTGCATTGCATTGCACACTAGATCTTAACCATTCCCATGTTCATTAAAGAGATGGTATGTGTGTTGTTGCATTGCATTGCACAAACGATCTAACGTTGTGCACTGAAGAATAATATATAGGTTATGCACTTTTCGCATTGCATTGTACACCAGAACTAAATCATTCCCATGTTCTTTAAAGAGATGATGTGTGTGTTGTTGCATTGCATTGCATTGCATTGCATTGCACTAGCGATGTAACGTTGTGCACTGAAGAATAACATATAGGTTATGCACTTTTTGCATTGCATTGCATTGCACACTAGATCTTAACCATTCCTATGTTCATTAAAGAGATGGTATGTGTGTTGTTGCATTGCATTGCACTAGCGATGTAACGTTGTGCACTGAAGTATAACATATAGGTTATGCACTTTTCGCATTGCATTGCACACCAGAACTAAATCATTCCCATGTTCATTAAAGAGATAATGTGTGTTGTTGCATTGCATTGCATTGCATTGCATTGTTATTGCATTGCATTGCATTGCATTGATTTGCATTGCTTTGCACTGCTTTGCACTGCTTTGCACTGCTTTGCACTGCTTTGCACTGCATTGCATTGCATTGCACTAACGATCTAACGTTGTGCACTGAAGAATAACATATAGGTTATGCACTTTTCGCATTGCATTGCATTGCACACCAGAACTAAATCATTCCCATGTTCTTTAAAGAGATGATATGTGTGTTGTTGCATTGCATTGCACTAGCGATGTAACGTTGTGCACTGAAGAATATCATATAGGTTATGCACTTTTTGCATTGCATTGCACACTAGAACTTAACCATTCCCATGTTCATTAAAGAGATGGTATAAGTGTGTTGTTGCATTGCATTGCACTAACGATCTAACGTTGTGCACTGAAGAATAACATATAGGTTATGAACTTTTTGCATTGCATTGCATTGCACACCAGAACTAAATCATTCCCATGTTCATTAAAGAGATAATGTGTGTTGTTGCATTGCATTGCATTGCATTGCATTGCATTGATTTGCATTGCTTTGCACTGCTTTGCACTGCTTTGCACTGCTTTGCACTGCTTTGCACTGCTTTGCACTGCATTGCATTGCATTGCACTAACGATCTAACGTTGTGCACTGAAGAATAACATATAGGTTATGCATTTTTCGCATTGCATTGCATACCAGAACTAAATCATTCCCATGTTCATTAAAGAGATAACGTGTGTTGTTGCATTGCATTGCATTGATTTACAATGCTTTGCACTGCATTGCATTGCATTGCACTAACGATCTAACTTTGTGCACTGAAGAATAACATATAGGTTATGCACTTTTTGCATTTCATTGCATTGCACACCAGAACAAAATCATTCCCAAGTTCATTATAGAGATGATATGTCTGATGTTTTGCTTGCATTGCATTGCATTGCAATGAATTGCATTGCACTAACAATCTAACGTTGTGCACTGAAGAATAACATATAAGTTATGCACTTTTCGCATTGCATTGCACACTAGAACTTAACCATTCCCATGTTCATTAAAGAGATGGTATGTGTGTTGTTGCATTGCATTGCACTAGCGATGTAACGTTGTGCACTGAAGAATAACATATAGGTTATGCACTTTTCGCATTGCATTGCATTGCACACTAGAACTTAACCATTCCCATGTTCATTAAAGAGATGGTATGTGTGTTGTTGCATTGCATTGCACTAGCGATGTAACGTTGTGCACTGAAGAATAACTAACTAACTAACTAACTAACTATAACAAAAGGTTATGCACTTTTTGCATTGCATTGCATTGCACACCAGAACTAAATCATTCCCATGTTCATTAAAGACACAACGTGTGTTGTTGCATTGCATTGTATTGCATTGCATTGTATTGTATTGCATTGCATTGCATTGCATTGCATTGCATTGCATTGCATTGCATTGCATTGCATTGCTTTGCACTGCATTGCTTTGCACTGCTTTGCACTGCTTTGCACTGCGTTGCACTGCTTTGCACTGCTCTGCACTGCTCTGCACTGCTTTGCACTGCTTTGCACTGCTTTGCATTGCATTGCATTGCATTGCACTAACGATCTAACGTTGTGCACTGAAGAATAACATATAGGTATGCACTTTTTAGACTGCATTGCATTGCACACCAGAACTAACTCATTCTCATGTTCATTAAAGACATATCGTGTGTTGTTGCATTGCATTGCATTGATTTGCAATGCTTTGCACTGCATTGCATTGCATTGCACAAACGATCTAACGTTGTGCACTGAAGAATAACATATAGGTTATGCTCTTTTCGCATTGCATTGCACACCAGAACTACCTCATTCCCATGTTCATTAAAGAGAAAATGTTTGTTGTTGTATTGTATTGTATTTCATTGCATTGCATTGCATTGATTTGCATTGCTTTGCACTGCATTGCATAGCACTAACGATCTAACGGTGTGCACTGAAGTATAACATAAAGGTTATGCACTTTTCGTATTGCATTGCACACCAGGACTACCTCATTCCCATGTTGATTAAAGACATAACGAGTGTTTTTGCATTGCATTGCATTGCATTGCATTGATTTGCATTGCTTTGCACTGCATTGCATTGCACTAACGATCTAACGTTGTGCACTGAAGAATAACATATAGGTTATGCACTTTTCATATTGCTTTGCATTGCACACCAGAACTAAATCATTCCCATGTTCTTTAAAGAGATGATATGTGTGTTGTTGCATTGCATTGCACTAGCGATGTAACGTTGTGCACTGAAGAATATCATATAGGTTATGCACTTTTTGCATTGCATTGCACACCAGAACTACCTCATTCCCATGTTGATTAAAGACATAACGAGTGTTTTTGCATTGCATTGTATTGCATTATATTGATTTGCATTGATTTGCATTGCTTTGCACTGCATTGCATAGCACTAACGATCTAACGTTGTGCACTGAAGAATAACATATAGGTTATGCACTTTTCGCATTGCATTGCACACCAGAACTACCTCATTCCCATGTTCATTGAAGAGATAATGTGTGTTGTTGCATTGCATTGCATTGCATTGCATTGTATTGCATTGCATTTGCATTGCATTGCATTGCATTGATTTGCATTGCTTTGCATTGCTTTGCATTGCTTTGCATTGCTTTGCACTGCATTGCATAGCACTAACGATCTAACGTTGTGCACTGAAGAATAACATATAGGTTTTGCACTTTTCGCATTGCATTGCACACCAGAACTACCTCATTCCCATGTTGATTAAAGACATAACGTGTGGTGTTACATTGCATTGCATTGCATTGATTTGCAATGCTTTGCACTGCATTGCATTGCATTGCATTTCACTTTTCGCATTGCATTGCACACCAGAACTACCTCATTCCCATGTTGATTAAAGACATAACGAGTGTTTTTGCATTGCATTGTATTGCATTATATTGATTTGCATTGCTTTGTACTGCATTGCATAGCACTAACGATCTAACGTTGTGCACTGAAGAATACCATATAGGTTATGCACTTTTCGCATTGCATTGCACACCAGAACTACCTCATTCCCATCTTGATTAAAGACAAAACGAGTGTTTTTGTATTGCATTGTATTGCATTACATTGATTTGCATTGCTTTGCACTGCATTGCTTTGCACTGCTTTGCATTGCATTGCATTGCACTAACGATCTAACGTTGTGCACTGAAGAATAATATATAGGTATGCACTTTTTAGACTGCATTGCATTGCACACCAGAACTAACTCATTCTCATGTTCATTAAAGACATAATGTGTGGTGTTACATTGCATTGCATTGATTTGCAATGCTTTGCACTGCATTGCATTGCATTGCACAAACGATCTAACGTTGTGCACTGAAGAATAACATATAGGTTATGCTCTTTTCGCATTGCATTGCACCCCAGAACAAAATCATTCCCAAGTTCATTATAGAGATGATATGTGTTTCGTTGCATTGCATTGCATTGCTTTGCATTCCATTGCATTGCACTAACGATCTAACGTTGTGCGCTGAAGAATAACATATAGGTATGCACTTTTTGCACTGCATTGCATTGCACACCAGAACTACCTCATTCCCATGTTCATTAAAGACATAACGTCTGTTGTTGCATCGCATTGCATTGCATTGCACACCAGAACTAAATCATTCCCATGTTCATTAAAGCGTTGTTACATTGCATTGTATTGCATTGCATTGCATTGCATTGATTTGCATTGCTTTGCACTGCTTTGCACTGCTTTGCACTGCATTGCATTGCATTGCATTGCATTGCATTGCACTAACGATCTAACGTTGTGCACTGAAGAATAACATATAGGTTATGCATTTTTCGCATTGCATTGCATACCAGAACTAAATCATTCCCATGTTCATTAAAGAGATAACGTGTGTTGTTGCATTGCATTGCATTGATTTACAATGCTTTGCACTGCATTGCATTGCATTGCACTAACGATCTAACTTTGTGGAACTGAAGTATTACATATAGGTTATGCACTTTTTGCATTTCATTGCATTGCACACCAGAACAAAATCATTCCCAAGTTCATTATAGAGATGATATGTCTGATGTTTTGCTTGCATTGCATTGCAATGAATTGCATTTGCACTAACAATCTAACGTTGTGCACTAGCATTGCACACTAGAACTTAACCATTCCCATGTTCATTAAAGAGATGGTATAAGTGTGTTGTTGCATTGCATTGCACTAACGATCTAACGTTGTGCACTGAAGAATAACATATAGGTTATGAACTTTTTGCATTGCATTGCATTGCACACCAGAACTAAATCATTCCCATGTTCATTAAAGAGATAATGTGTGTTGTTGCATTGCATTGCATTGCATTGCATTGCATTGCATTGCATTGTTATTGCATTGCATTGCATTGCATTGATTTGCATTGCTTTGCACTGCATTGCATAGCACTAACGATCTAACGTTGTGCAACTGAAGAATAACATATAGGTTATGCACTTTTCGCATTGTATTGCACACCAGAACTACCTCATTCCCATGTTGATTAAAGACATAACGAGTGTTTTTGCATTGCATTGTATTGTATTATATTGATTTGCATTGCTTTGCACTGCATTGCATTGCACTAACGATCTAACGTTGTGCACTGAAGAATAACATATAGGTTTTGCACTTTTCGCATTGCATTGCACACCAGAACTAAATCATTCCCATGTTATTAAAGATATAATGTGTGTTGTTGCATTGCATTGTATTGCATTGCATTGCATTGCTTTGCACTACATTGCTTTTCACTGCATTGCTTTGCACTGCTTTGCACTGCTTTGCATTGCATTGCATTGCACTAACGATCTAACTTTGTGCACTGAAGAATAACATATAGGTTATGCACTTTTCGCATTGCATTGCATTGCACACCAGAACTAACTGATTCCCATGTTCTTTAAAGAGATGATATGTGTGTTGTTGCATTGCATTGCACTAGCGATTTAACGTTGTGCACTGAGGAATAATATATACTTTATGCACTTTTTGCATTGCATTGCATTGCACACCAGAACTAATTCATTCCCATGTTCATTAAAGAGATAACGTTTGTTGGTGCATTGCATTGCATTGCATTGAATTGAATTGCATTGCACTAACGATCTAACGTTGTGCACTGAAGAATAACATATAGGTTATGCACTTTTTGCATTGCATTGCATTGCACACAAGAACTTAACCATTCCCATGTTCATTAAAGAGATGGTATGTGTGTTGTTGCATTGCATTGCACAAACGATCTAACGTTGTGCACTGAAGAATAACATATGGGTTATGCACTTCTTGCATTGCATTACACACCAGAAGTAACTCATTCCCAAACTCCATTGCGTTTTGCTTTGAGGAAATACAATATGTGTTATTGCATTGCATTTCACACAAGTTCAAACTTTGTGCATTGAAGAATAACATATAAGCTATGAGTGCATCACACACATACAATAACTATCTCATTCCGATGTGCATTGAAGAGATACCATTTTTGGAGTTACATTCCACTGCATAAAATATCTAACTGATATAGTTAGATATAATAATAATACATTATTATTCAACGCTAATTGTTAGATCGTTTGTGCAATACAACACTCATGTTATGTTTTCATTGCACATGAGGTATGAAGTAGTTTATTCTATGCATTGTAACGCAAGAGGTAAATGCAATAATTTCCCTTAAAAGAAAAAATGAATAAGTTAGTTATTGTGCAATGCCATGCACATATGTCATGTGTCAAATCAGGCCTACAGAAGTCCCTCTTTGACCTACAGAACATATTTTCTGTCCAAAGAGTTCTTACTGATTTCTTGTGATGTTGTATTAGCAAGACAGTAGTCCATGTTTGAGCTGCTGCACATATTTCTGACCCAAGAGTAATCGATCTTAAACTTTCTATACATTCTCGTAGAATCTTTCTGATGTTACATCAGCCATACAGAAGTCCATTTTTGACCTACTGAACACATTTCTGGATAAAGAGTAAACATTAATTTACTTAACATACAAGACTGACTTCTTGTGATGTTATATAAGCCATACAGTAGTCCATACTTGATTGATTGGGCATATTTTTGGCAAAAGCGTCCTCAAAAGGTATTTTGTGTATATTATAAACTTATAGACTCCTTCTGATGTTAAATCAGCCATATAGAGGTGCATATTAGACCTATTGAACTTATTTCTGGTCAAAGGGTCCTCAAAGTTTTTTAAACAAACTTATAGACTCCTTCTGATGTTACATCACCCATAAAAAAGTAAAGTTTTGACCTACTAAACACTTTACGTACATACTGACTTCTCTTGATGTTAACTCAGGTAAGGAGTAGTCGATATTTGACCGATTGAACACATTTTTGGCCAAAGAGTCCTCGAAATGTTTTTTTTTTACTCTTATAAATTTATAGACTCCTTCTGAAGTATCAGCCATATAAAAGTCCATATTTCAACTACTGGGAAAAAGAGTACTCGATCTTGAACTTTCTATACATACTCTAGACATCTTCTGATGCTTCATAAGCCATTTAGAAGTCCATATCTGACCTGTTAAACTTATTTCTGGTCAATGGGTCCTTAAAAGGTTTTAAATATATATAATCTTATATAATATATAATACTTAAACTATATAATCTTATAAACTAATTCTGATGTTAAATCAGCCATACAGAGGTCCCTTTTTTACCTACTAAACATAATTCGGCCAAAGAGTACTCAAACTTGAACTTTCTATACATACTTGTTGACTCCTTCTGATGTTACGTCAGCCATGAAGTAGTCCATATGTGATCCAAGGAACATATTTCTCATTATATAAAGTTATAGACTCCTTCTGATAATAAATCAGCTATACAAAGGTCACCTTTTGACCTTCTGAACATATTTCTGGCCAAAGAGTTCTTGAACATTATCTTGCTATACTACAGATTGACTTCTTGTGATGTTATATTAACCAGCCAGTAGTCTATTTTTGACCTACTGAACATATTTCTGGCCAGAGTCTGTGAACATCAACTCACTATACATATAGACTGACTTCTCGTAATGTAAAACCAGGCAGACAGTAGTCCATATTTGACTGATTGAAAAAAAACTTTGACCTAAGAGTTCTCAAAAGGATTTTGTCTAATGTATAGACTCCTTCTGATGTTAAATCAGCCATACAGAAGTCTATATTTGACCTTCTGAATATATTTCTGGCCAGAGACCTTGAACATTTACCTTACTATTTATATTGCTTCTACCATAAAGACTTCTAGTGATGTTATATCAGCCAGACTGTAGCTATATTTGACTGATTTAACATGTTTTTGGCCAAAGAATCCTCAAAATGTTTTTTACTCTTAGAAACTCATAGACTCCTTCTGATGTTAAATCAGCCATACAGAAATCCATATTTGACCGAAGGAATATATTTATGGCCATAGAGTTCTCGATCTTGACCTTTCTATACATACTCATAGACTTCTTTTAATGTTACATAAGCCATATAGATATCCATATCTGACCTTTTGAACAATTCTGGTCATCAAAAGTTTTTAAACTATATAAAGTTATAGACTTTCTGATGATAAATCAGCTATACAGAGGTCCCCTTTTGACCTACTGAACATATTTCTGGCCAAAGAGTCCTAAATGATTAACACTATACATTCAGATTGATATCTTCGGATGTTATATCATCCTGACAAAAGTCCATATTTGACATACTGAATTTTTTTTCTGGCCAAGGAGTACTCGAAACTTGACCTTTCCATATATACTCGTTGACTTTTTCTGATGTTACGTCAGCCATACAGAAGTCCATATTTGACCCAAGGAAAATATTTTTGGCCAAAGAGTCCTCGATCTTGGGATTTCTATACATACTCATAGTCCAGCTCCTTCTGATGCTTCATAAGCCATATAGATGTCCATATCTGACCTTTTGAACTTATTTCTGGTCAAAGTGTCCTCAAAATTTTTCAAACTATTTAAAGACTGATATCCTCGGATGTTATATCATCCTGACAGAAGTCCATATTTGACCTACCGAATTTTTTTCTGGCCAAGGATTGAGTACTCGAAACTTGACCTTTCCATATATACTTGTTGACTTTTTCTGATGTTACATCAGCAATACAGAAGTCCATATTTGACCTAAAGAACATATTTTTGGCCAAAGAGTCCTCGATCTTGGGCTTTCTATACATACTCATAGTCCAACTCCTTCTGATGCTTCATAAGCCATATAGATGTCCATATCTGACCTTTTGAACTTATTTCTGGTCAAAGTGTCCTCAAAATATATAAACTATATAAAGTTATAGTCTCCTTCTGATGATAAATCAGCTATACAGAGGTCCCCTTTTGACCTACTGAACATATTTCTGGCCAAAGAGTCCTAAAAGATTAACACTATACATTCAGACTGATATCTTCGGATGTTATATCATCCTGACAAAAGTCCATATTTGACCTACCGAATTTTTTTCTGGCCAAGGAGTGAGTACTCGAAACTTGACCTTTCCATATATACTTGTTGACTCTTTCTGATGTTACATCAGACATACAGAATTCCATATTTGACCCAAGGAACATATTTCTTGCCAAAGAGTCCTCGATCTTGGGCTTTCTATACATACTCATAGACTCCTTCTGATGCTTCATAAGCCATATAGATGTCCATATCTGACCTTTTGAACTTATTTCTGGTCAAAGTGTCCTCAAAAATGTTCAAACTATATAAAGTTATAGACTCCTTCTGATAATAAATCAGCTATACAAAGGTCACTTTTTGACCTTCTGAACATATTTCTGGCCAAAGAGTTCTTGAACATTATCTTGCTATACTACAGATTGACTTCTTGTGATGTTATATTAACCAGCCAGTAGTCTATTTCTGACCTACTGAACATATTTCTGGCCAGAATCCGTGAACATCAACTCACTATACATATAGACTGACTTCTCGTAATGTAAAATCAGGCAGACAGTAGTCCATATTTGACTGATTGAAAAAAAAATTGACCAAAGAGTTCTCAAAAGGATTTTGTCTATCATAAATGTATAGACTCCTTCTGATGTTAAATCAGCCATACAGAAGTCCATATTTGACCTTCTGAATATATTTCTGGCCAGAGACCTTGAACATTTACCTTACTATTTATATTTCTCCTACCATAACGACTTCTCGTGATGTTATATCAGCCAGACTGTAGCCATATTTGACTTATTTAACATGTTTTTGGCCAAAGAATCCTCAAAATGTTTTTTACTCTTAGAAACTCATAGACTCCTTCTGATGTTACATAAGCCTTATAGATATCCATATCTGACCTTTTGAACTTATTTCTGGTCATCAAAAGTTTTTAAACTATATAAAGTTATAGACTCCTTCTGATGATAAATCAGCTATTCAGCGGTCCCCTTTTGACCTACTGAACATATTTCTGGCCAAAGAGTCCTAAATGATTAACACTATACATTCAGATTGATATCTTCGGATGTTATATCATCCTGACAAAAGTCCATATTTGACATACTGAATTTTTTTCTGGCCAAGGAGTACTCGAAACTTGACCTTTCTGTATATACTCGTTGACTTTTTCTGATGTTACGTCAGCCATACAGAAGTCCATATTTGACCCAAGGAACATATTTTTGGCCAAAGAGTCCTCGATCTTGGGCTTTCTATAAATACTCATTGTCCAACTCCTTATGATGCTTCATAAGCCATATAGATGTCCATATCTGACCTTTTGAACTTATTTCTGGTCAAAGTGTCCTCAAAATTTTTCAAACTATATAAAGTTATAGTCTCCTTCTGATGATAAATCAGCTATACCGAGGTCCCCTTTTGACCTACTGAACATATTTCTGGCCAAAGAGTCCTAAAAGATTAACACTATACTTTCAGACTGATATCTTCGCATGTTATATCATCCTGACAAAAGTCCATATTTGACCTACCGAATTTTTTTCTGGCCAAGGAGTTAGTACTCGAAACTTGACCTTTCCATATATACTTGTTGACTCTTTCTGATGTTACGTCAGACATACAGAATTCCATATTTGACCCAAGGAACATATTTCTTGCCAAAGAGTCCTCGACCTTGGGCTTTCTATACATACTCATAGACTCCTTCTGATGCTTCATAAGCCATATAGATGTCCATATCTATCCTTTTGAACTTATTTCTGGTCAAAGTGTCCTCAAAATTTTTCAAACTATATAAAGTTATAGACTCCTTCTGATAAAAAAGAGTCCTCAATCTTGAACTTTTCATTCTCACTCCTAGACTCCTTCTGATGGTTCATAAGCCACATATAGAATTCCATATTTGACATATTGAACTTATTTCTGGTCAAATGGTCCTCAAATGTTCTGGAGGTCAAAAGGGGACCTCTGTATAGCTGATTTATCATCAAAAGGAGTCTATAACTTTCCATAGTTTGAAAAATTTTGAGGACACTTTGACCACAAATAAGTTCAAAAGGTCAGATATGGACATCTATATGGCTTATGAAGCATCAGAAGGAGTCTATGAGTATGTATAGAAAGCACAAGATCGAGGACTCTTTGGCCAGAAATATGTTCAGGAGGTCAAAAGGGGACCTCTGTATAGCTGATTTATCATCAAAAGTAGTCTATAACTTTCTATAGTTTGAAAAATGTTGAGGACACTTTGACCACAAATAAGTTCAAAAGGTCAGATATGGACATCTATATGGCTTATGAAGCATCAGAAGGAGTCTATGAGTATGTATAGAAAGCCCAAGATCGAGGACTCTTTGGCCAGAAATATGTTCAGGAGGTCAAAAGGTGACCTCTGTATAGCTGATTTATCATCAAAAGGAGTCTATAACTTTCTATAGTTTGAATTTTTTTTTTAGGACACTTTGACCACAAATAAGTTCAAAAGGTCAGATATGGACATCTATATGGCTTATGAAGCATCAGAAGGAGTCTATGAGTATGTATAGAAAGCCCAAGATCGAGGACTCTTTGGCCAGAAATATGTTCAGGAGGTCAAAAGGGGACCTCTGTATAGCTGACTTAACATCAAAAAGAGTCTATAACTGTATATAGATTGAAAAATTTTGAGGACACTTTGACCACAAATAAGTTCAAAAGGTCAGATATGGACATCTATATGGCTTATGAAGCATCAGAAGGAGTCTATGAGTATGTATAGAAAGCCCAAGATCGAGGACTCTTTGGCCAGAAATATATTCAGGAGGTCAAAAGGGGCCCTCTGTATAGCTGATTTATCATCAAAAGGAGTCTATAACTTTCTATAGTTTGAATTTTTTTTTTAGGACACTTTGACCACAAATAAGTTCAAAAGGTCAGATATGGACATCTATATGGCTTATGAAGCATCAGAAGGAGTCTATGAGTATGCATAGAAAGCCCAAGATCGAGGACTCTTTGGCCAGAAATATGTTCAGGAAGTCAAAAGGGGACCTCTGTATAGCTGACTTAACATCAAAAAGAGTCTATAACTGTATATAGTTTGAATTGTTTTTTAGGACACTTTGACCACAAATAAGTTCAAAATGTCAGATTTGTAAATCTATAAGGATTATGAAGCACCAGAAGTAGTCTCTGAGTATGTATAGAAAGCCCAAGATCGAGGACTCTTTGGCCAGAAATATGTTCAGGAGGTCAAAAGGGGACCTCTGTATAGCTGATTTATCATCAAAAGGAGTCTATAACTTTCTATAGTTTGAAAAATTTTGAGGACACTTTGACCACAAATAAGTTCAAAAGGTCAGATATGGACATCTAATATGGCTTATGAAGCATCAGAAGGAGTCTATGAGTATGTATAGAAAGCCCAAGATCGAAGACTCTTTGGCCAGAAATATGTTCAGGAGGTCAAAAGGGGACCTCTGTATAGCTGATTTATCATCAAAAGGAGTCTATAACTTTCTATAGTTTGAAAAAATCTTAGGACACTTTGACCACAAATAAGTTCAAAAGGTCAGATATGGTCATCTATATGGCTTATGAAGCATCAGAAGGAGTCTATGAGTATGTATAGAAAGCCCAAGATCAAGGACTCTTTGGCCAGAAATATGTTCAGGAGGTCAAAAGGGGACCTCTGTATAGCTGATTTATCATCAAAAGGAGTCTTTAACTTTCTATAGTTTGAAACATTTTGAGGACACTTTGACCACAAATAAGTTCAAAAGGTCAGATATGGACATCTATATGGCTTATGAAGCATCAGAAGGAGTCTATGAGTATGCATAGAAAGCCCAATATCGAGGACTCTTTGTCCAGAAATATGTTCAGGAGGTCAAAAGGGGACCTCTGTATAGCTGACTTAACATCAAAAAGAGTCTATAACTGTATATAGCTTGAATTTTTTTTAGGACACTTTGACCACAAATAAGTTCAAAACGTCAGATATGGAAATCTATATGGCTTATGAAGCACCAGAAGGAGTCTATGAGTATGTATAGAAAGCCCAAGATCGAGGACTCTTTGGCCAGAAATATGTTCAGGAGGTCAAAAGGGGACCTCTGTATAGCTGATTTATCATCAAAAGGAGTCTATAACTTTATATAGCTTGAATTTTTTTTTTAGGACACTTTGACCACAAATAAGTTCTAAAGGTCAGATATGGACATCTATATGGCTTATGAAGCATCAGAAGGAGTCTATGAGTATGTATAGAAAGCCCAAGATCGAGGACTCTTTGGCCAGAAATATGTTCAGGAGGTCAAAAGGGGACCTCTGTATAGCTGATTTATCATCAAAAGGAGTCTATAACTTTCTATAGTTTGAAAAATTTTGAGGACACTTTGACCACAAATAAGTTCAAAAGGTCAGATATGGACATCTATATGGCTAATGAAGCATCGTAAGGAGTCTATGAGTATGCATAGAAAGCCCAAGATCGAGGACTCTTTGGCCAGAAATATTTTCAGGAGGTCAAAAGGGGACCTCTGTATAGCTGATTTATCATCAAAAGGAGTCTATAACTTTCTATAGTTTGAAAAATTTTGAGGACACTTTGACCACAAATAAGTTCAAAAGGTCAGATATGGACATCTATATGGCTAATGAAGCATCGTAAGGAGTCTATGAGTATGCATAGAAAGCCCAAGATCGAGGACTCTTTGGCCAGAAATATTTTCAGGAGGTCAAAAGGGGACCTCTGTATAGCTGATTTATCATCAAAAGGAGTCTATAACTTTCTATAGTTTGAATTTTTTTTTTAGGACACTTTGACCACAAATAAGTTCAAAAGGTCAGATATGGACATCTATATGGCTTATGAAGCATCAGAAGGAGTCTATGAGTATGCATAGAAAGCCCAAGATCGAGGACTCTTTGGCCAGAAATATGTTCAGGAAGTCAAAAGGGGACCTCTGTATAGCTGACTTAACATCAAAAAGAGTCTATAACTGTATATAGTTTGAATTGTTTTTTAGGACACTTTGACCACAAATAAGTTCAAAATGTCAGATTTGTAAATCTATAAGGATTATGAAGCACCAGAAGTAGTCTCTGAGTATGTATAGAAAGCCCAAGATCGAGGACTCTTTGGCCAGAAATATGTTCAGCAGGTCAAAAGGGGACCTCTGTATAGCTGATTTATCATCAAAAGGAGTCTATAACTTTCTATAGTTTGAAAAATTTTGAGGACACTTTGACCACAAATAAGTTCAAAAGGTCAGATATGGACATCTAATATGGCTTATGAAGCATCAGAAGGAGTCTATGAGTATGTATAGAAAGCCCAAGATCGAAGACTCTTTGGCCAGAAATATGTTCAGGAGGTCAAAAGGGGACCTCTGTATAGCTGATTTATCATCAAAAGGAGTCTATAACTTTCTATAGTTTGAAAAATTTTGAGGACACTTTGACCACAAATAAGTTCAAAAGGTCAGATATGGACATCTATATGGCTAATGAAGCATCATAAGGAGTCTATGAGTATGCATAGAAAGCCCAAGATCGAGGACTCTTTGGCCAGAAATATGTTCAGGAGGTCAAAAGGGGACCTCTGTATAGCTGATTTATCATCAAAAGTAGTCTATAACTTTCTATAGTTTGAAAAAATCTTAGGACACTTTGACCACAAATAAGTTAAAAAGGTCAGATATGGACATCTATATGGCTAATGAAGCATCATAAGGAGTCTATGAGTATGCATAGAAAGCCCAAGATCGAGGACTCTTTGGCCAGAAATATGTTCAGGAGGTCAAAAGGGGACCTCTGTATAGCTGATTTATCATCAAAAGGAGTCTATAACTTTCTATAGTTTGAAAAATTTTGAGGACACTTTGACCACAAATAAGTTCAAAAGGTCAGATATGGTCATCTATATGGCTTATGAAGCATCAGAAGGAGTCTATGAGTATGTATAGAAAGCCCAAGATCAAGGACTCTTTGGCCAGAAATATGTTCAGGAGGTCAAAAGGGGACCTCTGTATAGCTGATTTATCATCAAAAGGAGTCTTTAACTTTCTATAGTTTGAAACATTTTGAGGACACTTTGACCACAAATAAGTTCAAAAGGTCAGATATGGACATCTATATGGCTTATGAAGCATCAGAAGGAGTCTATGAGTATGCATAGAAAGCCCAATATCGAGGACTCTTTGTCCAGAAATATGTTCAGGAGGTCAAAAGGGGACCTCTGTATAGCTGACTTAACATCAAAAAGAGTCTATAACTGTATATAGCTTGAATTTTTTTTAGGACACTTTGACCACAAATAAGTTCAAAACGTCAGATATGGAAATCTATATGGCTTATGAAGCACCAGAAGGAGTCTATGAGTATGTATAGAAAGCCCAAGATCGAGGACTCTTTGGCCAGAAATATGTTCAGGAGGTCAAAAGGGGACCTCTGTATAGCTGATTTATCATCAAAAGGAGTCTATAACTTTATATAGCTTGAATTTTTTTTTTAGGACACTTTGACCACAAATAAGTTCTAAAGGTCAGATATGGACATCTATATGGCTTATGAAGCATCAGAAGGAGTCTATAAGTATGTATAGAAAGCCCAAGATCGAGGACTCTTTGGCCAGAAATATGTTCAGGAGGTCAAAAGGGGACCTCTGTATAGCTGATTTATCATCAAAAGGAGTCTATAACTTTCTATAGTTTGAAAAATTTTGAGGACACTTTGACCACAAATAAGTTCAAAAGGTCAGATATGGACATCTATATGGCTTATGAAGCATCAGAAGGAGTCTATGAGTATGCATAGAAAGCCCAAGATCGAGGACTCTTTGTCCAGAAATATGTTCAGGAGGTCAAAAGGGGACCTCTGTATAGCTGACTTAACATCAAAAAGAGTCTATAACTGTATATAGCTTGAATTTTTTTTAGGACACTTTGACCACAAATAAGTTCAAAAGGTCAGATATGGACATCTATATGGCTTATGAAGCATTAGAAGGAGTCTATGAGTATATATAGAAAACGCAAGATCGAGGACTCTTTGGCCAGAAATATGTTCAGTAGGTCAGAAGGGGCCCTTTGTATAGCTGATTTATCATCAAAAGGAGTCTATAACTTTCTATAGTTTGAAAAATTTTGAGGACACTTTGACCACAAATAAGTTCAAAAGGTCAGATATGGACATCTATATGGCTTATGAAGCATCAGAAGGAGTCTATGAGTATGTATAGAAAACGCAAGATCGAGGACTCTTTGGCCAGAAATATGTTCAGTAGGTCAGAAAGGGCCCTCTGTATAGCTGATTTATCATCAAAAGGAGTCTATAACTTTCTATAGTTTTAATTTTTTTTTTAGGACACTTTGACCACACATAAGTTCAAAAGGTCAGATTTGGACATCTATATGGCTTATGAAGCATCAGAAGGAGTCTATGAGTATGTATAGAAAGCCCAAGATCGAGGACTCTTTGGACAGAAATATGTTCAGGAGGTCAAAAGGGGACCTCTGTATAGCTGATTTATCATCAAAAGGAGTCTATAACTTTATATAGTTTGAATTTTTTTTTTAGGACACTTTGACCACACATAAGTTCAAAAGGTCAGATATGGACATCTATATGGCTTATGAAGCATCAGAAGGAGTCTATGAGTATGTATAGAAAGCCAAAGATCGAGGACTCTTTGGCCAGAAATATGTTCAGGAAGTCAAAAGGGGACCTCTGTATAGCTGACTTAACATCAAAAAGAGTCTATAACTGTATATAGTTTGAATTGTTTTTTAAGACACTTTGACCACAAATAAGTTCAAAATGTCAGATTTGGAAATCTATAAGGATTATGAAGCACCAGAAGAAGTCTATGAGTATGTATAGAAAGCCCAAGATCGAGGACTCTTTGGCCAGAAATATGTTCAGGAGGTCAAAAGGGGACCTCTGTATAGCTGATTTATCATCAAAAGGAGTCTATAACTTTCTATAGTTTGAAAAATTTTGAGGACACTTTGACCACAAATAAGTTCAAAAGGTCAGATATGGACATCTATATGGCTTATGAAGCATCAGAAGGAGTCTATGAGTATGCATAGAAAGCCCAAGATCGAGGACTCTTTGTCCAGAAATATGTTCAGGAGGTCAAAAGGGGACCTCTGTATAGCTGACTTAACATCAAAAAGAGTCTATAACTGTATATAGCTTGAATTTTTTTTAGGACACTTTGACCACAAATAAGTTCAAAAGGTCAGATATGGACATCTATATGGCTTATGAAGCATTAGAAGGAGTCTATGAGTATATATAGAAAACGCAAGATCGAGGACTCTTTGGCCAGAAATATGTTCAGTAGGTCAGAAGGGGCCCTTTGTATAGCTGATTTATCATCAAAAGGAGTCTATAACTTTCTATAGTTTGAAAAATTTTGAGGACACTTTGACCACAAATAAGTTCAAAAGGTCAGATATGGACATCTATATGGCTTATGAAGCATCAGAAGGAGTCTATGAGTATGTATAGAAAACGCAAGATCGAGGACTCTTTGGCCAGAAATATGTTCAGTAGGTCAGAAAGGGCCCTCTGTATAGCTGATTTATCATCAAAAGGAGTCTATAACTTTCTATAGTTTTAATTTTTTTTTTAGGACACTTTGACCACACATAAGTTCAAAAGGTCAGATTTGGACATCTATATGGCTTATGAAGCATCAGAAGGAGTCTATGAGTATGTATAGAAAGCCCAAGATCGAGGACTCTTTGGACAGAAATATGTTCAGGAGGTCAAAAGGGGACCTCTGTATAGCTGATTTATCATCAAAAGGAGTCTATAACTTTATATAGTTTGAATTTTTTTTTTAGGACACTTTGACCACACATAAGTTCAAAAGGTCAGATATGGACATCTATATGGCTTATGAAGCATCAGAAGGAGTCTATGAGTATGTATAGAAAGCCAAAGATCGAGGACTCTTTGGCCAGAAATATGTTCAGGAAGTCAAAAGGGGACCTCTGTATAGCTGACTTAACATCAAAAAGAGTCTATAACTGTATATAGTTTGAATTGTTTTTTAAGACACTTTGACCACAAATAAGTTCAAAATGTCAGATTTGGAAATCTATAAGGATTATGAAGCACCAGAAGAAGTCTATGAGTATGTATAGAAAGCCCAAGATCGAGGACTCTTTGGCCAGAAATATGTTCAGGAGGTCAAAAGGGGACCTCTGTATAGCTGATTTATCATCAAAAGGAGTCTATAACTTTATATAGTTTGAATTTTTTTTTGAGGACACTTTGACCACAAATAAGTTCAAAAGGTCAGATATGGACATCTATATGGCTTATGAAGCATCAGAAGGAGTCTATGAGTATGTATAGAAAGCCCAAGATCGAGGACTCTTTGGCCAGAAATATGTTCAGGAGGTCAAAAGGGGACCTCTGTATAGCTGATTTATCATCAAAAGGAGTCTATAACTTTCTATAGTTTGAAAAATTTTGAGGACACTTTGACCACAAATAAGTTCAAAAGGTCAGATATGGACATCTATATGGCTTATGAAGCATCAGAAGGAGTCTATGAGTATGTATAGAAAGCCCAAGATCGAGGACTCTTTGGCCAGAAATATGTTCAGGAAGTCAAAAGGGGACCTCTGTATAGCTGATTTATCATCAAAAGGAGGCTATAACTTTCTATAGTTTGAAAAATTTTGAGGACACTTTGACCTCAAATAAGTTCAAAAGGTCAGATATGGACATCTATATGGCTTATGAAGCATCAGAAGGAGTCTATGAGTATGTATAGAAAACGCAAGATCGAGGACTCTTTGGCCAGAAATATGTTCAGTAGGTCAGAAAGGGCCCTCTGTATAGCTGATTTATCATCAAAAGGAGTCTATAACTTTCTATAGTTTGAAAAAATGTTAGGACACTTTGACCACACATAAGTTCAAAAGGTCAGATATGGACATCTATATGGCTTATGAAGCATCAGAAGGAGTCTATGAGTATGTATAGAAAGCCCAAGATCGAGGACTCTTTGGACAGAAATATGTTCAGGAGGTCAAAAGGGGACCTCTGTATAGCTGATTTATCATCAAAAGGAGTCTATAACTTTCTACAGTTTAAAAAATTTTGAGGACACTTTGACCACAAATAAGTTCAAAAGGTCAGATATGGACATCTATATGGCTTATGAAGCATCAGAAGGAGTCTATGAGTATGCATAGAAAGCCCAAGATCGAGGACTCTTTGGCCAGAAATATGTTCAGGAAGTCAAAAGGGGACCTCTGTATAGCTGATTTATCATCAAAAGGAGTCTATAACTTTCTATAGTTTGAAAAATTTTGAGGACACTTTGACCACAAATAAGTTCAAAAGGTCAGATATGGACATCTATATGGCTTATGAAGCATCATAAGGAGTCTATGAGTATGCATAGAAAGCCCAAGATCGAGGACTCTTTGGCCAGAAATATGTTCAGGAGGTCAAAAGGGGACCTCTGTATAGCTGATTTATCATCAAAAGGAGTCTATAACTTTATATAGTTTGAATTTTTTTTTGAGGACACTTTGACCACAAATAAGTTCAAAAGGTCAGATATGGACATCTATATGGCTTATGAAGCATCAGAAGGAGTCTATGAGTATGTATAGAAAGCCCAAGATCGAGGACTCTTTGGCCAGAAATATGTTCAGGAGGTCAAAAGGGGACCTCTGTATAGCTGATTTATCATCAAAAGGAGTCTATAACTTTCTACAGTTTAAAAAATTTTGAGGACACTTTGACCACAAATAAGTTCAAAAGGTCAGATATGGACATCTATATGGCTTATGAAGCATCAGAAGGAGTCTATGAGTATGTATAGAAAGCCCAAGATCGAGGACTCTTTGGCCAGAAATATGTTCAGGAGGTCAAAACGGGACCTCTGTATAGCTGATTTATCATCAAAAGGAGTCTATAACTTTCTATAGTTTGAAAAATTTTGAGGACACTTTGACCACAAATAAGTTCAAAAGGTCAGATATGGACATCTATATGGCTTATGAAGCATCAGAAGGAGTCTATGAGTATGTATAGAAAGCCCAAGATCGAGGACTCTTTGGACAGAAATATGTTCAGGAGGTCAAAAGGGGACCTCTGTATAGCTGATTTATCATCAAAAGGAGTCTATAACTTTCTATAGTTTGAAAAATTTTGAGGACACTTTGACCACAAATAAGTTCAAAAGGTCAGATATTGACATCTATATGGCTTATGAAGCATCAGAAGGAGTCTATGAGTATGTATAGAAAACGCAAGATCGAGGACTCTTTGGCCAGAAATATGTTCAGTAGGTCAGAAAGGGCCCTCTGTATAGCTGATTTATCATCAAAAGGAGTCTATAACTTTCTATAGTTTGAAAAAATGTTAGGACACTTTGACCACACATAAGTTCAAAAGGTCAGATATGGACATCTATATGGCTTATGAAGCATCAGAAGGAGTCTATGAGTATGTATAGAAAGCCCAAGATCGAGGACTCTTTGGCCAGAAATATGTTCAGGAAGTCAAAAGGGGACCTCTGTATAGCTGATTTATCATCAAAAGGAGTCTATAACTTTCTATAGTTTGAATTTTTTTTTTAGGACACTTTGACCACAAATAAGTTCAAAAGGTCAGATATGGACATCTATATGGCTTATGAAGCATCAGAAGGAGTCTATGAGTATGTATAGAAAGCCCAAGATCGAGGACTCTTTGGCCAGAAATATGTTCAGGAGGTCAAAAGGGGACCTCTGTATAGCTGATTTATCATCAAAAGGAGTCTATAACTTTCTATAGTTTGAAAAATTTTGTGGACACTTTGAGCACAAATAAGTTCAAAAGGTCAGATATGGACATCTATATGGCTTATGAAGCATCAGAAGGAGTCTATGAGTATGCATAGAAAGCCCAAGATCGAGTACTCTTTGTCCAGAAATATGTTCAGGAGGTCAAAAGGGGACCTCTGTATAGCTGACTTAACATCAAAAAGAGTCTATAACTGTATATAGCTTGAATTTTTTTTAGGACACTTTGACCACAAATAAGTTCAAAATGTCAGATATGGAAATCTATATGGCTTATGAAGCACCAGAAGGAGTCTATGAGTATGTATAGAAAGCCCAAGATCGAGGACTCTTTGGCCAGAAATATGTTCAGGAGGTCAAAAGGGGACCTCTGTATAGCTGATTTATCATCAAAAGGAGTCTATAACTTTATATAGCTTGAATTTTTTTTTGAGGACACTTTGACCACATATAAGTTCTAAAGGTCAGATATGGACATCTATATGGCTTATGAAGCATCAGAAGGAGTCTATGAGTATGTATAGAAAGCCCAAGATCGAGGACTCTTTGGCCAGAAATATGTTCAGGAGGTCAAAAGGAGACCTCTGTATAGCTGATTTATCATCAAGAGGAGTCTATAAATTTCTATAGTTTAAAAAATTTTGAGGACACTTTGACCACAAATAAGTTCAAAAGGTCAGATATGGACATCTATATGGCTTATGAAGCATCAGAAGGAGTCTATGAGTATGTATAGAAAGCCCAAGATCGAGGACTCTTTGGCCAGAAATATGTTCAGGAGGTCAAAAGGGGACCTCTGTATAGTTGATTTATCATCAAAAGGAGTCTATAACTTTCTATAGTTTGAAAAATTTTGAGGACACTTTGACCACAAATAAGTTCAAAAGGTCAGATATGGACATCTATATGGCTTATGAAGCATCAGAAGGAGTCTATGAGTATGTATAGAAAGCCCAAGATCAAGGACTCTTTGGCCAGAAATATGTTCAGGAGGTCAAAAGGGGACCTCTGTATAGCTGATTTATCATCAAAAGGAGTCTATAACTTTCTATAGTTTGAAAAATTTTGAGGACACTTTGAGCACAAATAAGTTCAAAAGGTCAGATATGGACATCTATATGGCTTATGAAGCATCAGAAGGAGTCTATGAGTATGTATAGAAAACGCAAGATCGAGGACTCTTTGGCCAGAAATATGTTCAGTAGGTCAGAAAGGGCCCTCTGTATAGCTAATTTATCATCAAAAGGAGTCTATAACTTTCTATAGTTTGAAAAAATGTTAGGACACTTTGACCACACATAAGTTCAAAAGGTCAGATTTGGACATCTATATGGCTTATGAAGCATCAAAAGGAGTCTATGAGTATGTATAGAAAGCCCAAGATCGAGGACTCTTTGGACAGAAATATGTTCAGGAGGTCAAAAGGGGACCTCTGTATAGCTGATTTATCATCAAAAGGAGTCTATAACTTTCTATAGTTTGAATTTTTTTTTAGGACACTTTGACCACAAATAAGTTCAAAAGGTCAGATATGGACATCTATATGGCTTATGAAGCATCAGAAGGAGTCTATGAGTATGCATAGAAAGCCCAAGATCGAGGACTCTTTGACCAGAAATATGTTCAGGAGGTCAAAAGGGGACCTCTGTATAGCTGACTTAACATCAAAAAGAGTCTATAACTGTATATAGTTTGAATTGGTTTTTAAGACACTTTGACCACAAATAAGTTCAAAATGTCAGATTTGGAAATCTATAAGGATTATGAAGCACCAGAAGAAGTCTATGAGTATGTATAGAAAGCCCAAGATCGAGGACTCTTTGGCCAGAAATATGTTCAGGAGGTCAAAAGGGGACCTCTGTATAGCTGATTTATCATCAAAAGGAGTCTATAACTTTATATAGTTTGAATTTTTTTTTGAGGACACTTTGACCACAAATAAGTTCAAAAGGTCAGATATGGACATCTATATGGCTTATGAAGCATCAGAAGGAGTCTATGAGTATGTATAGAAAGCCCAAGATCGAGGACTCTTTGACCAGAAATATGTTCAGGAGGTCAAAAGGGGACCTCTGTATAGCTGACTTAACATCAAAAAGAGTCTATAACTGTATATAGTTTGAATTGTTTTTTAAGACACTTTGACCACAAATAAGTTCAAAATGTCAGATTTGGAAATCTATAAGGATTATGAAGCACCAGAAGAAGTCTATGAGTATGTATAGAAAGCCCAAGATCGAGGACTCTTTGGCCAGAAATATGTTCAGGAGGTCAAAAGGGGACCTCTGTATAGCTGATTTATCATCAAAAGGAGTCTATAACTTTATATAGTTTGAATTTTTTTTTGAGGACACTTTGACCACAAATAAGTTCAAAAGGTCAGATATGGACATCTATATGGCTTATGAAGCATCAGAAGGAGTCTATGAGTATGTATAGAAAGCCCAAGATCGAGGACTCTTTGGCCAGAAATATGTTCAGGAGGTCAAAAGGGGACCTCTGTATAGCTGATTTATCATCAAAAGGAGTCTATAACTTTCTATAGTTTGAAAAATTTTGAGGACACTTTGACCACAAATAAGTTCAAAAGGTCAGATATGGACATCTATATGGCTTATGAAGCATCAGAAGGAGTCTATGAGTATGTATAGAAAGCCCAAGATCGAGGACTCTTTGGCCAGAAATATGTTCAGGAGGTCAAAAGGGGACCTCTGTATAGCTGATTTATCATCAAAAGGAGTCTATAACTTTATATAGTTTGAATTTTTTTTTTAGGACACTTTGACCACAAATAAGTTCAAAAGGTCAGATATGGACATCTATATGGCTTATGAAGCATCAGAAGGAGTCTATGAGTATGTATAGAAAGCCCAAGATCGAGGACTCTTTGGCCAGAAATATGTTCAGGAGGTCAAAAGGGGACCTCTGTATAGCTGATTTATCATCAAAAGGAGTCTATAACTTTCTATAGTTTGAAAAATTTTGAGGACACTTTGACCACAAATAAGTTCAAAAGGTCAGATATGGACATCTATATGGCTTATGAAGCATCAGAAGGAGTCTATGAGTATGTATAGAAAGCCCAAGATCGAGGACTCTTTGGCCAGAAATATGTTCAGGAGGTCAAAAGGGGACCTCTGTATAGCTGATTTATCATCAAAAGGAGTCTATAACTTTCTATAGTTTGAAAAATTTTGAGGACACTTTGACCACAAATAAGTTCAAAAGGTCAGATATGGACATCTATATGGCTTATGAAGCATCAGAAGGAGTCTATGAGTATGTATAGAAAACGCAAGATCGAGGACTCTTTGGCCAGAAATATGTTCAGTAGGTCAGAAAGGGCCCTCTGTATAGCTGATTTATCATCAAAAGGAGTCTATAACTTTCTATAGTTTTAATTTTTTTTTTAGGACACTTTGACCACACATAAGTTCAAAAGGTCAGATTTGGACATATGGCTTATGAAGCATCAGAAGGAGTCTATGAGTATGTATAGAAAGCCCAAGATCGAGGACTCTTTGGACAGAAATATGTTCAGGAGGTCAAAAGGGGACCTCTGTATAGCTGATTTATCATCAAAAGGAGTCTATAACTTTATATAGTTTGAATTTTTTTTTTAGGACACTTTGACCACACATAAGTTCAAAAGGTCAGATATGGACATCTATATGGCTTATGAAGCATCAGAAGGAGTCTATGAGTATGTATAGAAAGCCAAAGATCGAGGACTCTTTGGCCAGAAATATGTTCAGGAAGTCAAAAGGGGACCTCTGTATAGCTGACTTAACATCAAAAAGAGTCTATAACTGTATATAGTTTGAATTGTTTTTTAAGACACTTTGACCACAAATAAGTTCAAAATGTCAGATTTGGAAATCTATAAGGATTATGAAGCACCAGAAGAAGTCTATGAGTATGTATAGAAAGCCCAAGATCGAGGACTCTTTGGCCAGAAATATGTTCAGGAGGTCAAAAGGGGACCTCTGTATAGCTGATTTATCATCAAAAGGAGTCTATAACTTTATATAGTTTGAATTTTTTTTTTAGGACACTTTGACCACAAATAAGTTCAAAAGGTCAGATATGGACATCTATATGGCTTATGAAGCATCAGAAGGAGTCTATGAGTATGTATAGAAAGCCCAAGATCGAGGACTCTTTGGCCAGAAATATGTTCAGGAGGTCAAAAGGGGACCTCTGTATAGCTGATTTATCATCAAAAGGAGTCTATAACTTTCTATAGTTTGAAAAATTTTGAGGACACTTTGACCACAAATAAGTTCAAAAGGTCAGATATGGACATCTATATGGCTTATGAAGCATCAGAAGGAGTCTATGAGTATGTATAGAAAGCCCAAGATCGAGGACTCTTTGGCCAGAAATATGTTCAGGAAGTCAAAAGGGGACCTCTGTATAGCTGATTTATCATCAAAAGGAGGCTATAACTTTCTATAGTTTGAAAAATTTTGAGGACACTTTGACCTCAAATAAGTTCAAAAGGTCAGATATGGACATCTATATGGCTTATGAAGCATCAGAAGGAGTCTATGAGTATGTATAGAAAACGCAAGATCGAGGACTCTTTGGCCAGAAATATGTTCAGTAGGTCAGAAAGGGCCCTCTGTATAGCTGATTTATCATCAAAAGGAGTCTATAACTTTCTATAGTTTGAAAAAATGTTAGGACACTTTGACCACACATAAGTTCAAAAGGTCAGATATGGACATCTATATGGCTTATGAAGCATCAGAAGGAGTCTATGAGTATGTATAGAAAGCCCAAGATCGAGGACTCTTTGGACAGAAATATGTTCAGGAGGTCAAAAGGGGACCTCTGTATAGTTGATTTATCATCAAAAGGAGTCTATAACTTTCTATAGTTTGAATTTTTTTTTTAGGACACTTTGACCACACATAAGTTCAAAAGGTCAGATATGGACATCTATATGGCTTATGAAGCATCAGAAGGAGTCTATGAGTATGTATAGAAAGCCCAAGATCGAGGACTCTTTGGCCAGAAATATGTTCAGGAAGTCAAAAGGGGACCTCTGTATAGCTGATTTATCATCAAAAGGAGGCTATAACTTTCTATAGTTTGAAAAATTTTGAGGACACTTTGACCTCAAATAAGTTCAAAAGGTCAGATATGGACATCTATATGGCTTATGAAGCATCAGAAGGAGTCTATGAGTATGTATAGAAAACGCAAGATCGAGGACTCTTTGGCCAGAAATATGTTCAGTAGGTCAGAAAGGGCCCTCTGTATAGCTGATTTATCATCAAAAGGAGTCTATAACTTTCTATAGTTTGAAAAAATGTTAGGACACTTTGACCACACATAAGTTCAAAAGATCAGATATGGACATCTATATGGCTTATGAAGCATCAGAAGGAGTCTATGAGTATGTATAGAAAGCCCAAGATCGAGGACTCTTTGGACAGAAATATGTTCAGGAGGTCAAAAGGGGACCTCTGTATAGCTGATTTATCATCAAAAGGAGTCTATAACTTTCTATAGTTTGAATTTTTTTTTTAGGACACTTTGACCACACATAAGTTCAAAAGGTCAGATATGGACATCTATATGGCTTATGAAGCATCAGAAGGAGTCTATGAGTATGCATAGAAAGCCCAAGATCGAGGACTCTTTGGCCAGAAATATGTTCAGGAGGTCAAAAGGGGACCTCTGTATAGCTGATTTATCATCAAAAGGAGTCTATAACTTTCTATAGTTTGAATTTTTTTTTGAGGACACTTTGACCACACATAAGTTCAAAAGGTCAGATATGGACATCTATATGGCTTATGAAGCATCAGAAGGAGTCTATGAGTATGTATAGAAAGCCCAAGATCGAGGACTCTTTGGCCAGAAATATGTTCAGGAAGTCAAAAGGGGACCTCTGTATAGCTGATTTATCATCAAAAGGAGTCTATAACTTTCTATAGTTTGAAAAATTTTGAGGACACTTTGAGCACAAATAAGTTCAAAAGGTCAGATATGGACATCTATATGGCTTATGAAGCATCAGAAGGAGTCTATGAGTATGCATAGAAAGCCCAAGATCGAGGACTCTTTGGCCAGAAATATGTTCAGGAAGTCAAAAGGGGACCTCTGTATAGCTGATTTATCATCAAAAGGAGTCTATAACTTTCTATAGTTTGAAAAATTTTGAGGACACTTTGACCACAAATAAGTTCAAAAGGTCAGATATGGACATCTATATGGCTTATGAAGCATCATAAGGAGTCTATGAGTATGCATAGAAAGCCCAAGATCGAGGACTCTTTGGCCAGAAATATGTTCAGGAGGTCAAAAGGGGACCTCTGTATAGCTGATTTATCATCAAAAGGAGTCTATAACTTTATATAGTTTGAATTTTTTTTTGAGGACACTTTGACCACAAATAAGTTCAAAAGGTCAGATATGGACATCTATATGGCTTATGAAGCATCAGAAGGAGTCTATGAGTATGTATAGAAAGCCCAAGATCGAGGACTCTTTGGCCAGAAATATGTTCAGGAGGTCAAAAGGGGACCTCTGTATAGCTGATTTATCATCAAAAGGAGTCTATAACTTTCTATAGTTTGAAAAATTTTGAGGACACTTTGACCACAAATAAGTTCAAAAGGTCAGATATGGACATCTATATGGCTTATGAAGCATCAGAAGGAGTCTATGAGTATGTATAGAAAGCCCAAGATCGAGGACTCTTTGGCCAGAAATATGTTCAGGAGGTCAAAAGGGGACCTCTGTATAGCTGATTTATCATCAAAAGGAGTCTATAACTTTCTACAGTTTAAAAAATGTTGAGGACACTTTGACCACAAATAAGTTCAAAAGGTCAGATATGGACATCTATATGGCTTATGAAGCATCAGAAGGAGTCTATGAGTATGTATAGAAAGCCCAAGATCGAGGACTCTTTGGCCAGAAATATGTTCAGGAGGTCAAAACGGGACCTCTGTATAGCTGATTTATCATCAAAAGGAGTCTATAACTTTCTATAGTTTGAAAAATTTTGAGGACACTTTGACCACAAATAAGTTCAAAAGGTCAGATATGGACATCTATATGGCTTATGAAGCATCAGAAGGAGTCTATGAGTATGTATAGAAAGCCCAAGATCGAGGACTCTTTGGACAGAAATATGTTCAGGAGGTCAAAAGGGGACCTCTGTATAGCTGATTTATCATCAAAAGGAGTCTATAACTTTCTATAGTTTGAAAAATTTTGAGGACACTTTGACCACAAATAAGTTCAAAAGGTCAGATATTGACATCTATATGGCTTATGAAGCATCAGAAGGAGTCTATGAGTATGTATAGAAAACGCAAGATCGAGGACTCTTTGGCCAGAAATATGTTCAGTAGGTCAGAAAGGGCCCTCTGTATAGCTGATTTATCATCAAAAGGAGTCTATAACTTTCTATAGTTTGAAAAAATGTTAGGACACTTTGACCACACATAAGTTCAAAAGGTCAGATATGGACATCTATATGGCTTATGAAGCATCAGAAGGAGTCTATGAGTATGTATAGAAAGCCCAAGATCGAGGACTCTTTGGCCAGAAATATGTTCAGGAAGTCAAAAGGGGACCTCTGTATAGCTGATTTATCATCAAAAGGAGTCTATAACTTTCTATAGTTTGAATTTTTTTTTTAGGACACTTTGACCACAAATAAGTTCAAAAGGTCAGATATGGACATCTATATGGCTTATGAAGCATCAGAAGGAGTCTATGAGTATGTATAGAAAGCCCAAGATCGAGGACTCTTTGGCCAGAAATATGTTCAGGAGGTCAAAAGGGGACCTCTGTATAGCTGATTTATCATCAAAAGGAGTCTATAACTTTCTATAGTTTGAAAAATTTTGTGGACACTTTGAGCACAAATAAGTTCAAAAGGTCAGATATGGACATCTATATGGCTTATGAAGCATCAGAAGGAGTCTATGAGTATGCATATAAAGCCCAAGATCGAGTACTCTTTGTCCAGAAATATGTTCAGGAGGTCAAAAGGGGACCTCTGTATAGCTGACTTAACATCAAAAAGAGTCTATAACTGTATATAGCTTGAATTTTTTTTAGGACACTTTGACCACAAATAAGTTCAAAATGTCAGATATGGAAATCTATATGGCTTATGAAGCACCAGAAGGAGTCTATGAGTATGTATAGAAAGCCCAAGATCGAGGACTCTTTGGCCAGAAATATGTTCAGGAGGTCAAAAGGGGACCTCTGTATAGCTGATTTATCATCAAAAGGAGTCTATAACTTTATATAGCTTGAATTTTTTTTTGAGGACACTTTGACCACATATAAGTTCTAAAGGTCAGATATGGACATCTATATGGCTTATGAAGCATCAGAAGGAGTCTATGAGTATGTATAGAAAGCCCAAGATCGAGGACTCTTTGGCCAGAAATATGTTCAGGAGGTCAAAAGGAGACCTCTGTATAGCTGATTTATCATCAAAAGGAGTCTATAAATTTCTATAGTTTAAAAAATTTTGAGGACACTTTGACCACAAATAAGTTCAAAAGGTCAGATATGGACATCTATATGGCTTATGAAGCATCAGAAGGAGTCTATGAGTATGTATAGAAAGCCCATGATCGAGGACTCTTTGGCCAGAAATATGTTCAGGAGGTCAAAAGGGGACCTCTGTATAGTTGATTTATCATCAAAAGGAGTCTATAACTTTCTATAGTTTGAAAAATTTTGAGGACACTTTGACCACAAATAAGTTCAAAAGGTCAGATATGGACATCTATATGGCTTATGAAGCATCAGAAGGAGTCTATGAGTATGTATAGAAAGCCCAAGATCAAGGACTCTTTGGCCAGAAATATGTTCAGGAGGTCTAAAGGGGACCTCTGTATAGCTGATTTATCATCAAAAGGAGTCTATAACTTTCTATAGTTTGAAAAATTTTGAGGACACTTTGAGCACAAATAAGTTCAAAAGGTCAGATATGGACATCTATATGGCTTATGAAGCATCAGAAGGAGTCTATGAGTATGTATAGAAAACGCAAGATCGAGGACTCTTTGGCCAGAAATATGTTCAGTAGGTCAGAAAGGGCCCTCTGTATAGCTAATTTATCATCAAAAGGAGTCTATAACTTTCTATAGTTTGAAAAAATGTTAGGACACTTTGACCACACATAAGTTCAAAAGGTCAGATTTGGACATCTATATGGCTTATGAAGCATCAAAAGGAGTCTATGAGTATGTATAGAAAGCCCAAGATCGAGGACTCTTTGGACAGAAATATGTTCAGGAGGTCAAAAGGGGACCTCTGTATAGCTGATTTATCATCAAAAGGAGTCTATAACTTTCTATAGTTTGAATTTTTTTTTAGGACACTTTGACCACAAATAAGTTCAAAAGGTCAGATATGGACATCTATATGGCTTATGAAGCATCAGAAGGAGTCTATGAGTATGCATAGAAAGCCCAAGATCGAGGACTCTTTGACCAGAAATATGTTCAGGAGGTCAAAAGGGGACCTCTGTATAGCTGACTTAACATCAAAAAGAGTCTATAACTGTATATAGTTTGAATTGGTTTTTAAGACACTTTGACCACAAATAAGTTCAAAATGTCAGATTTGGAAATCTATAAGGATTATGAAGCACCAGAAGAAGTCTATGAGTATGTATAGAAAGCCCAAGATCGAGGACTCTTTGGCCAGAAATATGTTCAGGAGGTCAAAAGGGGACCTCTGTATAGCTGATTTATCATCAAAAGGAGTCTATAACTTTATATAGTTTGAATTTTTTTTTGAGGACACTTTGACCACAAATAAGTTCAAAAGGTCAGATATGGACATCTATATGGCTTATGAAGCATCAGAAGGAGTCTATGAGTATGTATAGAAAGCCCAAGATCGAGGACTCTTTGACCAGAAATATGTTCAGGAGGTCAAAAGGGGACCTCTGTATAGCTGACTTAACATCAAAAAGAGTCTATAACTGTATATAGTTTGAATTGTTTTTTAAGACACTTTGACCACAAATAAGTTCAAAATGTCAGATTTGGAAATCTATAAGGATTATGAAGCACCAGAAGAAGTCTATGAGTATGTATAGAAAGCCCAAGATCGAGGACTCTTTGGCCAGAAATATGTTCAGGAGGTCAAAAGGGGACCTCTGTATAGCTGATTTATCATCAAAAGGAGTCTATAACTTTATATAGTTTGAATTTTTTTTTGAGGACACTTTGACCACAAATAAGTTCAAAAGGTCAGATATGGACATCTATATGGCTTATGAAGCATCAGAAGGAGTCTATGAGTATGTATAGAAAGCCCAAGATCGAGGACTCTTTGGCCAGAAATATGTTCAGGAGGTCAAAAGGGGACCTCTGTATAGCTGATTTATCATCAAAAGGAGTCTATAACTTTCTATAGTTTGAAAAATTTTGAGGACACTTTGACCACAAATAAGTTCAAAAGGTCAGATATGGACATCTATATGGCTTATGAAGCATCAGAAGGAGTCTATGAGTATGTATAGAAAGCCCAAGATCGAGGACTCTTTGGCCAGAAATATGTTCAGGAGGTCAAAAGGGGACCTCTGTATAGCTGATTTATCATCAAAAGGAGTCTATAACTTTCTATAGTTTGAATTTTTTTTTTAGGACACTTTGACCACAAATAAGTTCAAAAGGTCAGATATGGACATCTATATGGCTTATGAAGCATCAGAAGGAGTCTATGAGTATGTATAGAAAGCCCAAGATCGAGGACTCTTTGGCCAGAAATATGTTCAGGAGGTCAAAAGGGGACCTCTGTATAGCTGATTTATCATCAAAAGGAGTCTATAACTTTCTATAGTTTGAAAAATTTTGAGGACACTTTGACCACAAATAAGTTCAAAAGGTCAGATATGGACATCTATATGGCTTATGAAGCATCAGAAGGAGTCTATGAGTATGTATAGAAAGCCCAAGATCGAGGACTCTTTGGCCAGAAATATGTTCAGGAGGTCAAAAGGGGACCTCTGTATAGCTGATTTATCATCAAAAGGAGTCTATAACTTTCTATAGTTTGAAAAATTTTGAGGACACTTTGACCACAAATAAGTTCAAAAGGTCAGATATGGACATCTATATGGCTTATGAAGCATCAGAAGGAGTCTATGAGTATGTATAGAAAACGCAAGATCGAGGACTCTTTGGCCAGAAATATGTTCAGTAGGTCAGAAAGGGCCCTCTGTATAGCTGATTTATCATCAAAAGGAGTCTATAACTTTCTATAGTTTTAATTTTTTTTTTAGGACACTTTGACCACACATAAGTTCAAAAGGTCAGATTTGGACATATGGCTTATGAAGCATCAGAAGGAGTCTATGAGTATGTATAGAAAGCCCAAGATCGAGGACTCTTTGGACAGAAATATGTTCAGGAGGTCAAAAGGGGACCTCTGTATAGCTGATTTATCATCAAAAGGAGTCTATAACTTTATATAGTTTGAATTTTTTTTTTAGGACACTTTGACCACACATAAGTTCAAAAGGTCAGATATGGACATCTATATGGCTTATGAAGCATCAGAAGGAGTCTATGAGTATGTATAGAAAGCCAAAGATCGAGGACTCTTTGGCCAGAAATATGTTCAGGAAGTCAAAAGGGGACCTCTGTATAGCTGACTTAACATCAAAAAGAGTCTATAACTGTATATAGTTTGAATTGTTTTTTAAGACACTTTGACCACAAATAAGTTCAAAATGTCAGATTTGGAAATCTATAAGGATTATGAAGCACCAGAAGAAGTCTATGAGTATGTATAGAAAGCCCAAGATCGAGGACTCTTTGGCCAGAAATATGTTCAGGAGGTCAAAAGGGGACCTCTGTATAGCTGATTTATCATCAAAAGGAGTCTATAACTTTATATAGTTTGAATTTTTTTTTTAGGACACTTTGACCACAAATAAGTTCAAAAGGTCAGATATGGACATCTATATGGCTTATGAAGCATCAGAAGGAGTCTATGAGTATGTATAGAAAGCCCAAGATCGAGGACTCTTTGGCCAGAAATATGTTCAGGAGGTCAAAAGGGGACCTCTGTATAGCTGATTTATCATCAAAAGGAGTCTATAACTTTCTATAGTTTGAAAAATTTTGAGGACACTTTGACCACAAATAAGTTCAAAAGGTCAGATATGGACATCTATATGGCTTATGAAGCATCAGAAGGAGTCTATGAGTATGTATAGAAAGCCCAAGATCGAGGACTCTTTGGCCAGAAATATGTTCAGGAAGTCAAAAGGGGACCTCTGTATAGCTGATTTATCATCAAAAGGAGTCTATAACTTTCTATAGTTTGAAAAATTTTGAGGACACTTTGACCTCAAATAAGTTCAAAAGGTCAGATATGGACATCTATATGGCTTATGAAGCATCAGAAGGAGTCTATGAGTATGCATAGAAAGCCCAAGATCGAGGACTCTTTGGCCAGAAATATGTTCAGGAGGTCAAAAGGGGACCTCTGTATAGCTGATTTATCATCAAAAGGAGTCTATAACTTTCTATAGTTTGAATTTTTTTTTGAGGACACTTTGACCACACATAAGTTCAAAAGGTCAGATATGGACATCTATATGGCTTATGAAGCATCAGAAGGAGTCTATGAGTATGTATAGAAAGCCCAAGATCGAGGACTCTTTGGCCAGAAATATGTTCAGGAAGTCAAAAGGGGACCTCTGTATAGCTGATTTATCATCAAAAGGAGTCTATAACTTTCTATAGTTTGAAAAATTTTGAGGACACTTTGAGCACAAATAAGTTCAAAAGGTCAGATATGGACATCTATATGGCTTATGAAGCATCAGAAGGAGTCTATGAGTATGCATAGAAAGCCCAAGATCGAGGACTCTTTGGCCAGAAATATGTTCAGGAAGTCAAAAGGGGACCTCTGTATAGCTGATTTATCATCAAAAGGAGTCTATAACTTTCTATAGTTTGAAAAATTTTGAGGACACTTTGACCACAAATAAGTTCAAAAGGTCAGATATGGACATCTATATGGCTTATGAAGCATCATAAGGAGTCTATGAGTATGCATAGAAAGCCCAAGATCGAGGACTCTTTGGCCAGAAATATGTTCAGGAGGTCAAAAGGGGACCTCTGTATAGCTGATTTATCATCAAAAGGAGTCTATAACTTTATATAGTTTGAATTTTTTTTTGAGGACACTTTGACCACAAATAAGTTCAAAAGGTCAGATATGGACATCTATATGGCTTATGAAGCATCAGAAGGAGTCTATGAGTATGTATAGAAAGCCCAAGATCGAGGACTCTTTGGCCAGAAATATGTTCAGGAGGTCAAAAGGGGACCTCTGTATAGCTGATTTATCATCAAAAGGAGTCTATAACTTTCTATAGTTTGAAAAATTTTGAGGACACTTTGACCACAAATAAGTTCAAAAGGTCAGATATGGACATCTATATGGCTTATGAAGCATCAGAAGGAGTCTATGAGTATGTATAGAAAGCCCAAGATCGAGGACTCTTTGGCCAGAAATATGTTCAGGAGGTCAAAAGGGGACCTCTGTATAGCTGATTTATCATCAAAAGGAGTCTATAACTTTCTACAGTTTAAAAAATTTTGAGGACACTTTGACCACAAATAAGTTCAAAAGGTCAGATATGGACATCTATATGGCTTATGAAGCATCAGAAGGAGTCTATGAGTATGTATAGAAAGCCCAAGATCGAGGACTCTTTGGCCAGAAATATGTTCAGGAGGTCAAAACGGGACCTCTGTATAGCTGATTTATCATCAAAAGGAGTCTATAACTTTCTATAGTTTGAAAAATTTTGAGGACACTTTGACCACAAATAAGTTCAAAAGGTCAGATATGGACATCTATATGGCTTATGAAGCATCAGAAGGAGTCTATGAGTATGTATAGAAAGCCCAAGATCGAGGACTCTTTGGACAGAAATATGTTCAGGAGGTCAAAAGGGGACCTCTGTATAGCTGATTTATCATCAAAAGGAGTCTATAACTTTCTATAGTTTGAAAAATTTTGAGGACACTTTGACCACAAATAAGTTCAAAAGGTCAGATATTGACATCTATATGGCTTATGAAGCATCAGAA